>NC_087476.1:52812053-53121437 GCF_036417665.1 Passer domesticus
ATGTAAAAAAAAAAAAAGAAAAGAAAAATAAAACACAGCATGTATTATTATGCACTTGATTTCTCTGCTGTGTGGAGAAAGCAATAAGCATTGAAAATGTTAAACATTATGCAAAATATACTTTAAAATATTTGTTTTAAAAATACTGTACCTAGTCGGTCTTTTATGCATTACTTTGTTAACCTTTTTTCTATGCAAAAGTCTTTACATATCACTAATTAAATGAAGTCCTTTTTGACTGCGTTTTATGGATGATTTGTTGTAGTATTTGTTTGCTTTTGAAGAATACTTGTGGACTCAAGAGTTGTTTTCTGCCCCTGATAACAAGCCTGTTGGCTGCTCTCTACTCTTCTGCTCCACCTTCTCCAGCGGGATCTGGAATAGGCAGGGGAAAATAGCAAAGCAGCATTGGTTTTCAGGCTTGCAAACTGGCTCTGCATTGATGGTATGCTTAATGACACCAGCATATCTGTTCATCCTGGAGAGCCCCAAAAATGAGGTTTCTAGGTTTAGCTTTCCATAGGGTTTAGAAGGTGAAAATGGTAACGCAATGACATCATTAACCCATAAATATATGGAATGAAAGGAGGTAGTTTGTACAAGTTCTGGTCTTCTAATTTGACAGTTCTCACTGAGGCAAGGGTTTGTTACTGTTTCATCAGACCTGCCTAAGCCCCTCTGTGGAAAGTGTGGAAAGCTCTGTTTATAAGGATGAGGACAAAGTCTTACGTGTCTGAATGCCGAAATAACAGCTGGCAAGACTGAGGCACAGAAAAAGGGGATCACACCACAGCCAGACAGACACTTCACCTGTCATCAAAAGCCTCAGCAGCCTCAGCTCGGTGGCTCACACTCCTGTCATCCTTTCTCCCAGATATTGAACCTGGAACTCATCCCTGCCTCAATTAGCTGGTCTCTGGCACTTAAGTGAGGAGGGGTTGTCATTCACCTGAAAAAAAAGGACAAAAGAGGGGGAAGAAGTCTTGTAACCCCTACACTGTTAATCAACCTTGATATTCTTTGAAGTAGTGTTGTTTGGGGGGAATATGACTTTTTTTTTGTTAAGGGCAGAAATGCTGAGCTGCCGTTCTGGCATATTTAGCAGTATACAGATGAAGTATAATTCACTTTCTAAATGTGTATTTTCAAGAAAAAAGAGGACATTAGTGGCTGGTAGATAAAAAGTGGGGTTTATTTGCATGAAAGAGCAGGTTGCAGCCCTGCTTGGCTGCAAGCTGTTAACTATTAACTTGCCCTCAAAGAGCCTGGTAGGAGGTCTCTCAGGCATGTATCACCTTAAAAATAGTCACCCACTGACTTGGTTCTGCCTAAGGTCTTCAATCTAACTGATGTACCTCAAAAAATCATTTGTTTCCCAAAATGCAATATTCTGCCTTGTTCTAAAAAAATGGCAGTTTGAAAAGACACTGATTAGGTACACACCACTGATAGTTTTTTGCAGCCTGTTTGTGTTTATCCCATTTTCACTTTCAAAAAACAGGCCAGATCCATGAGTTGCTGCTGTGTCCTCTATTGCTTGTTTTGTTGGCTTTTGGTCTCCACTATTTCCTGTTGTGTTGTCTTCTGTATCGGTTTGGTTTGAATCAAATCACCTGAGGAGCTCATCCTTCATGCCTGCTTATTCCTAGGCTGTGGGGAATGTTACCTCTCTGAGAGTGGATGAAGATTTTCCAAGTGATTAATTAACGACGAAGACTCATATTTCACATGTGCTGTTGGAGAGACATGAGAGGGTTATAGCTTCTGGTGGCTTTGGCTGTAGCTAACAGGTCAGAGCTGAAGGTGTCTGTGCAGTTTTTAAAACAGACCAAGGGAAAGCTGTTTCCTTGGCGTAACCAAGATGCAAAAGTTAGGCCTCGTGGCTGTGCACGTGCAACCTTACTTCAGCCCTTTTCTATCTTCATTGTGCATTCAGTGAGGAATGGACCTGGATGAAGAATAAAGTTAGTAGTTTATGTAATTTAAGAGCAGATCATGGCACATACTACAAGAACACAAGTCAGGCTGCTTGTTCAACAGTTAACAGTTGGCTTTGACTAACTTTTCAATGGGTGGGTTTACAACTTTAAATTCCAATTATCAAGAGGATCAAAGCAGGTTATGCAATTTCCTAGAATGTTTTTCTTAAAAGGAAAAAACTAAAAACCAATTCTGTCACTCAGCATTAGCAGGCTCAAAACCTTAGCCCTCAGCAATGCAAATAAAAAGCACTTAGGCTGCTGAGAGAAGATTATTACCGTAGAGAAGAGACAGACAACTGAGAGGCAGCGCTGCCTGTCCTCCCTTTGCTGTGATTGCAAGTGGAGGAAATCCGGCATTAGGTATTGCCTCGAAGAAAAACCGGCTACTGTGGCCGAGGGCTGAATGCATATATTTAAAGTAGAATAATCGGCTGTGACTACCTCTGCCTGAACAACTGCCAGGAGGTGCCAACTTATGCTGCTGCCTCCTTAGTGTGAACCTTCAGAATGTTTGCAGCTGTTTTGAAAGATGGTACTTCAATGAGGATGCCATGAGATAAGCCTGGAACATGGATTTTGGCAAATTCTTAGGGCTATTGTAAAGAAATAAGAGGAATCTCTTCTTTGCAACAGGAAAAAGTCACAAGCACCTTTTAATCAAAATATATAAAATAAGAAAATACTGACATTTGAAGAGGACTTTTACCAGCTCTGTAGTCACTAGCCTCATTACTCATCTGCTTCTGTAGGCACGGATAGCCTGAGATCAAACAACTGAGGACCTGAGGGATTGAACTGGTAGTTTTGCTCAACTTTGAGAAAATATGAAGGAGTTGGTATAGCTTTGCAAGCTTCGTGTGTCCAAGCTTCATTTCTGTGAGGCCACTGCATGAACTTGAGTTAATTTTACTCAACACTGAACTTTTTACTTGTGCACTGTTTCTCTGCTTCATCATTTTACACAGCAAATACTTGGACACTACTGTGTAAAATCTCAAAGGAATGACATCTGATCATAACCAGAAATGATAAGTAGAGGAGCACCAGGCAGGTGCTAGAAATGCTGAGATCTCCACTCAAGGGTAAACCAAACCTCTCCTGATTTATAAATGAAATAACATTTTGACAGATAATTCACAGATCATTTCCATAAAATATGCAGGATTTTATTTTGGGGGGAGAAGATGTGGTTGGTTTTGATTTGTTTTCTTATCCTGGTAATTGCTTTTACTGGAAGTTGTAAAGTGCTATGAATGTGCAAACACAATCACTTAGTCATCATTCAGTTGTCTAAATGTTTGCCATGTCCTAAGTTTGGCTCCAAATATCACTTTGGAGGGGGTAGGTGTCCCTTGTGTCCTGTGTCACCTCTGCCAGTCCTGTGCAGATGCCTGGGAAATCCAAGCTGCTTAAGTCATGATATATGTTAGGCCAGGCAACTGAATTTCTCTCTATCTTGCATCATCTCTGGAGATACAGGATTTCAGGCTTAATAATATTTTCATGTGTTATCTAATTTTTTTCAAAGAATTAGACTCCTCACCAGTAGAAACAATAGAACAGTATCAAAATCATTTGGTGATAATGCATTATCATCTATCACTCCCAAAGATCAGTCAACACCTCAATCAGCACTAATTTTAGAAGTTTTCTTAATGCTCTGACTTCAATAGTGGTGGTGATTATAAGATAATGTCAATATAATTTGTTTTTAAAGGGATATTTTTCTGCATTTATGGTGGCTGTGTAAATCTGGGACACATGAATTAGTGTTGTACCCTAGATACTCAAATTCCAGAAGCAAAAGGAAGTGATTATTGGAAATAAAATGAAATATGTATGGTTGAATTACTTTCAAGGCCTGAAGAGGCAGATTCCTTTCCTACAGATATACTACTGCCAATATTGAATTCAAGCAAAGCTAAATGTTTTAGACAATGTTTTAACAGTGCTATTACTTATTCTACAGGAAAGTCCTTCTGAGTTAGTGACTGAATTTTGCTTTCCACTCAGTTAATTTTCAGGATTTTTCTCTTCTACAAAGAAAGTTTTCAGGATGAAAAAATATCTCGATGCAACACTGAAATTTTGGTTGCTAGGAAATTTCGAACACTGCCTATGTGAACTGCAAGACCTCTGCCCCCACTCCTGGAAACAGTGTCCCTACAGAAGATGTAAAGGAAATGGTTTTACCTGTAAAGAATTTACCTGTAATAGATATTACTATGTGGTAAGTGAAAATCTAACAAATGAGTACAAGGCAATATATAAACCCAAACAGACAAAACTGTAGTTATGTAAAGGCCTACACTTTTCCCCCCTTACTTTTGATTTAACTCAGAATGCTGTATTTTTTTCATATCTCAGAGAGAAAAGTAATTTTAATTTTTTTGAGAAAAAGGAACTTTCTCCCTCCATGAGTTTAAAGCAAAAGTTAAACATTTAAGGTACACTTTCACAACTTGGTTAACAGGACAAGGTCTGTTGTGTGTGGATTGTTCACGTAGCTCTTAATGTCACTTGCCAGCACAGCCCTTGGTTTTATTATACAAGCCCTAAAATAAAGTAACATTGTTTTTCTCCCCACCCCCTCTCCCTCTGTTGCTTTCTAAATGTATTTGGTGGAGGAGAAGGAAGTTTATTTTTCTTGGCTTTTCTGGGGTTTGTTTTTCTGAAGAGGCACCAGGGTGGCAAGGGGGGAGCAGTGGTGGGGACTCTGGCTCCTTGGGCACCAACAGCATCTCTTTCGCTCTGGGCAGGCAAAGCTGCTTCCTCTCCTTTTCCCTCCCCTGCCCTCTTTTTGGGCAGCTGTCCCACTGGTTGTCCCCCTCCCTCCTTTCCCAGCAGAAAGGGGATGTAACCTTAGCGAACCAGGCAGCCACCCCAGCAGGGGCTGGTGGCGGGGACCAGCTGCCAGCCTGCGGTTTCATGAGGCTGTTTCAGTCCCTCTTACCACACTTTTTCATTTTGTTGATCATAAAAGCTGAAGTGAATGTTTTCTGATAATTATCTCAGACCTTCAGCCACAATCAACTGTGACCAATGTCTGCTTCCCTCCTTGTGTTATCAAGAATCTGATACCTGCCCTGCTACAATGACTTTGACCCTTCAATTCATTATTGCATTTAGTGAATTAAAATGCTCCAAACAGGAATCTCAAAACAAAATAAATAAAACCATTTCTTGATACTGGTGAAAACTGACCTTCATGTGCCACCCTGTCCTCCTTCAAGGCCTGCTAAACCGTCAAGAAAGATTCCCATTAGTAAATCACTATTGGATCATTAAACCTTTTTAAGGCAGTATGTGCCTTACCAAGAGAATGAGGATTACGACACAGCAGTGGCTGCTGCCCACCGACAATCATGGGAACCGACCTCAGTAATAAATCCATTAATTATCTGGCTCACTTTGACCGGTTCTCACGCCAGAGCCGCTCCTTTGATGTGACCGTCAAAACCCAAGGATGCCCAAGAGCAGTAGCCACCAAGAAAACAAAAGAGAAGTAATAATTCAATATAAATATGTAAGACCTGCTTGCCCATATGCCCAGCTTTTGCAGTGGAGTGTTTCTGTGCCGGTGGTTCAAACTGGAGGCAAAAAAAGGGGAAGTAAAGCTCTTTTTCTCCTGTATACAGCCTTTAAAGTGAAGAAGAACTACGCATGTTAGAGATATTTTTTAGCTATTGTTGACATGCATGACTTTTTCAGTCCCTGTTGCTTTTCAGTGTTACAGTTCATCACCAATATAACTAAGAACTTGTCCTGCAAAGGAACTAAGGATGTATTTCTGAGGGAAACAGAGGAGCTATTCCTCTTCAGTGTGATTGTTTGTATAAACAAAATTCTTTATGCTTTTAATCCCCCTGCAGGACCAAAACTTTAGAGGATGCATTTTTGTCTGATTTTTAAAAGTTATGGGTGTCAAGCTACTTTTTGAGTGTTTAAATACATCACAAATACAACTTGTTTGTTAATTCACTTCTTGGCTACTCACCTGTAAAGTGGGAACAGTGTTAATTAATACTTGTCCTTGATCTTGTCTAATTAGATCACAGACCCCAGGGGAAAGACTAGTTCCTAACTCATTGTCATCTTGGGCGCACTTTTAACCCAAGTTTCTATCCCTTAACAGAAGCCTTTGGTTAACAGAAGATAGTAGCTCTCCTGGAGCCCAGATGCTACTGAGGAAGGCAAATGTCTGATGGCATAATGGATGACATGGAAGGAAAGCCCCTTTGAATGCATAACCAGAAGAGAAGTAGAATTCATTAAATTACATTTAGTCATCTTACTTTTTGGTTTTTTTTTGAGGATCAGCAAACTGCAATAAACAGTAGGTACAAGAGATTTTAAGATACCTGCTTTATCTTCAAGATACCTGGATTTTGCCTTCATCCACAGCAGAACCACCAGCCACTCCTTTCTCACCAAAGACATGCTTAGGGGGATCATGATGGTAAACCCAAGAGAGATCACTTCAGAACTGGGTTTGGCATGTGCACAGAGGCTCCCTGTGAGCCTTGTAGCAGGCAGGGGAGTCATGGTGATAGGAGCTCACATTCATCTCCTCACATGCTTCACACTCCGCTTCAGCCTGGTTACTTAGGGGAAGAGGAGAGCAGCATGGTAGGAAGGATGAAAGCCCTTGCAGGCTACAGCAAGGAGCTCCATTTTGATTGAACCAAGGCCACAGTCCCAACAAATCTGAAACTGAGACTTACTACCTGGCTTGGGGTAGAGAATGAACAAACTACAAAATGTCATCCTGATAGAATTAGGCAGGTGGTTTCTTATCTGAGCAGACAGGAAGAGCATTCCTGTTTTTTTCCTTTATTTTGCTGGATCTCTTGTGCAGAACTGCAGCTTACACAATACAAATTATGCCAGTTATGGAATACAGAGTTGTAATTTTTGTAAAAAAATCCCTTGCAAAGGGTGCAGGGGCAGTTTGGGTGGACAGCCACAAAGGCACCCTGCTGTAACCACCCTCCATCAGCTCAGCTACCTTGTCCTTGTCTGGGGTGCTGCTATTCCCAGCTACATGCAGCAGACACACCACCCACCAGAGCATGTGTTGTAATACCAATTTATAGTCTGTTGTTATTTTCCTGCTTTGGGGGAAAAACTGGAATCTCCCAGCTCTGTTTTCCTGCTAGCAAGACAAAAATTAGGCACATCATAGTAACATTGTCAATATAGTTTACTAAAGTGTGATTATTCAAAAGAGCACATGGGAAACAAAGCATGGAAAGGCAGAAGGTAATGATTGACTGTAGCCACAAGGCAGTATAAAAAGGATCTAGAAAGCAGATTTGCAGCATGCAAGAGAAAAATTCAGACTTTTAAAAGGATCAGAAGCTTTCATAATTTCATGATCAGAGTACTTCTTAATAGGACATGGCAACTGCTCCTGTAAAAGGACTTGCTGGAAAATGGTCCTTGGACAGTATTATCTAGATTTGTGAGTGCTAATTAAATTTGTATTGGACTTTCAATAACATTACCTTAAATAAACTGCCTTGGTTTGCATAAAATAATTTTTCTTAAACTCAATTCAGAGTAAATTTTCCAACTGTAGTTCTCAAGGAACAGTCCTGGCAGGATGTGCAGTGAGATTGTCATATTTTTTTTAATCTTATTGTCCAGAAGGTGTTTCATAGTGAATGTGTAGCTCAGGAAGAAACATACAGTTATGTTTTATAACATCAATATTATATAGAAAGAATTTTGAGATAGATAATAGGTTGGGGGGAAAAAAGCCTGGAAAAAGGATTGTGTGCCTGAAAGCATCTTTTTGCTTTTTGTTTTTCCTTCCACCCCACCAGTTTAATAAACACTTTGCCTTGTTTGTGTCCTTTGACTGCCATGGTGACAGCACTAATGTCATAGCACAGACTGCTCCCATGGCTCACCAGCCTTGTGAATCCATGCAGAAGGGAAGGGAATGAAACCAGACCTTATCTTGTGTCCTTGGGCACTGATGCCCCAATATCCTGACCTGGGATGCAGAAATTGTGGTTCCCTTCTTCACTTTGGCACAAACTTTCTGCATGACCTTCAGTTCAAAACCTACAGATGAAAAGCAGAGGTGCTGCTGACCCCAACAGAGTGGCTGTGGGGATGAACATGTTCAGGGACACATGGTTCTTTGTCAGTCTGGTAATGGTATGTGCCCTCATTGTATTAATGCCACAGACAGGATGAGGTGATAGAGTCTGAGTCACACTCCTGATTGTTTTTGTGACTTTTTTTTTTAATGTTATATTAAGACTGTTTAAAGACAGCTTGTAAAGTTTCCATAAACAGCATAAACTCAGAAACTGTGCAGTGATTTGCCTTAAAAGCTTCATTTGTACATGAAATTTGCTTTAGCAGCAAATACAAGTCCTTCATTCCCCTATAGCTCATTGGAATGAAAGGGGCACAACGTTAACTTAAGGAACTGAGTCTGAAACCTCCAGAGAAGGGGCTGCTCTGGGAACCGCGGGCGGCTGGTGGCAGACACAGGACCGAGATGCCACCTCGTGGCGTGTTCCCACAATATTTATATCACTAGGCAAAAGCTCGTTGCCTTGGGGAGGATACCACGGAGTTGCACTTGTTCATATCCACAATAAAACAGACAAAAGGGGGATAAGTAGCCAAGGGAATGTCCTGGGAACAGAATAAATCTAACGACTGCACGGCTCTATGCCCTTCAAACAGAACTGAAATATGATGGCAAGTAGGAAATACTCCTAAAAAAAAGTGGGAACTTTCATTTTCTAAAGAATTGTTAGTTGAAAAACTCACACAAAATTTTATGTTCACTCACAGCCAAGATACTTCATATAAGGTTGGAAAAAACTTACAAAATTGAACTAATGTAGGGCTGTAACTTAAAGGAGGTAGCAAGGACGAAAAGTTGACTCAGCTGCTGGTTTAAGTTGATCTACAGTTAAGGTATTGTCTTCCTTACCATTCTTGTTTCTTCTGCAGTTCATTTCCATACACCTTTGCTGTGACATGGAAAGCACTTGGTCACCCTTATGACGAAGAACAGAAATGAAAGTGAAAATACTTGTGAGCCAGCATCTCAAAATCTACCACAGTGAGAAGAGAATTCAGCTACATGTTGAAAATATGTTATTAATAATCTTATATTTGTTTGAAATACCTCTGCTCTAGCTCATGTGCTTTTGATTGCACTGCCAGTCCTGGGTAAAACAGCCCACATTTTCTGGGGCTTCAGCATGCCAGCATCATGAGTTACTTTTTATGTAAACTAAAAATACCAACAAAAGCTCTAGGAAGGATGGTTCTTCTACCAGTTAAATATAAGTACCCAGTTCCTTCCCTCCATCACTAAGATCCAGGAACAAGGAATCAGAAACTGCTGTAACACTGTTCAGCACACGCTCAAGGTGAACATTGATCTGGGGTCTTTACATCCCAGACCAGGACACCTTCAGTCACAGTGGGACCTGAAGTGTAAGGACACCAAGCCAAGAGGATTGGTGCCTACGCCTTGTGGGGTGAATATTTGCTGTCTATGCAAGGGCAAATTTCAAGTCTGGCATTAGACTGAAAAGGGATTTGGAAGGCCATTTGATAGCTTTTTCAGAGATTATGCAGCATTCCTAACAAAATACTGTATTTTGGAATAAATATTGGAAACTACTCTTTCTTTGCATGCAAGAGCTATTCTGGCATTTTTTTACATGTTTCTAAAGTCTTACATGTGATTATTTTTTCTCAGGTGACTCTACAGCTGGATTTACACTGCTAAGAGCATGCAAATGTCCTGCTACAAAATGAGCTGAAACAAAAAGAAATGCTTATTTTGTTCCTATTCTGTAAAACCATATATATGTATTTTCTGAGAATGTAGTCAACACCTGAAATTCATTTTAGCTTCTTCTAAAATTGCCCAACATTTTCTGACATAGAAAGCAGCAACTTCTTCCACCAACTTGGTAAGGCATTTCACTGAGATCAAAGAGGGAGAGAAGAATCTCCGAGCCCTCCACAGTTCTAATTAACAGGTAAACTGTTAATTATAGGGGGAAGTGCAGGATGAAATCATATAATTGTGACTTTCAGGGTGTTAGGAGATCCACTGAGACATTCCTCTTGCCCAGTCTGAGAGACTTGATAACTTGTCCAGCCCACTCTTAAGAACCTCCAGCCATAGGAATGCAATAATTCTTTAGGTGGCAATCTGTGGACCTGGTGTTTAACTATAATTTGGTGGCACCTTTTCTTTATATCTAAAGGGTGACAACAGCCCTTTTGACTGTTTGCTTTCTGCCTTAGAGCAAAGGTGATCCCTTCCCTTTGAATGTCCTCAAAGCTTCTTTTTCATAAAAAATATAGAGGAGGCCCTTTCCCACGAGACCTCCTGTCTGCATGGGAGGGCAGCCTAGGCTCTGGCACGCCCTGGGAAAGGCAGCCAAAGCCATTATTTCCAGTGGTCCTTTCAATCAGGCACCATCAAGGAGAGCCTGGCTCTATCCTCTTGGCACCTCATTTCAGGTACTTGTAGACATTGAAGAGGTTCCCTCTCAGCTGTCTCGGTCAAGGCTCAACAGGCCCAGTCACCTCATCCTTTCCTCCTAGGAGAGATGCTCCGCAGGGGGAAGGAGCGGGAGCACCCTAAGCTGTTAGAGAAGGAAAAAAAAAAAAAAAAAAAAAAAAAAAAAAAAAAAAAAAAAAAAAAAAAAAATTATTTCTAACTGCATGTGGCCCTCTAGGCACTTCTAGAATCCCTATCCCTGTGGGTGGGCATGGGATGTCTGTGACTGCAAGATTTCCAGGGAGATGCTACATCTTCCTGTGTCCACCAGCACAGGGTGCTCAGACTTTCTGCACAGCCCTCATGCACAATTTTTCCAACCTGTCAGGTACATCTTACAACTCCCGTGCCTCTGCTGGCAGAGAAGCCGGCCGATGGTCCCAGAATTGTAAGAGCAGAAGGAGAGGGCCGGAGAGAATCCTAAAACAATAACAGAGATGAAAGGAGTAAAGGTAGAAAAGAAAAAAATGAAGTCTTCCCTGACCGGGAATCGAACCCGGGCCGCGGCGGTGAGAGCGCCGAATCCTAACCACTAGACCACCAGGGAGGCTTGTAACTGTGTTCCCACTTCTTTGTAAAGAAGCAATGACAAAGCAATCTCCTTCCTTCGACTGTGTTTCACGGTTATCTCTTTGTGTTCCCACCTTCCAAGCAGTACCAAATCCTGGAAGCAGCTACACTGACGTTGTATTCCACCCCACGGAAGAGAACAGCGGCGGCAGGCTGGGGAGGAGAGGGGGCCGCCCAGGCGAGGTTGCTGAAGGGCCCTCGCCGTGGGCGGGAGGCGGGATGGTGGTTGGGGAGCGGGCAGGACGGACCTCGGGCGGGAAGGAGCGGCCAGCCCGGCGGAGCCGCGGCGGGAGCGGGGGTGGCTCCCACAGCGCCTCAGGCAAGAGCTGCGCGGCCGCGGCAGGGGCGGGGGGCGCGCCGGGGGCGCCGGCGGCCGGCGCCAGGTCTCCCTCTCCTCTTCCGCCAGCGCTCTTCCCGCCGGCCCCAGCAGGCGCGGGCTTCGCGCGGTTGTTTTCCCTCATTTCGTGTTGCCTTTACAAGCCGATCGTGACACCGTCGTCTATGTACAGGGTGTCGCTGTCACGGCTGCAGGCGGGGCCCCGTCAGCTGGGCGCTCTGCACCGCGCATCCCGGCCGGCGGCTGCCGGGAGGGGAGGAACGTGGCGCTTCCCTCCGCGCCGGCTTGGTTCCTGCAGCGGGCAGGCTGTGGAAACACCTCAGCCTGTCCGGGTTCCGGTGCTGGGCCTGCAGGGAAAAGCCTCTCTCAGGTGGGAGCCAGTGGCTCCACCGAGGAGATCGAGGTCGGTGTTTGCTGGCCTTGCCCTGCCGCGGCCTCCTCACACGATAGATATTAATTTGTGACCTTGGATTTTTTTGTGAGGGTTGTGCGAGCGGAATGAAAGCAGCCGGTGCTGCGGATGACCTCTGTGTAAAAGCTCTTTCCTCTGGCATGTTGTTTTCATGAGCATAAAAGATCTGGGAGCTGTACTAGCAAAAATAATATTCCCTATTTAGGCAGTGTCCAACGATACAGAAGGGTTGGCTCTGCCCGAGCAAATTTCGCTAGTGCTCAAGCCCTTTGCCTCTAAAATGCAAAAACATTAAAGTGTTAAGATAGATAAGCTTCAGACTGTGTGCTTGTGGACTGTGCAAATATGCATTAGCTGATCTTCAAAAGCTTTAGAGTCTGAAAACAAACTTAAGGGAATCATTTTCTTCTGGGAGGAGCAAAGGAGGTTGAAGGTGTTTGGTTTCCATCTCATCATTTGGTTTCCATCTCATCCCTGTTAAGCTGATGGTTCATTTCATCACAAAACATTTACTATAGCAGTCTAGAACAAAATGTTTGTCTTGACTGTGATGAAGCTTTCTTTGGTCTAAATTCAGCAATTTTACTGTGCGGTGAGAGAGATAACAAAATATGAGGTTAAAATCAGGCCCTCTTAGATAATGATCTGGTGTCATATGCAGGGACAGCTTTCCACATGTGTAGGATTGACAGCATCCCCTCTGGTAAGATGAAGGCATTTCAGGCCTTGAGGAGCCAAAGCTGTGTGGGGCTGGAAGCTGAGGTATCACTGTGCCCTGAGGTCACTTCAGAGAGGTGGGTCTGCTTGGGTGAGAGGGGTCAGCAGGTCCCAGCAGGTATCTGTGCCTATTGTTGAAGAGGCAGGCGAAGCGGGACCTAGTTTCCTACAGAGTGGAACCTGCAAGGAATACCAGCCAGATATTTAGGTGGTTATACTGCAGAAACTGAGCTAGCCATAAGAGTTTGTATACTCCACTAAGTCCACAGAGTTGTGCTTAAAAGCATATGTTTCTGCACTCTGAGTGTATCTCAGGTGGGTTTTGGAGGGGTGCTGACTTCTGTGGCTGTGATGATAGCAGCACTGGAGACAGCTAGGTTAGAACAAGGCTAGCCCCCCCCAGTAGCTGCATTGGCAGGATTGAAGATACAGGTTACAGAATAGTCATTGCCACCCTTAAGAGTGTCTCTGTTATGTGACACCACAGAGGAAGGCAGGGGTGAGCCCCTTGTTTCTTAAGCTGCCTCAATGACGGAGACAAAATACTCCCCCTGACAATTTCAGAAAAGTAGCTGAGCCTATGAAATATGTGGCCTTATACTGATGGCAGGGTGGGCAAATGTATTTTGTCCATGCCCTAGGTAGCTGTTAGATGTAGAAGCAAAGCAATCCTGCTCTATTGTGCTTGACAGTCAGCAAATCCCTTTCCAAATGGGTAATATATCTTACTAAATTTCTCTTGAGCAGTGAAAGGGTTGTTAATTACTGCCACAGGAGCAGTGAAGACTAAGGTATGTACAAGAGAAATTTACTGAAATAGCAAATCTTTTCCTTGATGTTAACCTCAGAGGTGAGGGCTGGCCACTAGACCATCAGAAAAATAGCATTGAGAGTCATATGCTGCCTAGTTATTTTTAGAAATGGCTTTCTTTACTGTACAAGTCATGTGCACTGACCAAAGATTGTGCCTCTCTTCTGGCTTCCTGTATCCAATAGAGAAGTGCATCAGTGAAACTGTCAGCGATTCCGCCTCCTGCCAGCACAGAAGCAGCCAGTGCCTGTGCCTGCATCCCTGAGATGGTAGCTGGAGAAGAATGATCTTCCCAAAGGCACCAGGAAAGGGATGTCAGAGGCTGATGTTTCTTTTCACTTAACGCTGGTGTGCCTGTGAAACCGAGTGAGTAGCATTCAGTGTTAGAGGTCACGGCTGTCACAGTTTGGTAGGTAAGGCTCAATTTTGGAACCTGGAAAATCAGAGTGATTCCTTTAAATGCAAGCTGTACAGCAGCATGCAATTAACTTGTCTGTTCCATATGAATACGTTACATATTATTATTACTTTAATTTGACACGCTGATTGATGTGTGACAGTAGACTTATGATGTAAAAATTAGTAAGAATAACATCAAAGTAATATGCTAAGTTATGGAAAGTGTATAATTTGAGTATGTATGTGATACATAATGGTAAGTACAAATTTTCTTTAGTACCTGGGGGTATATGCTTCAGCTCTAGTGAAAACCCTTGTACTGCACAGAAACTGCATTTATCAGTCCTCTCTTTCCTCAACCTGTGTGTTTCATGTGGAAAGTCTTGGTATCAGATTTTCTTCTCTAAGTTCACCTGACTTGTAATTGTCCATCATCCCAGTTTCAAGGAAGTGGAAAGGAGAAGGAAGGAATAAATGATGCACAGTCTTTTGCTATTTTGTGTTTAATTTCCATGTATGGTCAGATTGGTGACCTAACTGTTGGATTATAACAATTTTCTGGGGGAAAATGCTATTGTACTTTGTACTTACTACATGTTTTTTAACCTCAGTAGTGTTTTGATGGAAATAATGTGAGGAAAACCTGAAGATGTGTTATCCAGGCATCGCAGCTGTTGTGGTTCTCCCAGCTCCAAGAGCAGATTCCAGGCCGCGTGGCTCCCTGTGCCTGCAGTGTGGCGCTCGCGGCGCCAGGGGACGGGCAGCGCCGCGGCTCGGGCGCGGCAGTCCCGCTCCTGGGGGATATTGTAATGATGCTGAAGAACGAGACGGGGAGCAACCAGGAATATTTTACAGTACTTACTTTACAGAAGCACTTTCACACGTTCTTGTGTTCTTTTTCTTCAGCTTCCGTTCCTCCCCTGGCACTGCATTTGATGTAGTAAAGCCTGGGTCCGCTTCTCTTCCCTTTTAGCCCATGTTAAAATGCACGTGATTCTGGGGTTTGGGATAAAGTGTGGCGGTGAGGTGCTTCATGCAGTGTCCACTGAGCTACCTTACTTGAAACAAATAGGACGCTTTTGTCATGTCCTCTTGTATTGCAGCAAATTCCATTTCTTTTTATAGTCTTTCTTCAGCTGAGCATTTTGGAAGCTACTTCTGGTTTGCTCTTCTAGACAGAGAAATAGGTGCACAGAATCAGTTATTAGGGGACAACTTCTTATAAAAGTTTCAAGCTATAGTCACTTTCTCATTTTAGTAAAACTTGTGGAAAATTTCAATACCTCAGTCACATTGAGTTATATCTAGACAATCAATTCAAAGTTAAAGGGTGAGTCGAGGACACTCTGAAAATTCATCATTACATAAACTGAAGAAACTAAGCTAAGAATAGCCCTCAGTGCAGAAGGATCAAGCAGAGCCTCAATTATGTATGCATAAAAGTCTGTCTGTATGAAACCTATTTTGTGACTACTTCATGGTGAATAATGGTAGGGGTAATAGGCAAAAACAGAAGGGCTGATAATGGAAAAAAAAAAGAAAGATTGGTGTCACCTTTATTTTTATATCTTTTCAAAACTGGACTGTTATAGCAGTCAAGGTTGTCAGTGTAATTCTTTATGGCAGGTTGTCTGAAATAAACAAGCTGTAAGCTAACAATTACTGATGTAAAAAAGAAAAACTACATGAACTACATGAGCAATACAGTATTTTTTCTGCTATTAGTGTAAGCTGATCTGAATGCAGGCCATAAACATGCTGTACCTCTAGCAGTTTTTTCTCTTGAATGTATGTAACTCTGTTAATGTACACTGAAGCAGAAGATCAAAACCCACTCAAATGTAGTATTTCAGTATCCTTAATCTGTCTTTCATGTGTGGTTATATGTGTAAGTTTGTGTGAGAAATATTTTTCTAGGATAAAAATTCACAATTTGGAAGTGATAAAAATAGTTGATTTACATTTTGTCTTCATCAAAATAATGCAAACAGTGATACAACAAATTTTCCCAAACCTGAAATCAACAAGCAACATGAATTTAAGATTTTCTCTGGTAAAGATATTCTAAGCATTGATGCCACAAAGACAATTAATCAAATTATGTTAAGAGCATTTGTATTCAAATTAATTGGCAAGGAACATATTGCCATGGGAAAGAGCAAACTATTCAGACTATCTGCTATCCTCTGTACTGTAGTGAGACTAAAACTAAATTTTATTTCAAAGGTGATACGTGTGTATCTAATCTACCTCTTATCTGTCTATCTCATGTTCAGTAAAACAAAAGGGGATGTGACGTGTTACTCACACAATGACTTCTTCCAATGACATGAAGTCTGTGGGTTGAGCCACAGGCAGTAACCCACAGCGCCATAACCAGAACTTGTACAATGCTTCTGTCCCAGTCCTAGCCTGCTTATCCTGCTGCTCTGACAGGAATTGGAGTGATTTCTCCCCCATGCAGTCTAGAATATGTATTTGTTATGCTCAGGGCAATATAAGTACTATAGAAATGTGTCGTTTCTTTGGTATATGGAGTTCATGCATTGTCTTTATAGAGCTTTCTACACTGTACAATAGAGGTGACTGTTCTTGGAATGATGATGGACAGCAGACTGGTACATTAGGACAGGGATAGCCTTTCTGGAGCTAAAATAAGCTGTTAGTCACTGTCATTGTTGTGCAGGTGCAGCTAAGAGATAAATAGGGTTTCCACCACTTTGATGGATAGGGCTTCATAGCTCCTGCAATTTGGCAAAGGAGGTTGGGTAAACAGTGCTACTATTCTTCCTCTTTTTTTCCCAGTTTTGTTATCTAAGCAGGGCTAGAAGAGTAACTGAGAGCAGGGCTGCTTTCTTCTGTGTGGTGGTAGAGAACCCTTGCGCCAGTGAAGAGATTTTAACCAAAGTAACTTTGGGTTTGTCCATCTTTTGCTGGATAATAATAAGATGTACTAACTTCAGTGTGGTACCAGAACATATCCTTTAAGCAGCAGACTGTGTTTTAAAGAAAATCTGTCCCTTGTAAAAGAAACTGGTTTGGTAAAAAAAAAAAAAAAAAAATCAGATGGAAACTTCAATTTTAGCTGAAAGTGCCGCAGCAAATTTAGTGGAAGAGTTGAGACAGTTGCTGTTCCAGCAGTGAGACTGAGTGGTAGCAAGCATATGCTACAAGTAGGATAATGGCAACGGTGGGAGATGGCTGTGTCTGAAAATGTTGTGGTTTTGAAATGAATCTTCTAAGCAGCTGTTAAATAAAAATAAAAAAAAATAAGCCTCTGACAAATCTCTTACTTAAAATTAAAGCTCATTGGATTCATAACATTATAACTAGTAAAAATATTATTCTTGACACACCTGTGTGCCATTTGTTATTTTGACACATTCTTTTAGCATCTCTCTATATACGTGTACACTTTGTGTCACCTTTTCATTTATGCAGGTATCTGCCTATCTTCAGGCTTGAGATTTTGTCTTGCAGAATTTGGAATTTAAAGGTGTTACAATGCCTTTTTAAAATGCCCAAAAGACTGAAATCAGTCTTTCAGAGCTGACTGCTGACCTAAGGAAGAAAAAAGAAGCTATATCTTGTTTAGACTAGCCGCAAACGTCAGGGTTACCTGCAGTTATTCGGGTAAGGGAGTCGAGTTTCTGGTAAATATAGCGGGTGTTGTTTTCTGGGGATTGGGTGAAGAAGCCTACTGGCGGACAGTGTAGAAACAGCAGATGAGGTTTCTAGGCTTTTCAGTTTCCCACGGATCTAAAGGCTTTGGTTAACCTCAATTTCCAAAACTGGCTGTTTTGTTTTTAGCACCGCCCTTGAGAAAACTCCCATCCAGAGGAAGACCCCGGCGCCTGGCCTTTATGACTCGTAGGACTTCTGGCTCCGCAGACCGACCCCTCCGGCCAGGACAGGGCTTGAAGCCTGCGAAGCGCCCTTGGAGCGCGGCCACCGCCCCCAACCCCGGGGCCAGCGCGCTCCGGCGGGGCCGGGGCGGGCCGAGGGGAGGCGGGGCCGCCGGGCGGGGCGGGGCGGCGGGGCCGGCGCCGCTGTGGCCGAGCGGAGAGCGGCGGAGGCGGCGGCGCTCCCGCAGAGCGCCGGGGCGCAGCGCCGGGCCGGGCCCGCCATGCCGCCCGCCCGCAGGTCGGTCTGAGCGCGCCGGGCCGCGGGGCTGCTCGGGCGGGGCTGCTCGGGCGCGGCCTGGGGCCCCGGCCGGGGGACGCGGAGCCGGCGGGGCGGGTCCGGGGCCGCCGCTGCGGTGGTAGAGGAGCGCTTCGCCCGCTCGCTGGAGCGCAGGGCCAGCCCGGCAGCGCAGCCCCGGAGGCGCGGTGTGTCCGTGCGGGCGCGGTCGGGGGCGCGGGGCGGCTCCGGGGACCTGCCCGCCCGCCCCGGGAGCTGCTCCCGGGCACCCGCGGTGGGCTCTGCTGCTGCCGCTACCCAGCCGTGCCGCCGAGGTGGCTTTCGCGGCTTCGAACCTCATTTGTTTCCTCCCTCTCAGGGTCTTGGGTGAATTACTGGAATGTTCCAGGCTGTCTCTGTATATTAATTTGTGTAGCCTTTGGTTGTCAGGATTGCGAAGTGCTGCCGGGTTCCAAAGCTGTGTCAGCAATTGATTTTTTTTCTCTTTAATCAGTGCAATGGACTTTCCTCTCTGTCCTTCATCATGCAGTGCTTCAGAGTTGGTTTACGGGTGGAGTGGCGTACTTGTATCTTGGGTGATGTGTGTGCAGTATCGTGGTGCTAAAGGATGTAGTAACTGTTCATCCCCTAGGTGATGAAATGAGATGATGAACACTTCGACTCAGTAGCAGGCTTTTAGCATGTGTTTACTTTACATGCTACAATTACTCTTCTCCCGTTAGGTAGTCGTACATTTCTTGTATTAATGCACAGTGATGGACTTTTAAGATGGGTAGGTGCCCATTAATCGATTATGGTTTGCTTAAAATGCTGTGACCCAGCCTAAGGGCCTGTGTTTGTGTGATACTTAAAATGTGTGTTGATGAACTCTGCCAGCATATTGTATCAGCCAGTGTTTACACAGTATGGAAATAATAATTTCCTGATATTGTTCCATCTGACACTTATGTGTATACACACAGACTTTCAGAAAATTAATGGAGAAGGCAGTAGGAAATGCCAAGAATATAAGTATGCGTGAATATATACTTTCTGAATGAAAATTACTTTATCAGGAATATATTTTTAAATGTAAACCATGATAAAAAATATGTAAGTTGCAGTGCATTTTAGACTGCCTTCTCTTTCATCTTTTTATCTGGAAAATGTCCATAAATATACACAAAATATTTTAAGAACCTAAATAGTCAAGTAATGTTGATCCTTTGAAGAGTTATATTGAAGTGGATGCTTGTAGCCAAAATGCTGTCTGGTGGCTTTCTGTTTTTTGTTTGGTTGTTTGGTTTTTTTGTTTTTTTTTAAAGTAGTGGATCAAAATCTTGGGCTTGGAGGGAAATTCTGTGTCTTTTTATTTTTTTTTCCTTGTTGCGTATTATGTTATGGAAGAGAAATACTTCTGGAACACCTGATTTGTCCAAGTTGTTTATGAGGCAGTCTCTGGGTTTCCTTCCTTGGCTTTGCCCAATGCCCTGTTCTCACTGCAGCAGTAGCCACACTCACATTTGGATGTGTCACATCTGCTGCTGAAATGGTAAGTGATTCCCTTTGGAGATGAAGTGAGTTAGAATTGACTGGAGCAGTCCTTGTCTTATTAGGAATATGGCTTTGTTGCTTTGTGTATCCATGATTTTGAAAGAGAAGGTTGAAATTGATTAGAGGCTGGCTCTAGTGGATATTTGGCTACTTTAAGATCCTGACTTCAGGGGACAGCTTGCAAATATCTTTGTTAGAGAATAAGCCTCTGTATCGAAACAGAAGTGAATTCACTTGAGAATTATTTGCATTGGAGGATAACAAGTTTTTGGAAAGATAATTTAAAAAATTGTGGTGATCCTGTGGCTAGTTACTGCAGCCAGAGTGACACTCTGCAGTCACCCATTTGGGTGGGTGTTTCAAAGGTGAGAACGTAGTGTGAGTCTCTGCAGTGAGATCTGACACAAGAAATTGCTGTTCTAGGCAGCTGGAGCTGCTCACAAACAATAATTATGGAAATGAAGGACAAAGGGACTCAATTTCCCTTTGCTATCCAATAGGCGTGAAAGGAAAGCTGGAACATGACCAATGCTGAGACAAATGGTAAAGCTCTCTGTCCAGCACCTGGCTTGTGCCCTCTGTGTCTCAGCAGGTGCCCAGTTCAGCAGCAGGCAGTCATGGTCCTCGGCTCATCTGAGAAGAAATTCAGTGTCATCACCCAAAAAGCAGCTGACTGACAAACCTCTTCCTCATCATGATCAATAAGCCAAAATAGTCAAAGGCTTTATAGGTGTAGCTTTTATTTTAGTGAGGTATCCACCTGCTAGTGGAGTTATTGATGGTGGGGTTGGCTGCCTGCCACAAAGTTGATGGCTTCTCACTCCTTCTTGTGAGTGATCACAAGAGGAAAGAAGAAGAAAATGTCCAAGTCATGTTGCCGACACTTTCTGCTGTGAGTTTGTCCTGGGGGTTAAGATTGCTTTCCCAAAAAGAGGAAATGTAATGCTACATTTGATGAGTGAAGTCAGCAGTAAGAGCGCTCACTCAAATGACCTCCTTTGACTAAGAAAGAAAGCAGAGTAGGAGAAACAAGTCTTCAGTTCTTTTTTCCTTCTCCTTCTTTTTTTTCTCTTTAAAAATCTTATTCCGTTGTCATTTTTCCCTAGCCAGATTTATGAAACAATGAGTTAGTGACAAAATTCACAGCAGGCTAGAGGAATTATATTTCTCTCCCCAAACAAAATGTTTCAGACAGATATATTAAACACATACAGAGGAGTATTTTCTTTTTCTTCCTGCGTTTCTTTGCAAACCCTTCTACTGTAGGTGGAAAGCTGTATGTCTTTATTCCTGGTCAAAATGTCAGGTGGGTGTGAGTGGTTGTGCTGGTGCTAGAAGTTGTATGTTGGGAACTGTTTGTTGAGTTTTGGAGTGGGCAGCACTCTGCAGCCTTGCATGGGACCATGGCTGTGTATCTGCAGTGTCTCCCCAGCTTGCCTGCAAGGGCAGAGTGCAGGCAGGCTTGGCTTCAGGGAGTCTGCTGGTGCTTCCCTCTGGATTGCAGTGCAGAATGTTGTACTAAGTGCCCACAACCAGGTGCACTGCTTTGCTCTTGCACTGCTTTGCTCTTGCACCTGCACTGCTCCCAGTCTCTGACCAAGCTGGGAGAAAGGGTACCAGTATTTCAGCTCAGTACCATATAGCATCCTCCTGACCTCCCTGTACTTACCTGAGAATTCATGACTTGTTATGGAACCACAGTTCATCCTCCGAGAAGACTTCTGGATTAGGCTTGAATTTGTCAATGTGTAGAGTACTCGTCATAATCTCAGTAAGCCTTTCTGATTGCTATTTATCATAAGAGGTGAACTGCTTTCAGTTGCATGCCTCAAATTCCTGGTGCTGTGTGGTCCAATGCCCCTGTCAGGGCTCAGTGAAACTGTTTTCTGCTCATTCTTTGCCCTGTAGTACTCCTAAGCTGTAATTAAGCATTTGGCCGTCTCTTTGGTATGCTGTGTGTAGAGCCCACCAAGGTGCCATTTCTTCCCCGTTGCTGCTTTTCTTATGGCTACTCTGTGTGTTTTTTTGGGGTTTTTTTCAACATCCTTTGTGAAATGTGGGGTTGTATGAGTACCCATGTTTAAGTAATGATAATATGAAACTGATTTACAGGAAAAGAAAACATGCAAGTTTAGCAGGGAAATGATGTTTGTTTATACAGGCAGGATATATGTTTATCTTCTGGTTACAATGTCAAAATAGTACTGTTTATATTTTTTTTTGTGTTTGCTTTAGGATTTAAAAGCTTTTTGTTAGTATTATTTCTAGAAAGGAATTTTTCTTACTTTACTCTCATGCATTAATGGCTGATTTTGGGATCTTCTCATAGTGTTTCTGAAGATAACTGAGGGCCATTTCCTCAGAATCTAAGACATTGCAGGCAAGGATCAGTTCCAGTGCACCAGACAGAGGAAATCACAGCTTTGTTTTAGAGAAGTTCACAGTGAGAGCTGTTGCTTCCTTGAACTTAGCCTTATCTTAAGAAAAGGTAATGTATTCCCTGACTCATTTTTTTCAAGTAAATTTAACCTTTTCTAGCAGCACTCTCTCTGTCTGATGTTACTCCAGTCTATTTTTTCTGCTTTCTGCCCCACATGCCATCTGTCTTATTTTGCAGTTTGTTTTCTTTTTAAGTATACTAAGGTAATGCAGTGGATAAAAAAGTATGAATATTCACAAAGCATCACTGCCATTTTGATTCAGAGGGGAAGAGTGTGGATGGCTTTCTGCCAGATCAGGTGATGCTGTGATTGCAGAAAATCCTTGGGCCTGCCTAGGTTGTTCCTTTGGAGGAGATGCTGTGTGGAACGACTTGATGTTGTCAGTGGCTTGGCACTGCTTCTGTGCTGTGTCAGTGGCTTTTGCTGTAGTTTACTGTCTTATGCCTAAGTAGTGCCCCAGTCTGGTGGCAAGGGCTTCATTTTACTCTCAACTTAAGAAGTATCATTTTTAGAATGCTTTTTAAGCAGCTGTAGTGATGCCAATGACATGGGTACTTGTGATAAAGCTGGGTTTAGTCTGTATGCAGATTTTTGGTAGCTGCAGCAAACTCAGCAAAACTTTGTAGGCTAGAGAATGTCTTGAGTTCTTTCTTCATACTTCCTCACAAAGGTTCAGATAATTCAGGAAAGCATTGAAGTGTATAATAATTTTACACATGAAGATTTTTTTACATGATATTTAGAATTTATATTAAAAAGAAATTATTCTCTTATATAAGCAGTATTTGACATTTTGTACTCCCTTTTGCCATCCTGGTTGCTGATCAAGCCTTTTGTAGTGAAGCTGCTGAAGACTCCTAAAATAGGAGCTGTGGTAATCCATGACATAAAATGTGGTCTGTCCTTCTGTCCCAACTCCAGAAACTTCTGAAATGCAGGTATTGTGGGGTAGCTATGTGGTATAAGCGGTGATATCTTGGTGACAATAGGTGAAGAACCAAGAAAATGAAACCTTTACTTTGTTACAAGTAAACTTTGGAACAGTGTGCTGAAATGTAGCCAGGTATGTGGTGACAGATTGACTTTGCCTGCTGTGAGCCAGTCACTTGTGCAGATCTGGCCCAAATGATTAACAGCTGATGAACATAAAAGTCATTTTTGCCACTCAAATATGTTGGGTCAAGTCAAAAGCAGCCTGGGTCATTGTCAGGCCAGTTAGGAAACAAATGGAGAACCACAAAGGAATGACAAGGGTGGCTTTCTGCCAGTGCCATGAGTTGTTCTCCAGTCCCCATGGTTAGGTATCCACTGAAGAAATTTCATTTGATTTACAGGTAATTTGGTTTTGTACGTGGTATTGGGTGTTTTTTTAGTGTGTGGTGGTGGGCAGTGTTGGCTAGGTGTGCCTTTTAAGTTAGAGTGAATAAAGGGTGACATCTGCATTTGTGTCCTGCTACAGTCATACTTACAGGATAGAAAGGAAAAACTACTTCATTGGGCTTGTGCTGATGTGGTTGCTCACATCACATCACATCAAATGTCCATTTGTTTCCTTTTATCAGGAATTCTAAGTTCCTTAAAAAGGGTCTCTGCTGCTAACTGATCCCTCAGTGGTCAAATTTTTAAGTGGGTTGTTTGTTTTGAAAACTAGATTCTGTTTGTAGTGCATCATTTCTGTTAGTACAAGTAACACACTGGTTGTCATGAAAAGAGATTAAGAAGATGAAAGTTGGTTTTCTTTTCTCCTGCACTGTTGACACTGTGCACCTGACCCTATTGTGTGAGAAGGAAGTTTCAGTGTTTTGTCAACTAGTCATGTCCTTTTCTAAGCCCTGCTCTGGTGGTTCCCAGCCCCAGGCTGAGCCTAGCATATAATGGGCAGATTTTAGGGTTAGGGGACTAGAGACTGATTTTGAAACCAAAATGGTACAGCAAAACCAAGAAATAATGAATCTTCTACAGGGAGTTTGGAAAGAGCGAGGAATGCGAGCCCTAGGGATGAACCAGACCTTACCCACTGCCTGGTGTTGGAGGATTCTCCTGGCCTCTGTGGGTGGTGAGCTGTGGGATAACACTGCATCCAGGAGAGCAGCTCCTAGCCCTTCTGCTCAACCATGAACGCAATTTAAGTTAAGTTTACAAGCAGGGCAGGTGCATTTGTTTCTTTGTTTTCCTCCAGGGAAGGAGATTTAGACTCAGACCTGGCAGAGAGGAGCGATGCTGCTCCTTGCAGAGGAGAAGCAGAAGGCCAAGGAGGTTTGCAAAAGGAAAGTGGTGCAGCTGAAGGAGCCACTTGTAGCACCAAACCTGATTTTTAAGGTGCTTCTGAGGAGATGTATTTCTTTTTACTTGGTAACTGTTAGATGTTCATTTTGTTGTGGACCAGTGTAGAGTTTGGGATGTAAAGGCTTCAAGTTATAAAATGCATTTCTTGGGGAAAACTGTCATCCCTTAGTAAATAGTAACAGTCCTTCAAAAGCCTTTCCTCTGATTGTGGTTTGTTGTTGTTGTTCTGTTTATTTGTTTGGGGGTTTTTTGTGGTTTTTTTTTTTAATTTTCTTTTTTGTTTGTTTGCTTTGGTTTGGTTGAGCTTTGTAAAGAAGCAGACTTCACTGGCTGTCACTGGAATCAGGACTTCACTGATTACAGTTTTCAAATTTTAACTGCTTTGCTGTCAGCATTATATTGCAATTAAAATAAAAAGTTATACAGTACTGTGTTTTACATCTTTTGTTTAAGTTTTGATTTCTTCTTCATGCCATGTACTGTTTTTTTTTTTAAATTCTGTGATGCAAAACCTGTGAATTATTTTCTTACTGAAAGGCTCTAGGATGACAGAATGCCATGTTAGAAACTGAAATTTATTTCATCTGGTCTTGAAACATATCTCTCTTCCTGCTTCTTTTCACTTATTTTTTTCCCCTTCTTTTTACTTCCCTGAGTCCAGCATGCAGATATCTCAGAAAAGTAATTTTGACCTGTGGAAGCTAGATCTGTTCATGAGATCACCCCAGTTAGGGATTGGATGTATGAGTTTTAATCCTAGGTCCTGTCGTAATTATTGGCAAGAACATGAGTAGGTTTATGGTTAAACTTGATGACCTTAAAGGTCTTTTTTGACTAAATGGTTCTGGATTCTATGAATCTAGCTCTGAGGTAATACCCTTTTCACAGGTAACTGTCAGTCCTTTTTAACTACAAATCACTAATGCACCCTGGTGGGGTAGGTGCAAACTGCTTTTTGTGTTATTTTAAAAGTGTAGGTCTCTACCCATTTTTTTTTTCAGAGACAAATTTTAACACAAAAAATGGGAGGACTGTGGCCCCTCAAAAATAGGTGCTTTAACATGGAAAAAAGCAAGGCCAAATCCAAAACTTCTTAATGCATTAATTGCTTTTACTGGCTTCAGCTTGAGAAGGGGCAAGCAATTACACTGAGGTAGCTGTAAGCAAGAGAATACAAAGTTTTGTTTGAAATGTTAGCAGCTATGTCAGGTATAACCTGCAGTGAACAGGAATTGGGCAGCTTTCATCTTTGGGCCCCATGTTTGCTTAGGTGTCACAAACAATCTGTGTGAGTAGTCCCTCTGAATGCACTTGGTATGGGAGTAGAGAGCTCAGAGTCTCTGCTGTGGCACCTGGTTGATGTGGCTGAGATGGATGGCTTTCCTGAAAATGCAACACTGGAGGAATTGAAGCTATTTGTCATTTTTCTGACTTTATGGTGTTTGGTTCCTCCCCACCCTCCAGCAAAAGGAAATATCTAGCTTCAGAATGCTGAGTTACTTTTTTGATACTGTCAGTGTAAGAAGTTTGAATTTTAGTTTCATAATTAGTCTGTTTTGTTCAACAAAGAACCTCCGTTCTATAATAATGTTTAAAACACTTGAATAATCTGAAAGTAAAATATCTGCTGCTTCTGCTTAGTCAGAAAACTTCTACACATCTGTCTTTTATGCAACAGTACTCAAGCTTAATTCAGGTGTATTTTTAATTTTTTTGTTGTTTAGTTAAGCCCTGAACCATCTCACTGATTGAATACATGCAGAGTTGAGCAAGTAAAAGCCCAATCAGATATGCTGAAGAAAGGATGGCATATGACAGTTTTGCATGAATCATAACATTGATCTATCTTTTCTGTGTACATAGACATACATAACTTTGCTTACCTGAAACATTTTAAAGAGTTAGCTGTGCACACCTTGTTAGAACTTAGAAAAATATAAAGAACTTTTCTGTTTCTGCTTCTGAAGAAGCAAGCAGCTCTTCAAAGAGTCGCTCCCTAATTAGCAGGTAAATGTGATGTGGCCTGGTGTATAGCGAGGGGAATTCCTTTTGAGAGGGGAGTTTTTGCACTGCTTATAGCACAGGGTGACTCAATACAAGGTCAGCAACTGTGTTTAGTGTTTGCAGGAGTCTGGAGGTGGAGGAAGGAGAAAAGGTAAGATAATAGAAGTTTTCAGGATGTTTCAGAAGGACAAGACAACTAAATAATCTTGTGTTGCACAATGCCTGAGGGGATTTTGCAAGGAAGAAGGAAATAATTATAAACATTGCTGCTTTTAAAAACAGGATTCAGTCTATGCAGTGTAAACAGAGTTTGATTTGTTGTTGATCATTGTAATTTTGATACACCTTACACTGCCAGCGCTGGAGCACCTATGAAACTGCACAGGTGTAATACAAGGTCATACTCAACAGACTGCAATACATTTTGCAGGTTAAGCAATTGAAAAGTAAGTAGTGAAGGTTTCCAGTGTTAATTTTTTACATTACAAATGTACAGGATTTTGTGTTACAATTAAACTGTTCAGTGTTGCTTAATATACAGTGTAAGCATGTGACACAGTTCAGGTTGCTATGGAAACCTGGCATTTTGGTTCTGTTAACAGTGTTTCAGATAGGAAAAGATTTGCATTGCATTACTGCTAGACTCCTTTCTGCCCCCACTCCTCACCTTCTTTGCTTCTCGGTTGGGAGGTAGATGATAGAGAAGAAGCAATGACCTGGCATTTGCATGAATCAGGGTCAATTATAAAAAGAGGTGTTGAGCTGAAACGTAAAAAATTTACCTTCAAGAAGCTCTTGTGTCTAGTTGCTTTTTTGAAGTAATGAAGTAATGAAGTATTTTAATGCTTATCTTTCACAATGTAGTGTCCTGGGTCGATTTGAGGTTCTGTTGATTTGAGGTTCTTTTTCTAAACCCCTGAAAATGATGGGGTATTTTTTAAGGAGACATTTCCAATAATTTTCACAGCCTGATTGTGTATATTGCTGGAAGTATGCTTGATGTAAAAACTGACCAGTTCTAGTGCTTTCTGTTAGACTGATGGATTTGTTCCTCATGGGTTTCTTGTTGCCTGGTCTTGTCCTGTAAAACATTAAGAACATGTTAATCAAATTCATTGAGTACAATGGGAACTAATCTAATATAAACCTTTGGGACCTAAACTAATTAATAATCGTAAACAGAAGATGATTAATGGAACCTGTGATTGACAGTATAGATATTTGTGCCAAGCATCAAGCCACATCTTTGTGTTTTAGGAATCTTCAAACACCAGTGTCTTTCTGCTCTGCCTCAGCTTTATTTACATTTCATATAAATGCCTTTCTTGTGTTGGTGAGAAAAGAGCTGAGAAGAGAGCAAGTTTGCTGTGAAGCTGAGGTCAAGTGTTTGTCTCTTGTAGTCTGTTTGTCATCCCATGAATGCTGGCACTCATCTTTCCACGTGTGTGCTTGCCCACAGAACAGAGTCGCTGCTCAGGGAGTCACACTGATGGTTGTCTGCCCAAGCTTTGTGCCGCAAGTCTGTCTGATGTGAGGGTGTGCTTGTGATTCAGCCGTGTGCAGCAAAGCCTGCTAGAAGGGGGGGTGAGCTGGCGTGGTGGGATGTAAACTGAAATGCAGATACAGAGCCACTTCTGCTGAGTCTGCTGCGAGTCATTGGTGTGGTAATTTTGGGCGGAGGAGTGTTATCAGGCAGCTGAAGTGGGCAAAAGGGAGAAAGGCAAAGGGCAGTAATACTTGGAACTGGCAGCTGCTTGCTCCGTGGACAGATTCTAACATCCTGAGACAAGGGAAAGCCCAAATTCTTTGGCTTGGCACTTTGACTGGTCAGGGTTGCCTTAATCACCAAAGAGTACTTGCTGTTCATCTGTCTGCTGTGATGCTGCTGTTTTGCCTGTGCAAATCCCACTCTGTGGCCTGTGTAGGGTAACTCATAGAAGGAACTCTGGAGTGTGGCCAGGCCTGCAACATGTGACACTGTGGGTCCAGTGGCCTTTAGCAGCATTCTAAGTATGGTAAGTGGGGAATCTAAGGCAGACTTTATCATGGCCCTTATAAACCTGGTAGAGAACCTGTAATTCATTGGGTCTGGGTGTGATGTGGTTGCTTGTGTGTATTTTTCTTGACTATCAAAAGGCTTTGCATCAAAAGATGTGCAAGGCTTTCTTTGAAATACAAAACAGTTCATGAAATTAGTTGTTATAAACAAGCAACGTGGTAGTGTCAACTAACAAAACAGCAAGGTAGTGCTAAGGGGTTTGTCTAAATGCTGGTTGATGTGTTGAATGTTCATCAGTTTTTTCTGTTTTAGAAAACTGCAAGTACTTGGTCTTTTAGTTGTATGCTGGAGAGCACATAAATGAGAAATATTTTGTGTATATGCCTACATGCTCCAGGCAGAGGTAAGGGAACAGTGATATCCATCTTACCCTCTCTGGTTGTGGTAAATTTCATCCTTCTGTGGTTCATATAATCACAGAGTCACTAAGGTTGGGAAAGACCTCTAAGATCATCAAACCCAATCTTTGATCAAATCCATATTGTAAAGTGCTATGTGTGCTCATTTTTTGAACACCTCCAGGAATGGCGACCCCACAACTTCCTTGGGGAGTACAATCCAATCCTTAACCACTATTCTAGTGAAGAAATATTTCCTAATATCTACCGTGAACCTCCCCTGGCACAGTTTAAGTCCTTTCCTTGTGTCCTATTACTAGTTGCCTGGGAGAAGAGGTTGCCTGCCACCCCCCCACCTCTTTTTTTCCAGTAGTTGTAGGGGGCAACACTCTGTATACCTGTACAATGTGAGTGTGAAAAGCTGTGGGCTCAGAGAGCTTGGACTTGATGTTTAATTGAATTGGGGTCGGTTGAAACAGGAGATACAGTAAGATGAAGGTACTAATTATTTTAAAACATCTGCAGCAATGTTCTTGTTGACCTAGAAATGAAAATCTTCCCAGGTGGCCTGATTTCCAACAGCACTGCACTTTAACATTTAGAGTAGCATAGCACTGTGCCTGTTAATAGTTTATACTGTGTTTTGTAACCAGTTTCTGTCTAGCACCTGAAGCTGAGTTAAACAGTAAAATGCATTGTTCTGTATGGAAAATGCATCTGGTGATGTTCAGCTGCCAATGAGGGAAGATTAAATCTTGATGTTTTTGTCTTGTGAAAACATGACTGGTGATGTGGAATTCCTGGCAGCATGTTTGCTTCCTCTTACTCTGTGTGAAACATGGCAGCCTGAGTTAGTGGGTTAAAGCCTCTTCCCCATTAAGACAGGAATAATTTGTCTGGAGAATTCTTTGGAGCTGAATCAAGTTTTGTTATTGTTCTGTTCCTGAATCAGAAATGTTTCTGCTACGTTGTTTGTCATTTATTTTATTTGGACTTTGTTCATGTGCACAGACTGTTGGAAATCCAGTAGGGGCACTGAAGGTGGTCTCAGCATCTTCTTACTTCATTAGTAGGGAATGAGAATGCTTGAAGTTTTAGTTTACTACACCACTGTAGGGGGGATAAGAAACTGCTAAACACTGTACCCTGTTCCTCAAGAGCGAGGGTGTTTGTTTTCTTTGCCTGTCTTATCTCCAGATCTTATCTTCACTGTCCTTGAGAGCCCACAGCATGCAAATAGCCACATTGAATCTCTTTGTTTCTCTCTATTTGGGGACACAGAAATTGTGACTGCTCTGTGTTTAATATGAACAAGAAGTCTAGAAATTGCTTCTGCTTACACGTTTATTTTCCCGTCTCTTATTTTTTGTATTTTTATTTTTTGTGGTTTTTTTAATACACACCCTTGTCACAAGAAACATGGCAGACATAATGTTTCATCAAAGATGAAAGGCACAAAGAAAGGCAGTTCACCTGAGCAAGGGTTGAGTGAACCTCAGGTGGAGTAGCTCTCCTGGGTTAGTTTAGTACCCTCCAGTTATGTGTAGTGGACTGGAACTTCTTTATAGAGCTTATTAATGTTTTGGAACTAACAGTACACTATACATCATAACTCTGCTGTAACTATGTAATTGTATCAAAATAATTCCATACTTCAGATAGCTTTAGAATGAACATTGTTTTGTCCATTGTATTGAATGTATTAAGTTAGTGCTGTGTTTTGCTTCCTTCTGCTAGGTACTTTTCTGAAAGCTTCCAACCTCACTTTTTCCTAGGTCATTCTGCCTATAGAAAAGACTAAAATAAACTGTAGCTTGCTCTCCTCTTTGCTGGCTGTATATTTCTGTTATGTTTCATCTTGAGATGCTGTAATGTTTATACAGAAACTTTTATCTTTTTTTATTACACTAAGTAAAATATACTAGTAGAACCTAAAAGCAGTAGAACTCAGCCTGGTTAGTCCAGTCAGTGAGGCTTTAATGAAATGCTGCAACATTTAGCATTTCTCATAAAGTGCAAGTGTGCATTCATTTTCCTGATTTTAAAAATGAGAGGTCTATGGAAATGAATGCAAGAGTTATTATTAGTGTTTTGGCTTGTGAAGTTTAATAATGGGCATTTATATAGCCAGTAGCAAATTAAAACATCTCTTCCTCCATGTTAAACTGTTTCTTTTGTCTTATGTTTAAAGATGGTGTATGTTTATATTTATTTGCATCTGCACAGTGCCCTGGTAAATGCTTTGGGCTTATCAGAGGCACAACTAGCAGCCCCCAAGGGTTCAATTTCAGATCTAATACATTGAAACTCCTTCCCTTCTATCTGTGATTTATTCTACAATTTCTTACTCTTCCAACTTGAGAGATATTTTTAATACTGGTCTTGAAGTATTACAAACATACCTTTGCTATTTTTTTGTCTTAGTAGTGGCTTATTGGTGTAACCCTTGTCATCTCTCATGCTGCATCTTTTGGGGCACATTTAGCACATGTACCCAGAAGAGTTGTTACTCGGAAGAAGACGTTCTGTTGCAGAGTTGCAGACTTAGCCAGATCATTAGTAATGCTTGGTGTCTGGATATGGCCAGTTTTGAATGTTGGTATTACAGCAGGTGATTGGAAGCATGCAGTGCTGTGAACAGATGTGTGTGGTGTTTGTAATCTCAGGGGCAGATGTATAATAGAGAAGCAAAAATAAAAAATTACTCTTGTGTGGGACAGAGAACAGATGAGAGCTACGTGGTGTGTCTGGGCAGCATCCTGCTCCCTCAGCACAGCGGGGTCTCCCTGTTGCATCCTTGCTGTGGCCACGTCTGCTTGGCTGTCTCACTGGGAGTCTTGTACCTTCATCTGCTCTGCCTTCCGAACTGGAAAATCTGTGTGTAGACCTTCCCTGTTTGTTGTTCACAGTGTGACTGTTGCCACTGTCTCTTGCATTATGGGGGTCCTGCTAAGTTATGGAATACGCTACCCTTGACTAGGTTTTCCTGAAGTCAGTTAATTGCTTTTTTACATACTTGCTCCTTGCTGACCGGGCTGAGTGAGCCTGGATCCTCAGATCCAGGCTTTTTATTTTATTTTGTGGATGTGAGCTATGATTCTTAATGTATATGACCACAAAGCCAGATAAAATTGAGACTGTGCTGTTGGTTTCCAAAGTCAGTCAGTTTAAATTTCACAGAAAATAATAACCATCTCCTTGTCAAAGCAATCTCCTCCCGTGTTCTCATTGTTAAGGCTGGATTAAAGCTACTGGGAGGATACTTGCACACATTGCTTTTCCACTCTCATTTGAACGTGTTCAGTTCAGCTCCCCATTTGCAAAGCAGGGAATTACATAATTTTCCTACTTCATGAGAGGTTGAGAGATATTGACTATACAGGATCATGAAAATATGTCTAGAGAATTGCATGATCTTGAATGTTTCTTTTTCTCTGTATGTTTTTCCAGGACTTGGAGTGGGCACAGATGGCCAGAGAAAAGCTATGAAGTCCACTGAATGTTCTAAAAATAATCAGATGCTTCATTGGCTTCTGCATTGCTGTGCTGTTGGATGTACTGTTGCTCACATGCACAGTTTTGGAAAGTAATGTCCACAACTAAAGGATTGTTTGTTGATGCTTTAGGACCAGCAGACAGAATTTCTGTGTGCTTACTCCTGAGCACAGCAAGCAGGACTTTTTCTTGTTTCATGAAAATGTGAACTACTTAAACTGCAAGTAGCAGGGTATATTATTCTTCATGCATGAGAAGGGAAGGAAAAGGAAGAAAAAATAATTTTGAAAAATTGGTAAATTTATCAGTCTTTTAAGGGTGCTCTATTCACACACTAAGTTATTTTTAATCTTCTGTTCCCATTTTTTTTGTCCCTGCGCTTAGAGCATCTTCTGCTGTTACTTTGAGTGTCCTGCTGTCCTGCAGTGCCCAGTTGCAGGGAGGACAGCAGGACATTGGAAGCAGGTTCTGGAGGTCTTGAGACTGTGGTGACAGTAGAAGTGGTGTGGATATCCATGATCGGGAGTTCAGTCTGTTCTGTGATTATAACATTTAATTTTTTTTTTTTTTTTTGCCTTGGAGCATTCCCGTTATAATTACAAATTTTCAGTAACCTCCCCAGAACTCCCTGGCAGCAACACTAGATAGACAAAGCAAGTATCCAGAAATGAGTAAATATAAACTAAAATGTCCAGAGCAGTAGGGCTAAATTAAGAAAGAATAGTGTATGTTTACGTATTGTGTTCTTTTCTTTATATAATTATCAGGTGCTGACACTGGCTAGATTTGGAGAGTGGCAAATTTTTAGCAGGCTCCTTACTGAAATGGACTGTTTAGTTTGCCTTGAAAATGCCTAATTAAAGAATTAGCACTGCTGTGGACATGAAATAGAAGCTTTTCACGGTCTGCTGCTGTTTCAGTGTGTAGAAAAGGTTAAACTGAGCCTGAAATTTATATAAAATAAGCTTTGTCATCCTTTGAGTTTGGACTGAATTCATGATGTATGAGTAAGTTGTCTGTTTCTCAGCATATAAATATCCCCCAAATATGTGCGTTTTTAATAGTCTGCTGATTCAATATTCATCTGTACCAGAAAGGAGCTGCCAGGAAACCAAGATGCATTTTAATCATATAGCCTTAATAACATTTTAGGCAGGTGATAAAGAATACGTTGGATTTTTTTTTTTTTTTGTAAAATATCAAAGGACAAATAGGGGAGAACTGTGGAGTAGGTTTGCCTTTTTTGATGTCATTTTAAATTGTCATTGACATCCTATAAAGTAAATGTGACTTTTGTCACATTTTTGTCACATTTTTGTGCTGCTACTGCTTAAAAAACTAAAATTGAAAAGGACTTCTCAGAAATACTAAATACGAATTTTCTGTAGCAATTACTGCAGGCTGTGCTGTGTTCCTCCTAGCTGTCAGGTTTTCTCTTTTTTGTCCCTTAAGGCAACTAGTGCAAGATTCCCAACAACACAAGTAAACTCAGAAGTTAAGAAGTCAGCATTCTTAATCATTTTGCTATTTCTAGTACTATGTTTTCTAAGTACGATTTTCAGACTTTAATATGCCTTTCTGGAACAACACTGTTGTTTCTTCTGAGAAGGTAAACTAAGTAAGTTTTAGGTCAATAGAGTGGGATCTGACATTGAATTATGTTATTATGAAAATTTAATTTAATTGGTGACTGGATGTCGTATTGCTGTATATTTCTATTAGCGAAAGAAAAAAGAAAATTGCCTGAATGCCTTTGCTGTGCCTGGTCTGTGGATAACATTCCAATTTTTCTGAGTGCCCATCTGTTATGCATACAATTATTTAATTTTTTTTAATTCTTGATGTATTCCTCCTCACCATGTGAAAGGACTTGGAGCTGGATTTATTTGATGTGAGAAGAACAGGCTCCATACCCATGCTGGCATTGCTGGCTTTGTTTGGCACTGATGAAAGCAAACAGCAAACCTCACACGTGGGGAGCTGAGCCGTGCCTCGCTGGTTTGGTGCTGGCACCTCCTGCAACATTCGTGTTTAGATCCAGGCTTAACCTCCTCTCTCCTTTTTTGTGCCCCTTTTTGCTAAGCAGGGGGTGGCTGCTCTGGCAGTGGGCCTGACAGGGCTGTGGGCAGGCAGGGGTTTCTCCTCCTGGCTCCCTGGACAATAGTGCTCTCTTTGTCTGCCATCCTGGAGCTGGGCAGTTACTTCCCTGGCTGGGGATGTCAGATTGTGGGAGAGGAAGAGAGAGAGTGGAAAGAGAGCATGCACTGACCCTTGCATGGGATTAGGCAGTGAGGACTGGTCTCTCTTGCCTCTGTTCATCCAGCTGATCTTGTTTCAGTGAGGTGAAGGACTCTTACCTCTTCCCATTCCCATGGGTCCTGCTGTCCTTGTGGTGATGGGTTCAACACTATATTGATGCTTTGGGGTTATTTGATAGTTCTTGGTGTCAGTGTGAGGCTCAGCTCTGGCCTGTCAGTGCCCTCGTGGCGCATCACAGTGTAGTGAAGGCAAAGCAGGTGAAGGGGGAAAGTGGTTCCTCTTTCTTTGAACTCTTTTTGTAATTCATTGTAGAGATTGTAGTTGTACACTTTGAAAGACTTATTGTAACTCTAAAGGCAGTGCTGATAAAGCCACCAGTTCTGACCTTCTGAAGATCTAAGAACCTTCCCCTACAGGGAAGATAGAGATGCATCAGAATTCTCAGGAGGTGTATGGTGTCTTAATATAGACTGAACATCTGAGCAGGCCGGTTTGTTCTAATGCTGCTGTTATGCTTCTGTCATGTAGGTGTTGGTGTCCAGCTGTGTCCTGCATCATGTGTTACCTTGCAGAGGTAAAATAGTATTCTCTTCATAAAGCTAAAGATGTCAGATATTTGCCATATAAAGAGTACCCATTACTGTAAGACTACCTGATGTGTGAAAATGAGAGCAATTTGATTCTTTCTGATGCACTGGATGAATTCAAAACTAATGAGTTAGAAAAAGTGCATTTTGAAGCAATGGGCTTCATATGCTATGGACTAATCATCCATCAATAAGGAGAGAAAATTGTGGCAAGTATTTCTAGCATGATTTGTTCTTGGGCTTTTCATGTAGATTAGTCTGTCTTTGCTGCATCATCTCTTTTGTTGACATCTGGCAGTTTGTAGCTTGTGATCTTTTAATGCAGGGGAAAATAATGGAAACTGATTAGGTCCCAGAGGATTTTTTCCTTCTTTTGCTATGAATCATAATTTATGTGGCTTCCATCTCTTTGTTATACAGCCCATTAGACTAAAATGTTTACTAGTAACTTTGGGCTTGAGTTTGTTCTGAAATACTGATAAACTCCAAAGTTAACTTACTTCATGCATGTGCATAAGCCATCAGGATAGGTTAAACGTATGTTGAGGGGAGGAAAATGATAAAACATCTGGGCAGGGATCTTGGACAGCAGTTTATGTGGCATGTTGTTAATTACAGTAATTATAAAGCAGTTTGGAAATTCTCAGCTTCTGTTTTCCGAGGGCCTTGGTACAGCATTCTGCCAAGAGTGGTGATTTTCATGTCAAAAACCAGTGCTACTGGTCTCTTTTTTTTTTAACTTCTCAGATAACCTAGATAACCTTCCCTAGTTCTACCTATTTCAAGGTGATTACACTTCATTGGGAGAGCCAGAGGTCTGTCTTGTTTCTCTCTGTATGGTTGTTTGAGTTTGTATATTGGTCACAAATACAAAGTCAAACCTTGTACAGAATGTAGATAATTCTTTTTTCTTTTACATTGTTTTTAAAACTTTCAGATCTCTCACAATCTCATAGTATTTTTAGTCATTTAAAATTTAAATTCCAAATAAGCATTGTATGTCTTACTGGTTATTCTGTTCATACTGTATATTTCCAAAGCTTCTCTTGATCTGTCTGTCTAGGAAACACAGCAGACCTGGAAGATGTTTTGGTATAAATTGACAGTAGTTTAATCTTTCCAGGGTTTTAAAACTTGATGTTGCTCTTTGGGTTACCTGCTTTGCAAAATATGTCTTCCACTGCTGAGAAACTGGCCTGAGTGCCTTTATTGATTTGTCTCATTGTATACTAAATGGACACTTCACAGCAAACACTGGTTAAAGTTTTACTTTGCTTTGTCACTGGGTCAGTTGTATTTCCACAACCTGTTGGGTTTTGTAGGTGTTGCTGACTTGTTGATTTATGAACTTCCTGTTTTTAACTGTTCTATACAGGAGACTCTGCCTGGTTATGAGGTACTGAGGGGAAAAGAGCATCACGCTTGGCTGCTCACCTTGCCCATTTCACTGTAAATAATGGAGACCAAGGAGGAGAAGAAGGAACGGCGACAAGGCTATTTTGCTCGGTAAGCTTACAGGGCTAATTTCAATGCTGATTAAAATACAGAACTCCTTATTCTGCCTTTTTGACAAGGCTTTGTGATTTTTCAAGTATGTGTAAAAATGAAACCCCTGCTGCAGTATGTATCCAGAAAGTGCTTTCCTTGATGTATCCCTGAGTAGTAGAGAATACTTGAATTATAATTCTAATTTGTAATATTAAACTGTTCTTGGCTATTCAGCTGCAAATTGCATTTGAGCATCTAGCATCAAGTTCCTGGACAGTGTGGATGAAACCAAGCATATCTGAAACATATGTGTGTCTAAACATTAAGTTTGTTTCACATAAAGCACAGATTAAGTAATATTATCTCACTGGGTAAGGCTAACTAAGAAAGAGTAAGCTGTCTAAACCATAGCATCTTTACAAATAAAAGCAATGTTTTTTCAATCATTTTTATCATTTGGAATTTATAAATCATGATTTTTAAGAAATAAATGATGTTGCTTTCCTAATAACTTGTCTTTGTTAATTTAGCATGTCTTTAATCATCTCTGAGCTCCGATGTACAAGAAGAACCAAAGCTCACTTACTCTTTGGAGGGGATGGGCAATAGGTTTAAAAACTTGCATCCTCTCTCCACTCAGTACTAAATAACTGTAGCCTTAGTGCATTACAGACTAGATATAGAGATATGACTGTCACAACATTTAGAAGTAGTGTGGGGAAAAGTTGCTGCTGCTTTATTGCTGTCAGGTTCTATGTAATGGTGGCTAAAGACTGGAGGAAGTTTTGGTCATGTGTTAATGTCTGGTGACTTGCTTTCTATTTGGAGAAATGCAGTTATGTTGATGTTGGCAGAATGTTGCAGTTTGGGATTCTGAGAAGGGGAAATGGATAGTGGCACCTAAAACAGAAGAGGCATTATAAAGGATAAATCAGAAGTAGCTAAGGGGATTGTACTAAGGAACAAGAAATTTTGTATTAAAGAAGATTCAGGCTTTGAGACAAATGTCTGAGTAAGATGCTTTAGTGTTGAGAATGTTTTGTGTTCTTTCTAAATGCTGTCTTCTAAAAAAGTGGAAATCCTCAAGAGGCTTTCAGGAACGTCCTTACCAATTATATTTAATCTGCTTTCCTCTGTCATCTTGTGAGTGTGCCCTTTTAAAAATTCATAGGGGCAGCATGTCTTGTATGGGCATAGGACATTGAGCAAGGTTGAAAAAAGATGGGAAATCAATCTGTAGTATTGGCACTTAGCTGGTGTGTAACTTTGGGGAGGTTACCTGTCTCTTTCCCTCTCAGCTTGCATCTTTTTTCTTTATATAGGTTGCAGGCCTTGGTTCTTCTTGTACATCAGAGCTCAGACATGACTAGAGACTTACTAAATTAACAAAAACAAGTTATTAGGAAAACAACATCACTTATTTTTTAAAAATTACAAATCATAAATTCCAAATGATAAAAATGATTGAAAAAACATTGCTTTTATTTACAAAGATGATATGGTTAAGCCAGCTTACTTTCTTAGCTAGCTAGGGGTGGTACTCAGTGTCAGATTGGTTGTGCTTGAAATTCTTGGAAGCTTGAGAATCCCAAAATACGTGGCAAATCAGCTCCTGAACTGCAAGGTCAAGATGAACATGAAATTGTCTGCATCTCTGTCCCCCAAATTTAGCATTGTTTACACATTTGTCCTTTAAAATATTTGAAATTGCTCTGTTGAAGACACCCACTCAGCCATCATATTTTTCCACTACAGATACAGTGCCTCAGTTTTCCCAGGTCTTCCCTCCTCCTTGTGGCAAGTGAAGCTGAAATAAAACTTCCCCATCCATTTTTGCTTCTTACCAAATGCAATTTTACCCGCTGTGTTTTGTGGTAGAAGGCTTATTTTTTGCCTTGGTTGTCAGGAAACAAAAAAATGTGATTTTTTTTTTTTCAAACAAAATAGAAATGTCTTCACAACTTTTTAAAGCCTGATTTAGATTCCTTGTGTAGATAAATGTTACGGCTCGTAGGAGTCTATCAGGCAAGAAGTGAAAGTATAAGAGTAACGTGAGCATAAATTTCTCTTATGCAATAGGTCCTTATTTAACTGTTACTCCTACTTAAAGACTATTCTGTGTAGTTAAGTTTTCTTGTCTTATTTTCCCAACCATGTTTTTAGGCTTTTCTGTTGCTTTCCGTGTCAGTGACTCTCAAATGGACCAGTATCTGTGCTGGTATTCAGCAAGTCCAAAAATAAATGGCACAGTGTAATGGGTGTACAGTGGCACACCTCTGTAGATTGACTCTACTGTGACATTTGGTGCTTTTTATTGTGATTATGTGCCCGTGAACCCAGATGAAATCTACTTACCTCTGCCTATGCATCTTCCCTCTCACAGAATGTAGAGTTGTGTTTTCCCTTGGCCATTGTGTAGGCTTGAGTACAGGGGTACTTCACCTCATAAAATGAGTAGCCATCAAATTTTTAACTTAATTTAGAAAGAAACTACCAGAATGAGTGTTGTGTATCACATGGAAAGAATTGCCTTGGATCTAAATTGGTTGTCTTGCAAGGCTGAATGTACAGCCTGAAAGTGGAATTAGTTTGCATATGCTGTTGTGTCCTGCTGGATATATTTTGCATGTACTATTATGTGATACTGGATATCTTTGGACAAGCAGTTAAAGGATATGAGAAATCATAAGGGAAGTGTTTGAATAGATTTTTGAAAGAATGAGAAAAGGGGCTCTTTTAGGTTCAAATTTTCTGGGTCTCAGCATTCATCACAGCAAGCTACTGAGCATTTTCTATGCTTTGTACAATCCTCTGTCAAGTAGCTGTCTGCTGCTGTCTTAGGGGGAAGAAATAAGTGTGCTTTACTTGAAAAAAATGCTGCTTTTCAACAAGTTGACCAAAATACTTACATTAATTTTATTAATTGTTATGTCTTCTACTTGTGGTGACTTAATCTGAACAATCTGTGTGGAGATGAACTGTAAAAACCATACTTATGTTGAATGATTTCTTAATAGATTCCAGGGGAATTATGAATTTTAGTTTTCAGTTTCTTTTTGGTCACCACTGAGAGCTGGATTTCTGAAGCCGGAAATGAAGCACTTGTATTAGGGAAAATATTATCGCTGGGATTTGGGTGTCTTTGTGTTTGTTGAGTTTACATTGGTCTTGCTACCATCATTCTATTGAGAAAACAACATAAATGTCTAGAACATGCTCCAAAGGCCATCCCAGTAGGCAGACACTCCCTTTAGCTCCAGGTTTTTAATACTTTTTCAGAGCCTGAAGCCAGTTGTATAACTTTATGCTCACCTCCTCTTCCTTGTGATGCCAATATCTAAGGGAAATAAAGGAGTTCACAGCTTGCTTTAAGTTGATTTAGGTTCTTGGCTTAGATACCTAAATTTACATCCATACAGATGAAGGTTTATACATTAAACCCAAGATTTAAAGAAGACAAATGTGTTTACTGCAGTTGTTGTTTACTGGTTCCCAGCTCCAATTTACAGCTTTTTTTCACCTTCTAATTATTTTTAATACTTAAAACCAAATAAAACCATACAACAAATGGTGTACAGCTTTTGAGTCCCATAGCTGGTTATGACCTAAGCGTAGCTTTCCTTTTAAGTATTTACAACAATTCCAACAATAGGAATCATTGATACATAACTACTGAGCTGTAAACAGCTGGAAAGCTTAGCTGGGGAAGGCATAATGTGTAATTGCCATGTTGGTATGGTTTTTCCCTGATCCTTGCTCTTGGCAGCTGTTGGGGGCAGGATGTTGGCTTGCACAGACCCTTGGTCTGACACGCTGTGGTCATTCCCTTGGTCAGTCTTTTGCATATTGCAAGCTGTCAGATTTGTAAGCATCTCATTTGGACTTTTCCTGTCTTCTGTTTTATTCCCATATTCAGTAATTGTGCACTTCATATTTTTTATTCCTGTGGCCATTAAGACACAGTAGGATGGTGAAATAAAAACGCAGTAAGCGCAGAGGGACTGTGTGGAAAAAGGGCATCAGTGGTGGCCATAACAGAGGAAAACCTAGATAAGATACAGATATATATATATGCACAAAGTTACTTCCTTGAGGGCATCTCATTTGTGTGAGACCTTTTCATAAGTTTTTCTGTTAGGTATGGTTCTTGTTGGCCAGATTAATTATATCTATGTGACAGACTTCAAGTGCTGGGTGCTCCTCAACTCATTATTCCTCCAGCAGTTGCCTCCTTGCAATTGTTCTGATTCTGCTGAGCCAATGTATTGATGTTTATTCAGGCTTCCTGTAGCACCCATATTTTATTTTTTGCTTTTAGGAGGAAAAGTTTTCCACACATTGTTTTTAAACAGTCGTGGAGGTTTATCTTGGGTGTGAAGAATAGTCAAGCCAAGATCCTGGAGATGCTTAAATCTTTTTTAAATGGCTCTAGGAAATAATACATCATTTCAGTTCATCTGTACAATGAAAATATCTTAACTCTGCTTCCAGATATATAAACATTGCCTCATAATTGAGTTACTGAAATGAATAACAGTATTGCATTTTATTCATATTGTTTCAGGCAATATTACGTATGCCTGAGGCATTCTGTTTTGTAAAAAAAAGGATGAATATATCACTACTTCAGATTTATGGGGTGCAATTGTTATTATTTGCTCTGTTATTTAGGGTGTGTGTGTGTGCAGGATAGTTGATTTGCTATAGTGGATAGCTGGAAAAAAACCATAAAATATTTTCTGAAACATACAATGCTGTGACTTACCTGCCAGGTATTCATGCTTAAGCAGTTTCAGTGTTTTTAGCAAACTTTCTGTACTGTAGGTCAGTATTTTAGCTGCCCTTTGAAAGTGTTGTAGCGGAAGATGTGGAAAAATGTCTAGAATTTTGCTGACAGCATCCCTGGGACCTGTTGGGTAGAGCTTTGGGAGGTTGGTCAGGTCCTTCAGATGCTTGAGAGACACTTGCTATTCACTGCTTCCAAACTTTTTAGTGTATATATATGTGTATGTGTGTGTGTATATATATATATGTATATATATATAAAGTTTTCTTTTTATCATAGGTGTAAATCTGGAGAATGAGAGTTGGGAGGGAAATTGAACCTGCTTTTTCTGAAGTGTTGTCTGGGAAAAGTTGAACAGCTGTTTATCTTGGGAGCTGTTTCCTCATCTCACATTGGAGTTGCTTTCTGGATTCCGAGGTTTCTGTGTTAGCAGTCTTGTAATTCTCTGGTGCAGGATAGAATTCAGCAAAAGGGCATGAATCACCATTTTCTGTTTAGTCTTTAAATCATGGAATTATTCCCAATGTGAGTGCTTCCTCTGGGAAACATAAACAAGATAGTGGTTTCTGGTTCTTGGTCTTGGTTCTTTCCAGTGCTTTCATACTCAAGTGGAGTCATTTAGGATTGAAGAAGAATTTTTTTACTGGTAACAGAATTAGTGAAAGTATTTCATGGGGCCCTGAGGCTTTCCTCAGGCTTCTTTAAAACTTCCCAGTGCCAGAAATGCTGTTTATGGAGACACAAAGCTTGTGTAAGACAGGAAGCGTGGTTAACCTCCTCACCCATTCACTTCCCCCAGCAAGTGAAATGAGACTTGGGTAACATTGTGGCCTCTGTATGAAGAGGCTTTTTTTTAGGACAGAGAAGAAAGGTGGAGGTTTGTGTTTTTCTTTATTTCTTTGAGAGCAGACTAGGCAGAAAAAAGTTCAGTTAATCTCCAAATGTACTGTGTCACACCAGTAATATCACAATTTTTCACCTTGCAAGATTCTTGTAAGGTTGGATTGTTAGACAGAAGCGTGCAATGACCTTAAATTTGCTTTTCCCAAAGGGACCTTTGGATGTCTCTTATCAGCCTTTAAAAAGAAACTTATTTAGCATTCTTTATAGAACATAAATTGCTACAGGATGGGCCTTTTGTTGTAGGCATCTGTGCAGTTTGGATAAGAGTGGTTGTTAATATAGTTGCGACGTAATTTTTCTTCCTCTACTTCCCTTCCATTCCCAGCATACAGCTGGGAATGCCAAGCACTGAGGGTTGTGCTGCACATTCCTGGTGGGCCATGCAATTTACCTTTTTTGCTCTTTGAGGGATTTAAAGACATATATTAAAATTTATTAAATTTGTAGGCTTCACAAGGTGCTTTTTAGATAGGTGAGATACAGACTTCTTACTGTATCTGAAATAATTATATTTTAAATTGCACTGTTTCTGTAGTGTCTGCAGATACAGTCTTGTCCTTTGAGCCTCCCAGGTGTTCTCTTCTGTTCATAGGTGCTTTATGTATCTACTGCATAAAATTCTGCTTAACCCCCGTGAACTGTTTTAAAATTAAGTCTAGCTTAAATACTGGTGGAAATGTAGCATAATACTTGGCAGAGGTGTGGTTGCATGGTCAGTTTTAAAGTGATGCTGTGTAAGATGCTACTGAAAGGAGTTGGTCACACTCTGCCTTCTGGTTTTGCCATGTCTCTTATGGATGACAGAGCTGCCATCACTGAGCTGCTCCAGCATGGAGGCACCTTCCAGAAGCAGCCACCTAAAGAGATGTCTGATGGTACTGACTTGTTAGGGGTGCTGTTAGTCACCTTCTGCTCATGCTCTGAGAAACAGCAACTGTCTTACCTCCTTTTGGCAGCAGTCCTGGTCAGCTCTCCTGTGCTTTGTACCACGGGTAGTAGGGAGTGGGCTGTACAGTATTTTGAGAAGGAGAACAGTTGGCATTGTGAGCTATATTAGAGTTTGCTGGATTGAAGAAAATACAGGACATGCACCCTCAGGGAAAGTGTTTCTGGCTCACAAACATAATTGCCTGCCTTTGTATCTGTGATCATTGAGGCTTTTGCCTGTATGATTTTGCCATGTGCCATGCTACATTATATAGTCTATTTCTGGTAAAGGGTGCTGCACCTTTAAGGGGAAAGGTATGAATGAAACCTGCAGGAACATGCTTTTGGAAAGGGGCAGTTTTCCCCCTCTGTCTGAGAGTTTGGAAAGCACCATATAGCTAAGGGAATTCTGTTGGTAAGAGAGGAAATACTGTGGGTCCTCTGTAGGTACACTGGATACCTGTTTGTTCTGTATCTGATCAACTAGATGCATGTTCTGTAGTTTTTGCTGCATACCTGTAGGCATTGGTGTTCCTGCTCTTGCCTCCCCAAGGAATTGAAGCTTTTTGCCTCTGCTCTGGGGCTTTGAACAGGGTAGGAGGCTGTGTGCATATTCCTGGTGGCCTTAGGCTCCCCATGGTAAACTCTCATGCCCTCAGTGTTAATCCAGCTTCCAGACTGTGTTTGGAAGGGATTTCTTCCACCCCACCCTGTGCCTGCCAATCTGATTATGTGGAGGTGACTTGTAAGTGTAGGTTTTTGGTGGTTTTTTTCTGTTCTACTCTGTAGTCTGAGCAAGGAGTGTTTCCTAGGGTTGTCTGAAATTTGAAGATGTATGTTACCTATGCTTTAAGTCTCTCATGTTATTCCACCGAGATCTGTGGGATTCCTCCTATTGATTTATATGAGAGAATATCCCAAGAAGATCAGAGGAGTGGTTAGGAATTAGGGGAGGAGGGAAGTAATTGTCCTTATGCTGGAAAACCTTTGTAATGTAAATAAGCCATAAATCAGCTCTCTGGATGTCTTAATACACTGAGTATTTTCCTGTGAGACAGCAGTTTCTGGCACAGAGAACTTGTCTTGTATAATACTTAATATACTGCTAATAACTTCAGGCTTTTGCCACTATTTTTCTGGACTGGCTATTTTTATTTCAGTAGGTGTAAGCTTAACAGCTAGCCAATCACTGGTAAGCTTAGTTTAAATTATATTATGGTTTTGGCATAACAGTGCATTTCTGTAATGGATTTTGACTTTCAGTACTGCTTCTAGAAATAAATGGCTTGAAGGTGTCAATCACATGTTTCAATCAGACAATCTTTAAAAGTCAAATCCCCTTAAGCAGAAGATTTATCTGTAAATTCACTGTCTGTTAGGGAATTAAATGTTAAAAAGAGGATGCTGCTCTTTCCACCTGGACCACAGCAGGTGCTGCATGTTGCAGTCCTGCTTGTGTGAGGCTAAGAAGGTTTTTTTTTGTTGTTACAAATACTGCCTTTTTTTTTTTTTTTCTTTTTTTTTCTTTTTTTTTCTTTTTGGCAATCCAAAACTACAACATAGGACTCTGGTCCCATGGGCAGAGGCATTTGGGCAATGTTGTGCATGTGAGGAACCATACTGTTAGGTGTTACAGAACAGTGAAAGCTGCCTGTAGGAGCTGAGCTGTCCAGGCACGAGTGGTGGGAGCAGGTCCAAAGCACTGTGGCTCCAGGGAGAAGTGCCAGAGCACCAGAGGGGAGGGGAGGCCAGGCCAGCACCTCCCTGCCCACCTGGCATAGCAGGGGTAGGAGCCAGCATGCCAGGAAGCTTTCCTTCCCAGCCCAGAAGGGAAGGGACTGGTGGGCATAATGGCAGGCAGCAGGACAGTGTCACAGAGCACCTCCCTTATCAGGCTTGGGCTGGCTGGATTGGGTAGGAGCTGGTTGTCCTTGAAAATAGCAGGAGGCTGAAGATAGCTCCTGGCCTGCTTGTCCCCACAGCCCCCTGCTCTGCGTGTGCAGGGAGGAGGCAGCACTCAGCCTCCGGGTGTGCTGCAGCGAGGAGCAGAAGGGCTGCCTCACAGGGTTACATTCACGAGCACTGTAACTTCCTCCTTTCCTCAGCTTATTATTCTAGTTCAGCTACTGCCTCAAGTGCAGTGAGACCTCATGGGCTTCCAGAGTCCAGAGAACGTGGAGACAGAGCAGAGCCTCTTGTGTCTTCCCATCTTCCATCACACTGACAGAGGGCAAGGTTTCATTTTTTCTTTTTCATTTTCCCTGAAGTAATTGCTTCTTTCCCTTCCAGCCATATACATTTTGATTGCAGGTTAAAAGTTTCAGCTGAAGTGAAAATGAAAAAATGCAAACTATTCTTCAGGCAAAAATAAATCCATAAATAATATAATATTTGATATAAAACCCACAGAGGAGTTTTAAGAAGTAGTAATTAATGCACATTTTATCTCTTATGAGTGTAGTTGAGGACTGACTACACTAATGTAATGATATGGCTGCTGAAAAATACCAGACCATGTCAAATTCTCATTTTAAGGTATGTGCTTGTTACAAGTTGCATTTGTACACGCCTGCCATGTGACTGTCCCACGTAGACAAGCTCTCCTGTCTTGTCATCTTTATACCTGTGGTTAATGGTCTTTTCACTGCAGTATTAAAAAGGTGGTGCCATATTATTAATATGGTGCCATATTATCAGAAGATGATGCAGACACCTGTTCTGGGGGTACATTGATCATTATTCTCACTTACAAAATACCTGTTATGTGAGACAATATCAGCCATTATTCTAAACACTGAAACTACAGATTCTCTTTTTATTCCTCCATGACAATGTGTCTGTGTGTGTTTTCAGAACTTTAATCCATGTATCTTAAGTGAACTTGGACATTTCTTCTGTGCTGCATGCCAGTTCATAGGAAGTCTCTTCAGGAAAGCCATTAAACTGCTCAACATGCAAAATAGGTTGCATGCAAAATAAGTTGTCTGAGGACAATGAATGCAAACACAGAAATGAGATATGCAGTTGGTTGGTTGAGATTTGTTTTTAGCAATTACTCTGAAATAGTTTAAATAAAACCTTTTTTCACTCACATTGCTGTGCTTTTTGCTCTAAATTTGTTCCTGAATAGATAAATTTTCAACCTGCTGTGCCTGTCCACAGCATCTCTTATACTGTGATCTCCAGAATCCTTGAGAAATACGTGGTGACATTTGGATAATTTTGGTGTTATTATGAAAGTTAGCATTTAAAGCCATTGGTTTGGCTTCCACTTAGTGTCTTTTTTTAAAAGAAAAAACCTTGGCCTTTTCTATTAATAGTATAAAGGAGAAGGTGTGGATTTTTTGTGTTTTTCTTTTTTAAACTGCTTTTGTTTACAGCTTTTGTTACAGTTTAATGTTATAGAGGTTGGTGCAGTGATGCAGAGCACCTTGATATTTACATAGTAATTTGCAAAGTAACTTTCTTAAGAAAAGCAAAGGCTAATGCAAAGACAGGTACTTTAAAGTACCTGATCCAGGTCCCCTCCCTCTCTAAGACATCTCTATTATTGATCACTTAAATAAGAAAACTGTTAAATTTCTGACTTGACTTTGGTCACTGACTTCTCAACTATAGCCGCTTTTGGATCACCCCAACCATTGTGGTCAGCAGACACTGACAGGTGACTTCATTTACTGAGTTGTGGCAACTTACTCAATATTAAGATCCTTTTTATGGAGAAAACAACACTTTCTTCTCTCTCTGCTGCTATTGAAAGAGCAAAGTCACTGTTTCCTTTTAGCAGCAGGGGAAGCTGCCCATCTTCTAGCCCTTGGAGTGCCAATGTTTATGAAAATTTCCTATCATCAAAGCACCTTTTCTGGATAAGTGGGAAGAATCTGCCATGACCACTTCAGTGCTCCTGTCCAGAGGTCTGTTGGGCATGGTGTGGTGTGTGCCTGGCTTGGCTTTCTGGCATCCTCTTTTTGCTGGTCTCAAGTAACAGAACAGAGGCTGTTGCTTGACAAGCCTTTCCATCTCAGCAAAGTGCCTGCTTGAAGGAGCAGTCTTGCCTTGCTTACAAAAGGCTGCCTCCTTTTTTATTGACACCATGCTAGCACAGCCAAGTGGGATCTAATGGGGGAGTGATCCAATTTTGAAAAATCTATTCATGTATTGGTATTTTTGCCGGTTATTTTACCCTTAACCTACATAGTTACCCAGATCTAGTCCCTGTGCAGGCGCAACAAATGGGTTTGTGCATGAATGGGGACAGCTCCTGGAGCCAGTATCAGTGGTGAGCAGAGAGAGAGAGGCACCTTCTGCTTACAGAAGTGGCTTAAAGGTGCTTATTTCAGCTACAGGCTTTGAAACAAGTCTCCTTTTCCTCAAATACTGTTTAGCTTTGGAAGTTTGCTGTGCTTTTTGCCTCGGTATTGCTGCATTCACCTTCCTTGATTTCTGCTAGGGCGCCAGGCATGGATGCTCAAGAATGAGGGGCGGGGAAAAAAAAGGGAGTGCCTGCAGGTATCCTTCAAGAGTCTGCCTCCATGTGTACAGCTTTCTAACAGTTTGCCATGTAGATTCCTTCTGAGAAAAAAACAAACAATCCCCTAAAACCAAACGAACCAACCAAATCACCAAAACTGAAAGACTGTATTCCTGTCACTGTGTTCTCCATGGCCCTGCCATGATGAATTTTCATATTGGTTCTTTGTATCTTTTTGCATCTTTGGCAAACCATATGTCTAGGCTATTTATTTTTATCTACATTTCACTTTTATCTGAATGTAATTCTTGAAAGAATTTAATTTGGTATCTTTGGTACTTCTCATACAACAAATAAGATAGCACTCCTTGAGGTTTTTTTTCCTGGAGGTACATTCCAGCTACATTACTGCTGCATGATGTGTGGCACACTTCCTGTGGGTATTGCTGTAAATGACCATTGATTTTCACCTACTGTTTTATTGCTTCCTTGCAGATGTTTATTGCCATTTGAGTCACTGAACACTACATTTCTATCTGTCTTCAGTCAATTTAGTCAATACTAAAGCTGCTTTCTGTTATCAGGAAATTTTGTTACATAGGTGATCGGAGAAAGTGGGTGTGGAGCAGCCACTGTGTGGAGCAGCACACATCCTCCAGAGCTTTCCATGTACTCTGTTGTTGGCTTTGGGATTGTTCTCAATTCTTGCATTTTGTTTCCCTGTGTTAATTAAATATGAATTTTAAAGGGCCTTCCTCTTTTCTCATGGAATTTGAGTTTCATGAAGAGTGTTCAGTTGAGACAGGGAGGGCCATCCCTCCCTTGCCAGGGCTTCAGTGCAGAGACAATGTGTCGTTGAGCTACTTTCAGAAGAATTCCTGGCATGTGTAGGAGCCGTTTGGGGTGATGAATGAACACCACAGTAGGAGAGAGTATCTGGCACTGTCAGCAGAGGAAAGCAGGAGCAGGATGGGAGTGTGTTAAAAATCAAGTTGGTATTTGTGACAAAATAGTTCTGTGGTGCTGCTCTGACTGAATGAGCCTATTAAGTGAACTTCTGGCAAAGTTAAAGGAATCATCTGAAGGGAAAGACTTCTTCATTTTGCCTTCTCCCTAAGGCTGTTCTTTGAGAGCTTGCAGTAACTGAGGTTATAAGGGAGAGAGTCAAATAGATGTCTAAAGCAAGCAAAATGGCTTTACAGAATCCTTTTCCTATGGAAAAGATTTTATTAAATTGCTGTCATAGCAACTGAGTGCCGAATACATCATAACCTCTTTTGCTAAGTGAACATGAAAGATGGGGATACTTCTGGTTTTGAAAATGGAAAGTTTGTTAAGGTGCGTAAGAACACTGTGGTCTGAAATTTAGGAAAACAAAAACTCTCTGACAGCTCAAAGCCCTCTGAGTTTTATGCAGGGAAACAGGGATTATTCCCACCCCATAAATAAACATAAAATATGTTAGATGAGATATTTAAAATTCCCTGATCTAAGTCAGAAAACTGGAGAGGGGAGATTAACATATTTAACTTAATCTACGAACTCATCAGAAAGTGTAGTGTCTTTAAAATTCCAGAACAACTTTACTACAAATCCTCCCCTCCACTTTACAAATGATGAAACAGAGGTAGTGACTTGATTTTTAAGCTAAAGGCAGTATTGGGAAGAAAATAGACATAGCCTGGATTGTCAGTACAGCACTTCACTCTCTGGAGCATGCCAGCTTTCTTGAGCGTTGCTGCTGGCTGACCATCTGTGAAGCCTGGTGTTGGTACTTGCTGTCAATCAGTAACAGGAGCTCCAATAAAAGTGGAAATTTCCAGCTTTGACCTGTGCTACTAACATCAGAGCTTTCAGGAGTTGTTTTTTGTCCTTTGGAATGACCAGGTTATGGACACTTTTGAGTGTCTGCAACTACATGGTTGTCCTTGATAACTTTTTCAGAATTGTTGTTCTTTTTTGTAGTTTTTCCCTCTCTGTGGAAGATACAAAGATATAAATATATAAATATATTCTTTAAATATCTGGCAGAAGATGTGTTCTCTCCCTTACATTTGCCTTAATAAACTGTTTTAATTGTAAACACACAGCCTTGTGGCTTGCTTGTTTCCAAAACAGGACATGTACCAGCCTGAAATGGCTGGTGATCCATGGAGTGTGCTTCCTTGTGGGGTGCATGCTGTTCTGTTTTAGGAAGATTTCTGGGGGTGGATGGCTTTGTATTTGTTTCTGTGCTGAAGTGAAAGTAGCTGCACTGGGAAGGTCTGGGTTAAGTGTTATGGTCTGCCAAGCAGTCTGACTTCCTTTGGCTTTGCAAGCAGCAATGATTTATTTTGTCTGAGATTTGCTTATTCTTCAGGTTCCATGGGATGGGATGAGAGCAGGGCCATGCCTGGAGCTGGCTGAGTCGTGCTGGCACTGAGCTGGGTGGAGGGGAGATTGGTGATCTGTGCAGGCTGGGAGAGAAGGACTGATTAAGATCAGACCAGTGGGTGACTAATGGAGATTTTTACTGTCAGATTTCTGTGGGTAGGTAGGGGTTGTTTTTTTTTTTTGACGTGACATTTGATTTATTTAGCTCTTCTGGATGGGTGGAGAAAGGCATGGAGGGTAGAAAGAAACTAGTATATATTATAATCAGCACAGAGATTTAAATTAAGATTAAAATTATTAATTCTGAAGCAAATAATTGGGGTGTATATAATTTTTATATAAAGGAATCTTAATGGGAACAAAACAGATTAAGGTGTTTGAAGTGTTTTAAGGGGTTTTTTTTTGTAATTTTATTGTATGTATGCATAAATAGATTTTTAAAAATGGTATTTGAGGAACGTGATCTGTTTATGCTCTGCAGGATGTTAAGATGATTGTATGCCAGATATCAAGGCACATTTTAGAGGATGCACATTGTGGAAAATATCTAAAAAGGAAAACTTCAGCTTGTCAGCTGAAAGATAAAAAGATTTCTTCTCCCGTCCCCCTCCCTTTGTTTCTATTTTTGGAGAGCCACTTTATTAGATGCTTTTGTTTCTAAAGCAAGAGTTGCTCATGGTGTATGATCTTTATTAATCTAATACATCATAAAAAACATGCCTTACTATCACAGGAGTTTTTAGGACATCCTGTGATAAGGACCTAGTGCTCTTTGACTGTGATATTATGTATTGAACGAGGTCCTATTGAATTGTCTGTTAGACACTTCTATTGAATAAATGTTAAGCAAAACAAAATGAAATTTCTAGGGGAAAAGTTACTGTCAGATTTCCATGTCTTTATTGTCTCAGTGTCAGAGTTGCTTTACTGGTTGATTGTAGTTTCTAGTGAAAGTTGGCAGATAAAATCACCCTCTTTTCTGTGAGCAGTTTTCTTTTTACCCTAACCACCTATCTTGTAAGTGCAATGGGAAATTCAGGCTGTTTTGTTCTAAAAATTAGTTATTTGCCTGTCATAGGCAGTCAGATAGAGCTGGGTCTGGAAGATGAAGTAGGCCATTTCTTGGAATCTTTCCTAGCTCTTTTCCTGTAATTCAGTGCCCAATGTATTAAACAGTCAGTTGCAAATTAATTTAAGTAAGCACTGCTAACTTTGCATTTTTACCTGCCTACTCTGAGATTGTGTCCATTTCAGATCATTAGTCTTTATTGAATTAAATGATCTTTTGATCTTTGTATTGCAGTAAGTTTTGCTTTTGCTGGCAAACTCTGTATTTGGACCAACTTAGAAAATGGCTTACTGGTTGTTGCTCAGAAAGCACTTGAGGGGCTGGAAATGTAAAAACTCAGAAGAAATGTTTTGCCTAGAATCAACTAGTTTGAAAAATGATATCTGGTGTCTAAATGAAATTACAGATGTGTAAGACTTTCTTCATAAACAGGAGTGTTTTTGCAGATAAGATGTTTATTTATCCTGCCCTCCCTGTTTCTTTTTCTTTCTTCCCCCAGCAGCTTTCTTCGTGGAAGACAACATATCCATCAACTGAAACTGAAATCCAAGCATTTTCTGCAGCAACACTTTATGAATTCATTGTATGCATCTTGTTTTGCCTAAAAGGCCGATTTACTTGCAGAACAAGATCAAACTGAGAGATTTAATTTTTTTGTTATTTTTGTTTAGCTCACTTTTACTTTCATAACTATTAGGACAAAACTGAATGTTAGATTGGTTCACAGACATTCCCTTATAAACTGAACAAACCCACTCAAAGTCTTCCAAAGTAGTTGAAAGAATAAACAATTCAACAAACTACGTTCTTAAAACCGTTGTTCATAGCAGCTCTTGTCATGAAGGTTAGGAAATACCTGAGACCTGAGAGAAGAACAGATTAAACTTTCAGCCCCTACCTTCTTTAGGAGGTGATGGATTTGAAATCTGAGCAGGAGAAGGACTGGCAGCTTGTGTGGGATATACAGGTCAGTGTGATAGAAGGGTAAGTGGAGGCTGAAGGAGGGAATGGAGTTTAAGATGCAGTAAACCCTCCAGCTGTGCTCTTCACAGCCCAGTCTCTGCTGCAGTGTACCAAGTGTGCATTAATAATGAATTGCCTTGTGTGTATACAGGGCTTTGCTTTTTGACATTATGCACCCTTTATAGAGAGGGTGCATAATGTCAAAAAGCATAGTAGGTTTGAGGCTGCCATTATGGTTTTAAATGCTGTTGAAGGCTTGTTTTGGTTCCTTGATATATTACAGGCAAGGCTTTTCAGAAGCAGTGAATTAAAGGGGTTTTGGTAATTTTTACCAGGCTTTAGAAACCTCAGGAAGAAGCATCTTACAAGCAAAGATCACAACCCTAGACAGAGTTGCAGGTACTCTGAGTACTGTCTGGAAAGTCATGGATGCTTGGTCTTAATTTAGGTTTTTTTCCTAATGCCAAGGTTATCGCCTTTGGAGTTGGATGGTCATGACCTTCAAACAGAGCAGTGGGCAGGAGGAGTAAGCTTGGCACCATCTGAAAATCTGATACTTGCCATGGTGATGGAATAGAAATTACGGAGTTCCCAGATTCTTCATCACTTGTACCTGAAGGACTGGTGTCACTGTCCATTCACAGCAGCAGCAGCTGCGTGCTGGGGATGCTGTACGCTGTGTAATGAGCCCCCAGTGTGCTGTAAGAGTGGGAGTGCAGCAGGATTAAACACAGAGGACAGGAACCAGTCAGTTGCATTGCAGTGAGTCAGTTCAGACTCTTTCTGCTTTCCTGTTTTATATCGCTAATGGACCAGGGCATCTTTGAAAACTCCACTTCAAATGTGAATGTTTTAAGGAAAGTACTGACAGAAGCTGTTAGTATTGTCACAAGGACTGTTGACCTCCAGAGAGGTTTTACTCTTTATTCTTTTTCTCCCCCTGCCAGAAAGGGTTCTTTGTTTTCCACTAGTGGCTCTCCTGTTGTTTTGAGATACTACAATCATACTACAGAAAGCTTACTAAACAGAGTTTGTGATCAAAACAAATAGATTGGGAATCTGAAGACAGAAGTCTCTGCTGCAGTGTGAGTAGAAGTGGGGTGCCAGTGGATGCTTGCTAGTTCTCATGTACTGAAGCAGGTAATTTGGGTATCCTGTGATATGCACACACACAGGAAGGTCCTCGAGTCACTAGAGTCAAAAGTCAGGAATGTGGCTCATTTAGAAGTCTGTAATTGGGTATAACCATGGTAGGAATATGCCATTTCAGCATAGAGGGCTGTGTTGACAAGATTTACACCAGAGCTAAATATACACATTGTGCATGCAAAGTGTTTGCAATGTTTTGTGATTGCTACAGCAGCCTTTTATAAGGACTGTGGCTTACTAGTTAAAAATACGCCTCCTTTGCATATGCAAATTTTAATTAGTCTAGTGTAACAGTCAGTTTAAACACTTCATTTGTTATATAGATGAAGTCACTTTTATATTTTCTAAATCCCTGTATGGTGTTTCCATATGTAGTCAGGACTGAATCCATAAATTTCATATACAGTAACTGTCTCTTTCTGGGCAGAGCATGAGCTACTACTGCTAGTTATCTTACAGATCTGTGCGTTTGAGTGAATGGGGAGCACAGCATCCCACAGGATTGGCTGCAGGATGTGAATATTCCTATTTTGGGATGCATGAAAGAAATATGTATACATACATGTGTGATAGACACCATTTGTAACACAAACAATACAACAATACTGTTGTATTTTGAAGTGTTTCACTGGAAAATGTTGGTAACATGTACTCTGAGAAACTGACCCTTCTCAGTCTAAATGTTCTAAACTTGGAACTGGTTTTAGTATTTTATTTTTTAAAGAAGGTGTGTAGCCTGAAATGTCTTTCTAAAATTTTCAATTCCTCTGTGTATTTATTTTGTGTTGCAGTCTAAAAGAATACATGAAAAGCATATAAACAAAAAAGATGGAAGAAAGAATCTGTGAAATTCCTGCATTATATTAATAACTTACTGTATTAAGTTTTCACTTACGTAAGCCACTGCTGTGAGCTCATGAGACCTTTTCCCATTTGTGGTGACTCACTGGTTGTCTGTATTTTCTATGCATAATTCTTCCTGTGCACAAAGCAAAGTTTTTGGCATCAGCATGATAAATATACTACTCACTCCCTTAGGTACCTTGTAACTAATAAGTTAATGTACTGAAGATAAGGAGCATTAGATAGATTAGTTTTTCATTTTGTATGGTATGAGTCAGTGATTAACTGGGAGCTATTTTAGTGAGAGTGACCCTCAACCCATAAAGTCAGTCTTCGCTCTCACTAAGCAAACTCAGTGCCATAGATGGTGATTTAGCAGAAAATTCTGTGTTAGGATTCCTGAAGCATCTTTCTCACTTATCTGTGCTTTAAGGAGTCTTCCAAAATGAAAATGCTCTTGTTGCTATAGTGATAAGTTGGAAGATCTATAGGCAGCTCATTAAGATTTCTCTCAGAAGAAATCTAGGCAGCTGGAAAATGTTCTGGCACAAGCAGTTTGTGGCCACACTGATAATGTTGCAGAAGGAGCTCCCCAGTGACACTTGGAATACCAGCTAGTGTGGGTTGTGCCAGAACAGCTGTGGAGTAGCATGAGTGGCCTCTAGGAGATAACCTTGGACAAAATGGAAAAAAATAACAAGTTTATATGAGAACAGATGGTATTGTAAAGCAGGAGCAGTGAACTGTGGAATTATTGTTAGCTGTTGTGTTATAGTGCATTGTGATCTGAGGTTTTATTTTATACCAAGCTTCATCTGGAAAACATGAATTCTGTATCTTATTTTTACATTTAGATGTCTGGTACTTTTAAAAACCCCCAGTTTTTCAGTGGTTTGTTTGTTTGTTTCTTCTCCTCAGTAAACAACAGTAAAAACTTTATTATTATTCGTGAGAAGGTATCCTTGAGATTATGATATAATGGAAGAAAGAGTATAAGGTAGGATCATCTAAGTTACCAAGTTACTGATGCCACGTGTGTGATTTTTGAAGGGTTGTAAGGAACTCTGATATTAAATTAATCTTTTAAAAAGATCAATTTAGAAGGTGAGTTAACTTGTCTCTAGAGGTTGGCTAAATGTTAAAGTGGGTTTCTTTTCTTTATGCACAGTTTGAAAAAGAAAAGGCAAGTCAAACAAACCACCGAGACTGTCTCTGCCAATTCCTCTGGATCTCCCGTTTCCAAAACACCTTCTGAGAAAGATGATGAAAGTAAGGTTATTTTGGAGCAAATCAGTTCCTCTGAAGACAACTGTAAATTTCCTGGGGAAAAGGAAACTGCTCCAGACAAGGAAAAGAAAAAGAAAAAGTACAATCAACTGAAAGACATCAGACGCACAGAACTTAAGAGATACTATAGTACTGGTGAGTTATATTAATGAGTTATTTTAAAATATGTTTGTTTTGATAGCTAGCTAATGTATTTTTCTCATATTCTGTAGGCCTTCTTAAAAGGATAATTAACTGTGGACATCCTATAAAAGCAAATAGAATTATATAGTTCAAAATATCTGGTACTAACTTAAACCTTGCATTTTCACAAAAATACCTATATCTTGTTTCTCAGTTCTAAAACTCAGTGTTGTTATAGGCAGCAGTTAGTTTACTATTGCATTTTATTTTAGTTACTTTGAAGATTAGGCTTCAATGTTTTATGGGGTTCAGTTTTTTTGGCAGGGCTATTTCTTTCAGTAATTGATGTATACTGTTCAAGACTTCAGTCTTAATTCATATTCATGTTTGTCTGTTGAAGTGCGAGGAAGTAAGTAAATTAACTACATATTTTTAAACAAGGTGTCAAAGGGCTTGTGTGATGGCATGTTTCCTCCTCACCCCCTCCAGTTTTCTAAGTAACTCAATTAATTTTAAATTCCTTTTTAGATTTTTTTTGCAAATACTGGAGAAAAAATTATTTGTACATTAATATATGAGGTGAGTCATATACACATCTGCATTTCTGGATTGTAATTAGTTAGATACTCATAATTTATTTTACATATGATGTATGAAGTATTTCCCATTCCAGATTTTGTCTTGGTATTTTGTTGGAATGAATTCTTAGATTTGGAGAACACAGGTTCCATCTTGTAAGGAATCCTTTCCCAAAGAGAAGGAATGGAACAGAAAACTTTAGCTATCCTCAAAGCAGACTTCTTTACTGCTCACCCACTGTGTGCATGGATGGCTGACTCCTAAGGAGGAGTCCTCTTTAGGATAAAAACAAAGGAATCTGCAGTGAAAATGTTATGTTTACTGGTCGTGCAAACTGGCCCACAGCCATGAGTGCCTTTTATGAGGCAGTATAAGCCTTGCCATAAGGAAGATAAACCTTGGAGCAATGCTTCCTTACCACTGTAAGGTTCAATAAATCCTTACAGGGATTTATTGATCAGGCTCTAACTTTTGGCAGATTTGAATGTCATGAGATCAATAATTTGAGAACTAAAAGAACTTTCTTCTCTCTGTCTGAAGTTCTGACCACACTGTTCTGGAAATAAAATCTGTAAAAGGAAAACTGGAGAACAGTTAATGAACAAACCTGTAAATTCTTTCTGCTTTGGTAGTATGCTGATAGAAAAAAACCCCAAACACACCAAAATACAAACTTCTGCTTCATTCCTAGTAACATGCTTCTTCTAGAAACACTTGTTTCTTTGTACCTAGAGTAATTTAGGGGTTTGTGAGGTAGCTGAATTTTGTTTCTCAAGTTTTTCAGAAGTTAAATTAAAAAATTTCAGAACCACTGACACTTGGGGTGGCGAGATGGGGGGCAATGGGATCACTCTATCACTGAAGAATGTGGCATTGCTAGCTAAGGAGAATGTAAAGGTATCCTTGATGTCTTTGAGTTGCCTTTGACTTGTGATCATAGTCAGTAAAAACTCAGGTTTTACTTACATCTGTTTTGTAAGTGTTCCCCTGTTTCATGTGGATTGGCGTCATTACAGGGTGACTTGAAATGCTACTTACCATCCTGTAGGTATGCAAAGTTTCTGGGTTCTGCAGAAATACAGAATTTGTTGAGAAATAATTTAATGCTGCTGTTGAGCTGAGCACAGACTCAACTGGCAAAATCCAGAGAGATAAAAACTCCTCCTTTTAAAATGTTTTCCTTTTGGTTGTTCCCAAAGGCTTTTACCCAACAGGTGCACCAAATACCAGAAGTGAAAGTTTAAGTAGAGTCAGAAAAGAGTTGATTGTGAAACAAGTGCAGTAGCTCCATGTGCAACTTTCAAAATGCAGTCTTTTCAGTAGAATTTTAGTTGCCATGGTACTGGACTACATGGCTTATACTGCCTTCACCCACTGCAGCTGTAGCTTGGTGGTTACCTGCTCAGCTCTTTGTCACTGCTGCTCTCCAGAAAGCTGCCACCTTTCCTACAAACATGCGTAGTTTTTGAGAGCTGTCTGCACACCCACAGCAGTCTGAAAGAGCTGGACTTGTTGAAGTAGTTTGCCTTTTGCCTGCATATGGCATGGCAGAGGACAAACCCATCTGTCTTGCTGAGTTCTGCCAGGTGTACATTCAGCAATTCTCTGCTGGAAGATGTCAGCTGCAGCGGTGGGAAAGCACTGCCAAATCTGTAATGACTTTATCTTTTCATTGTTGATATACTTCATATGAAAGTGTCTGAGAGGGATTATCCATGCATACATGTCTGTCTTAATTATTTCATGTCAGGGATACATATACCTCATTTCCCTCTCCCCCCTTCCTGGTCTCTTTTTCCCCTCTGACTTGTCCCATTATTGATGTTTTGGAAGTGCTCTGACTAAAAAGCATGCACTGTCTCTCTGTTAAGCATTTTTCTATTTATGTTTTCTGAAGGGTTTGGAAGTTTTGGTGTCTGTTTCTGCCCAACTATCCAGCTTTCACTGATGTCTAGAACATGGGAGAGGGGTTGGAGCTAGATGATCTTTAAGGTCCCTTTCAACTTAAACAGTTCTATAATTCTACCTTTATGAAAATCTGACACAGTAATTACTTCTTTTTTCCTGAAATGCTTTCTGCGCTTTATCAAAATGTGTAACTTTCCTCAGAAGGGAAATTTACTAAATGTAGCAACAGCCTTACATATTCCCATGATACAACGAAGCTTTGTGGATTTATGGAGGTTCTGTTATTAGATGATTTGAGTCCAGAGGAGTTGTGTCTGTCAGTCTAACAGAATGAAGACCACTGTCCCCTGAATAATCTCTCATTCATATTTCACAGGACAATAAATCCTTCTTTATTTATTGTTCTAAAAGATGGGGGAAGGAACATAACATCTCATTATAACTTGTTCCTTGCATGCCACATCCCTTCATTAGAACCTTGTGAATGTGTTTGCCTTTGTCTTTGCAGTGACATCCTGACTCCCAATTTGAATGCTGAGCTTTTTAATAGATTTTAATAGCTTTTTCATAGATTCCTGCAGGCACCAATGCTGTCAGGGGGATTTTCTTGACTCAGTAAATTCCTCTTCTCCAGTGGAAGGACTAACACAGCTTCTGGAGGCTGTGCAGAACTGGAGGTGGTTATCCCTGCCAAGCTTTGTATAAAGGATAGTGGTTAAAGACGTGGATTATTAGAGGCGGTGGAAGCAGCGGAGCAGCGAGGAGCTCCTCTCCTGTACCGAGGTGAGGCGCTGTGTTCACGCTGGCAGCCGGCGGGGGCACCGCCGAGCCGGCCGGGAGGAGGAGGAGGAGGAGGAGGCGGTGCGACTGCGGCATCCTCTAGGAAGGGATCCTCCAGCATCCCTCTCCCAGCCAAGACTGTTCAGTAGAGCATATCGGCTTAACTGTGGTTGCACCCTTACAAATCACCTGATGGCATACAGAAATGATAATTTGTCTTGAGGCATTGCTAAGTGGCTGAATAGGTCCTACTGCCAGAAAGTTTCTCCAGTGTAGCCTCATAGCTTCCTTTCCTCTTAGCACTTGCACTGTTCTTCAGTGGGTCTGTAGTTCCATAATAATTTGCAACATTCAGTCTCCAAATCTCATCCTGTAAGACATTGCCTTGCAGATACAGCCCTTGTTCTCTTGCCTTCAAACAACAGAGATGCTAATGCTTGTTGTTTTCCCTGAAGATCAATGGAAATAACACTCCTTTCTCTATATTTTTGCCACATCTGTTGGCTTATGTGGTAATCTGCTTTTTAGCTTTGTCTCACTCTTTCTGCTGTTGTTGCTGCAGTAAACAGCTTTCAGACCTCTGGGGGTTATGTCTGACTGGCACAGTACAATGGTTGTGCAGGTGCTCTGGCTGCTGTACTTGGTGCCCAGGATGCTCTCCCCTTCTTCTTGGGATAACCCAGCTGACCTACTTTTGCAGCCTGGCTTCTTGGTTTTGACATGCTGTCTCTGGGAAGCTTGTTTTTACTGAAAGATTAGGAAACCACAATTTCCTGTCAGGAGTTGCTGAACTGGATTAAAACATTAGTGTTGTGCCACTGAAGACACTGAGGCAGGTAAAAGGTGTGAGCTTCTGAAAGCAAGCAGTTTAACAGTGGTCAAAAATTACATTAAATTTCATTAATGTATTTATTTCAGCATGATATAATGTGTCTTTCTATCAGATGTGCATAATATTCCTAGATTCCACTGATTTTGCTTGAAAACCTAAGCAGGCAACATATGTGAGGAATTGGTCTCCATTAAAGAATATGTCTTAAAGAAAAGTTTGGTTTTAGTGGTTTGTCCCATATCACAGAGTTACTTTTGTTAACAACATAAAATCCATTCTGCTCTGTAATCATAAAGCCATTCACTGTGTGGTGTTCAATTTCTGCAGGAGTGGGAGGTGAGAGTAACAAAACCCCCTCTTATCGTAGCTCTGATTTACATCAAAACAAGCAGGACTCCTAAACACCATGAGAAGAAAAGTGGTATATGTCCATTTAATGAGAGTATATCATATGTTGAGCAGGAGGTGCCAGAGTATCTCCCTAGGGGCAGAAAGCAAATGCCTTTTTTTTTACTTGTTCTCCCTGCCATCCCTGGAGCAGGGAGTGATGCAGGAGCAGTGTGTGTGCAGTTACCAAGCCTCTGGATGTTCTGGGTAAATGACCAAGAACAAATTTTAGTAAGTAAAGCAGAGAGGGCATAACAATTTTCATTACTTATGACGTGCTGAGGTTGGCCCTGACTGGCACAAAAACAGCAGATGCAGCTCCCATGATACCAGAAGTACTTTTGTTTCAAAGATGAAAGTTGCTTGCAATGCATTGAAAATTGACAGAGAATTTAAAAGAAATGAAATGGTGGGACACTTCCTGAATACACACTGCAAAATAGTTAGGTCATCTCCTAAGTAGGCTTAATCTGAAGTGGACTTTACAATACATACTGAATTAAAAATGGAAATTTCCTTCTGTTTATGAGTCCTGGTTTTCTCTTCCATATTACCTGGTACAGAACATTATGATGCAGTCGAGGACCTAATTCAGGTGCTACTCATAAAAGAAGAAGAAAGAATTAAAAAAATAAAAGAGAAAATCCATATAAATTTTTGCTTGTGGCTAGCTAACTGTAATCAGCCCTAATCTCTGGGGGCTTGATTTGGTCCGCCCTATTCATGTAGCAAAGTGTTTTCTATTCTAAGTAATCCAAGTGATTTACAAAGTGGGCTGCTCAGTATTGTGTTAAGTTGCTTAATACAGCAGTAAGAACAGGATCTAAATTTTCTCAGGTTGAGATCTTGCCTTAGTGTTTGTGCTTCAGCCCAAAAATTACTGTGAATATAAGGAGGGGTGAAAATGCAAATAATATGTTTCTTTCAGAATGAAGATCTCAAATAAAATTGAAGCAGCATAAGAAGCAATCAATTTGGTTACAATTGCCTGTGTAGAATACTAAGGGGATTGGAGTAACATGCATATGAGGGGAAAATGAAGGTACTGACTGGGCAGTGGATGGTTGGGAAGCTTCAGGAAGCTGCATTATTAACACTGATTACAGAAACCATGTGGAAAGAGTAAAGTGGACAAATGACTGAAAGCCAGCTGTTTTCAGGTGACTTGTTTTGGAATGAGAACAAATGGTCTTGAATCCCAGAGGATCAGTGTTAAGGCCACCAGGTTATATTGAAGCTGTGCTGTTAACAGATGTTTGCTAGAAACAGTTGCACAGAGAATGGATTTCTTGTCCATGGGCAGAAGAATTCAATCTGAACAGTAAGTACCAGTAATAATGTTGTTAGCATTTAAGTTTTGAAAATTTGGTGTGGAAATCGTAATCACTTGCCACTGGGCAAGTTGCTCATGTGTGGTGTCTGCTTCAAATTCACATCTCTGTGGATAAGGTTTTGTTTGCCGTTAAACTAAGTAAAAGATGCAAATAGTTGAAGGTTGATGTTTTGTATGTAATAGGTAGGTATTGCCCATCAACACAACCTTGGCATTATTAGCACCATGCTCAAAGCAGATGAGTGGCACACATGGCACCTAATCTTGAGACAGAAGACTGAGCTGGTTTTAAGTCTTCTGTTAGAAGGAAATGAAGCTTTGTGGATATATAAACCCAACTTGTAAACTCACCTGTTGATAGTCAGTAATCTAATGTATGTTTCAAGTAGGAAGCAAGGGAATTGAATGGGAAATTAAAGGACAGAACATGAAAACTGTTCTGGAACATAAAAAATAAGAGATTTCTTAACTGTTTTAAGAACAAAAGAGAAACTAAAAATAATTTTAGCTCAGTATGTGATACTAGCAGTTGAATTTTCAGTAATTTTCTGATGCTTCTGACAGCAAGGAAGATGAAAGGACACAGAAGGAGAATTGATCTATTTGTATACTGTGGTGTGATTTTCTCCACTCAGTTAGAAACGGAGGTAAACAGTAGCTTAATAGACACTTTTTTTTAATTGACAGAGCTGTTTTTTACATAGGTGTCCTGAGAGTTTATTGATGAATTCATGATAACTGATGTGGTTTTTTTTCAGTAAGCCTTTTAAAAAAGGTTGCTAAAAATTTTTTATGTTCCTCCCTTAATTTTCAAATAGTCAATCAAGGCAAATTGCATTTGTGAGCATTACGTTGCTGATGTCATGTACTAGTATTTTGTGAGGCCCTTGAGTTTATATTCTAGAATATCTCAAGTTTATGATTTGGATGGTAGGTCACTCTGGTAGGATGTCCAAGTGTGTTTAGCTAGAAGGGGTCAGTAGATTTCTGTGTGATTCAACACTTTATAGGTGAGGGGGGAAAGTGCCCATCACAAGTTACTGACGCTGAGTTATGTGAATTCAGTGGTAACTTGAGTACAGGCAGATTACATCTCTTAAAGGTAGGTTGTAGAACAAAGCATCCAGGATGAATGGCCTGTTAACTACGAAAAATTACTTGGGGTACTTCATGTGCTCAAGCAAACTTGAGTTTGCTTTGGATGAAGGAGTTGGACATTCAGGAAAAGACCCCAAATACAGCATCACAATCCGCTCTTCTGGCATTTGGACATGTTGTCATTAAATGTAGCTTGGGTTTGATTCACAGATTATTTGGGACCTGCCAGTAATTTGGCCTTCACTCAAAAATAATGGATTATAATTTGTCCACCGCTAAGAGTCAGACCCAGTGCACTCTGAAGTCATGAGAACAATACAGATACACAGTGACACTTCATATTTTAATAGTACCAACTCAAAAAAGTAATTCTGACCATAAACTTGGACCATAATAAACTCCATTATTTTGGAGGCAAAAAAATCCTACAGTACTTGAAAGTTTTATGCAGGTGAGTAAAAGGAATTACAGTGTGACTGTGAGACTGCTACTGAACCACTGTGTCCAAGCCTGGTGGTGTGTGTGATTCCAGGGGGAAGAAGTGCTAGAGGGGAAGTAGGACAGCCCATGCCATTCCAGACCAGAGCCCATTTAGTGTAGCATATATTCTCCCACAAGAGCCACACCTGGATGCCTGGGGAAGATTATGAACACAGTGAATGTTGTAAAAGTGTCCACACCACTGTCCTCTTGTGAGCTGCTTGTAGTTCATGCATTTAGAGTGCTCTACCATATGCTTATCTTGCCTCTCCCTGGGCCTGTGCAGGTTTCTGCAGTATCTTTTGGTGAAGAGTGTACAGGTTTGCTACCATTTTCTTGAAGAGCAAATCTTGCTTCTGCTGACTTTGTTGGGTGGCCATGAGTTCTTGTATAAGAAACTGAACTGTCAATTCCTACCATCTCCAAGACTCCTATGATTTTTCTTGGGTGTTTTGTTGTTGGTTTCTTGTTGGTTGGTTGGTGTTTTGTTTGTTCTTTTCTCTCTATAAAATATCCCTCTTCCACAGTTTCCTTTCCAGGCTGAAGATCTTTGACATTCTTTGCATGTAAGCTGTTCCATGGCTTTGCTTGTCCTTGTTAGCCTTCTCTGGACCTCCAGGACCCAAGATGCTGAAACAGGGGATGTTTTTACTCTTAATTCAGGCTCTCTGACTTGGTTTACTATGAGCTCTGTTTAGAATAGCTCAGGGAAGAAGAAAAATGTTGGAGACTAGAGGGAGTTGTGAGAGACTGCCTTGGTTATAACTCTTCTTGAGGGAGAAAAAACCCAAGAGCCTTATCCTAATTTAATTGTGTAATTGAAATATCATACCAAAGAGCTTTGGCAGGCTCAGCAGACCAGGACATGGAGAGAAACAAGTGGAGATTAGAAATCAGGGATATCCTTTTAACAGTGGCATAAATTATTGAGGCAGAAAATTGAAAAGTGGTGTTTCTGTCATGGGGGAAAAAATATTTGCTATTTTACAAAGTTACATTCCACTATAGCAGTAACTCGAAGTAAGATTTAAGGCAGTGACATCTTGTGATCTATTCTGGAAAGGTCAGACTGTGGACTGACAGGCTAGTGTTTAGTTAGCTAAAACTGATCTCACTGCTGAAAGACCCAGGTGTGTTTCTAAGGGCTGGCTGTTTTCCCAAGGCCGGAATTTTCAGTCAGAGTGAGCACTTACGTTCTTAATTATATTTAAACTCAGATGCACTTAACATCTCTGAAAAGTGGTTCCAGAGAAAGAGAGGAAGGCTGTGGAGCAATTGGTCCCATAGCCCATGGTGAGACTGTGATAGGTGTGTGTGTGCAGGAGGTGAAAAGGAAGCATGTCAGGAGAATTAATAAAGAGTTGTCATATTTCTGCCAGGGATAATGAAGGGAAATATGTCTTTGTGGTTAGCAAGTTTGTCACTTCCAGGATGCACTGGCTCATCATGCCTGGGGTAGTCTGGCTTCTCTAGGTTGTGCCAGCTGCCTGCTGAGTCTTGTGCTTGCTGAGCCCTGTGGAGTTAGCCTTGAGTACCTGCAAGGCACGTGCAGCTTCGGAGGTGATCTTGGTGGTGTATGCTGTGCTGGGATAGAGAGTTGGACTCTCCTGGGAGGGCTATCAACCAGGCAGATTGGATCCTTTGCCTCTTCCCCTACCCTGGCTTCCAGAATCTGTTCCCCGAGTGCCTGCAGAGCAGTCCTCTGCAGCACTCACATGTATCAGCTCTCTCCCCTTCCAAGTGACTCACAGTAGCTCTCTTGGGATTTCTGCCCTCAGGGAGCAGGAAGAATATTCTCATTTTAGTTTCAGACATTCTTCTCTAAGACAGGAATATTCATAAGCCAAGTATGTAATGAGCACAATGTAGTGCAATTGAAATCATGTTGCAGATCTTTTGGTCTCCAAGCAGAGGCATGAGGTAGTCATTTTTAGGGTGTCTGCAAAACTCAGGCATGGTATCCTCAAGGCAGGCTTTTAATTTCTTTTCTCCACCAAGTTCCCATATTATGCTTGAAAAGCACTGTTGAAAATTAATATAAATGCTCTGAAAAGCAGCAGTCTCTTCATGTGCATTTAAATAATAATAGAAAGTTAAACCAGATTTTTTTGATTGTGTAACATCCTCACTCCCAGCTTTCTCTACTGACATTTCCTAATATCTTCTCAATCTGTTGTGACATCCCTGTTGCAACTTGTTGGGTCACGCTTGGGATCCAACAGTAGCTTGTATAAACTGAGTTGCTCTTTTCTATGGCTTCTGAGGATCCGCATGATGAAGTGATGACAGTCAGCAGCACATCAGATGCTGATGCCATCTCCAGACACAGGGCATGTGTCCTGTATCTTTAGAATCTTTATGGTTTTCATCTCTATTTTTAACCTATGACCTTGTAAACACCATTCAGTAGACAGGACAGTACAGTGCTTGGTTTTAGGAGGCATTGTCCTCGTTGACTTACATGGCATAGCCTTCCTTCCCAGGAAGGCTGTGATGTGCTCAAGCAGCAAAATAAATGAAGAAAACCAGCATGTGTAGTGTTAACCGTTTTCTAAAATGTCCATGTTTTCTCTTGTGATGCCTAAGTGTTTCTTCCCTTGGCCCTACTTTGTTGACAGGCTGATTTTCCTCACTCTGTATTGTCCTTGAGTACTTAAAGTAGTGGATAGTCAGAAATTTTGTGGTGGTACTTTAGTGAAAGATGTGCTTAGATGCTGATATGTTCTTGAATAGGATTCACAAGTAATGTTGTAAGACCACAAAGGAGCTAAAGCCCCTTCTTGGGGATGAAGTAAATAAAGAGGAAATTTAAGTTCCTTAAATATTTGCAGTTTTTCATGTAGAAGCTGCTGTATATGAATATTGCTTGAATATCAGTAGTCACATTTTTACTGAAGTGTGCCTGAAAATACCTAATAGCAGAAGGAGTTACTACCTTTTTTATCAGTTCTTTGAACTGATTGTCATTTTTCCTTGAGGCTCTGTATTTTCTGGTGATCTCTTTATTCCTTTGAAAGAATTGCTTGGAAAATAATTAGTGGACAATCAGTTTTTATTGAGAATGGAGAAAAGTTGTTCAAGGCATGGCTATTTCAGAGTCATGTGTCTGGATTTGTACTGATCAGGGAATTGCTATGTTCCTATGTCAGGAGAAGTCTCACTAAGGAAGGAGCACAAATGTGGTCGTGATGGATGACGGCTGCCCTTTTGTTTCAAGTGACTTCAGCAGTAGCAAAGGAGGAAGCCAGCTGACAGGATTCAGTAGAGTAAAAATATGCAGAAGTAAAGGTGAGGGCTTGTCAGGATACTCTGGGAAAAGTGAGAAGCATATAAGAAAAACAGATACCTGAGTTGGTGAGAAAGTGTAAGGATGTTTTTATTTCTCTTTTAACATTATACCAGTACACTACCCAAATCTGAGTAGGGAATGTTTCTGTCTTGCTGATTTGCTTCAGGGAGATAAGTGATCAGATGGCCAGAAATCCTTTTTATATGCCCCCTAACTGCTGCAGCTGGCTAAAGGAGGGAATGGGGCTGGGGTGTCTTTCTCAGAGGCTGCTGCAGCTGAAACATCAGAGTGGGTGGAAGGTGTCCCAAACCAGGAATCTGGCCCCTGTGGTGGTAGGGTTCACCCACGCTTGACAGGAGCTGAAAGACTTTTTATTTAAAACTAGTAATTTTAATGTGAATGCTGTTCAGTTCATCACTTTGAGAGCCATGAGAAAAGCCAGAAAGATGCTTTAAATCAAATTACATCATCCCATGCACAGCTTTGCATACAGCAGAGTTGCTGAAAGTTATTAAAATGTCAGGGTGGAAAGTAGGCATGGAAAAAATTGTTCAGATAAACTGATTTGTCTTCCCCTTCTATCATCCCAGGTAGGTCTTTCATATTCTTGAGATCTCTGTGAGTAGAATCACTTAAGTGATACTATATTCCATCTCTGTCACCATAATTGATATCAGGCCTCATTCAGTGATAAGGAAGCTACCCCAGGAAGCTTTGTTTATTTAATTCCTTATCAGTACCCTGATTAGGTTACTCTGAGGGATAACTGTTCTCCCCTGAATTGATTGTGTTTCAGATTCTTTTAAGCTACCTATAGGTTTTTACTCCTTTGTCCTGGTGCTTCGCCAGACTATTTATAATTTTATTAAATATAATTTTATTGCTTCTGTAACAAATCTGTAATAGAGATGTGAGACTGGAATGTCCCAAAACAGCAGTGACATACTGAGCAGCGTGGAAAAAATATTAGTATGTGATGTGGAAAAAGGACTAGTATCATACATGTTTAAGGAAACCCTTTTTTCTGTCACCAGCATATGTTATTGTTTTTATCATAGCTTAAAATCTGTGTTTGGTTTTACTTCCTCCAACTCAAAAAGGGTGTAGTAGGAGAAGAAAAGCTATCAAGAAGGGCAGCCTGTGTGATCAGAGAAATAGGAGAGTCCAAAGTATCACAGTATTAGTCAGCTGGAAAAAGTGAATGAACTGAGAAAAGATGCTGGAAATCTGTGACATCATGAATGGCATGCAGAAGGTGAATAATGACTATTTATTTGTTCACCCTTAAAACAGCATTAATTAGGACATTCAGTGAAGTATGAAGTACAAGAAGGGAAGCACTGCTTTATGAGCATATGTTAGCGTGGGGCTCATTGGCATAGAAGTGGTGTGGAGCTCTTGGAAGAACAGAACAGTTCAGTGAATGGTGTTACTCTGGGAAATCTGTGATTTGGGGCTAATCAGGGGAAAGATTTCCCAAAGCCTAAATCTTTGGTAAGACAGAAATTAATGAGTAAAATGGACTTTTGCACCAAGTGTGCCATTGCCTCTGTCCTCTCAGGCTACTGAGTGTGTTTGCCAGGTGTGGAAAGCAGTCAGTCCCTTGTCCCCTTTTTTGCTCGGGCATTCCTGCTAGCAGTAGCAGACATGAGGCTGGCGGGTCCAGCTGTCACTGCCAGCGCTGCCACACCTCACACTCATTTGGGCTGGGCAGCAGCAGTGGTGATGGCACCAGCCTGCAGTGATGATGGGTCTGTGCTCCATGTGGGCAGCCCAGGAGACTCCTGATGCTCCTTGACCTGTTCTATCTACTTACAGAGCTATTTACACAGTTGCAGAGGTGTAATTCTCTTATCACGCGTCAAGGTCTTCTGGGTGATAAACTGATTGACCTCTTTATCATACTCCTTCAATAGCTGGTTTCCAAATTACTCTTAGGTAACTCTTTTTTGTAAGGTTTCCTGTAACACTGCTAAACGAAATGTCAAGAGTCTGCTAAGAAACTGAGATACAAATATATCATTACAGGCAGAAAAATTCCCATTTTAGACCTGTCTGTTTTCAGTAAGCCTGTATTTTCTTGCCTGTTCTCACTTGGCATTCTTCTTCTCACTGCTTATTATTTTACTATTTTTACATAATTCTCAATTTACAAGTTTCCCAAAACCACAGAGAGGTTCAGTCCACCCACTCTGCCTTTTGCCTAAAAATGCGGTGTGATCGAATTTGCATTAACACCTAGTCACTTCTCATGGGTGTGCAATCCCATCTCCAGTGTACGTGCAGTGCAGGAAAATTTGGGATGCAGAACCGTGAGTCATTTCACCACTAGGTGTGTTCAAGTTCAAAAAGTAGCCAAAGGCAGCTGTTTAAAGCCTGTGGAGCTCTTGATCTAGTTCTGACTGAAAGAAACGTGGTTTCTGAGGCTTCCATCATGCCTGCATGTGCTCTGGGTGCCTTTGTGGCTATACAAGAGCTGCCTGCCTTCAGATCACGTCAGAAAATGTTTGGCTTTCAGGAGGAGGAATGAGAGAAGATTAGGGAAACTGGAGAGACAGTATATTGTGTGTGTTTAGGCATATTAAATGTGCTGCTTTGGCAGGCTTGCCAGTCACTCTGCTGTAAACCATTCATGTAGAGCACGATTTGTGACCTCGGCCTCATCACATGAGCAGTACCTGTCAGGTTTAATGGATTCATTACAGTTTTTATTTCTGAAGGTCTGAAATTTTTAATTCATTATTCTAAATCTTTTTATGCACAATTAAAAACATAGACTAGTTAAGAATTCACACTATTCAAACAATTAGGATGTGGTTTTGAGTTGCCCAAACCTGACTAGTAACTACTAGTATGGACTGCATGGACAGTGTTCTGAACCCTTTGTTGCTGAGATAGAACAAAAAAGGAGGGCAGTAGGGGGTAGAAGACAAAAGTATCCAAACACAAAATGTCAGATTTTGGTTTCAGGAAGCAAATAAATTTACAGACTGTGACTGCTTCTTTTAGCCTGTAGCTAACCAGACTGTACAACACATATTCTTGTACATAGGTGTGAAAAAAAGTGTCTAATTGTTCAACTTATTTAGGATTTATTAACATTTATTGACAAAAAGCACAGTATTTTGTTTAATCTAAACTCAACTTGTCTTTCAAACTTCATTTTTTCTTGTCTTACAGTTAGAGGTTTTCAACTCTGTGTGCACACTTAGTTCACTCTTCTCTGTTGTACCACAGTTATGTTCAGGACCCTACTAAACAAACAGGTTCACAGTTCTGTCAGCCAAGAACTAGAGGATATTATATATATCCTGTGAATATAGTATATATAGATTATGTAAATGTTATACAGGTTATAGCATTTTCCTGGATAGTATTTCCTAATCTCCAAACTTAGTAGGCAATGCAATTAGGAGGACCTGGAAAATACTGATATTTCACAGGGGGAGACAGAAGTGTCCTACCTCCCAGGTAGGAAGCTGCAGGGGAGAAAGTTGTCTGTATTGCTATTTTGTGGTCTTTTTGTGCCACAGGGGCATAGTGGTTGCTGTTGTGGTCAGCTCTCCATTTTTAAACACAAAGCTTTGGAACAAAAAATGTTCAGCTAATAGCAAATATTATAAGCTCTTCAGAGAAACTGCTTTTATTGCATATCATTATTTCTCCCATCTACTTACAGACTGAAACTTCTTCCCATTCAGCAGGTGCAAAAGTTCTTTCTCTCTCTCTCTCTACATCTCTCTAGCCTATTTTATTCCCACCCATCCAAGGTCTTACTGGTGCATGTCTAGATAGTGTGAGATTATTGCTGTTAACTGTTTCCTATCTTGTGTACTGTTTCAGAGATAAGTAAGGGTAAAATATCTGAAAACTTGTCTCCTTTTTTCAGCTAGACCAAGTCTAGCTGAAAGGTCTATCTTTCTTTCTCCAGGGAAAGGTCACAAAAAGTTCATGTAGTTTGCCTACATGTGTGATATGTAGTTGTAATTAGAGTTATTCTGGATTAGTTGAAGAGGTATCTCCTGGAAGTACAAAACAGTGTGAACTCAGTAGTTGGCAGGGTTTCTTCAGGCAGGATTGTGCCATATTGGCAGTTTTATGTACGTAATGGATAAAGAAAACATCCTGTATTTGTCAGATTTTTTGTCATGTTGTCATTGTGTTCCTGATGGTTTAATACTCTGCCCTGCTGATGCTGCCATTACCTGTTTTTCCACACACTGCTTTCACTTTGATCAGCAGAAGGTGGCATGGCAATGGTGAAAACACAAATGGTCAGAAAAACACAGTAAGAAAGCTAATTTAAAAAGTTTCAATGTGGGTGTCATCTCAGAGATGAAGTGTCTGAGATCATTGAGTGGTGCTGTGTTTCAAAATGCAGTCAGAGAAAAGCCAGCATTATCCTGATCTTCCTGTTCTCCCGCTGTCCTTCATGCCATATACACTATGTGCATGTACTTAAACTGTATTTCCCTTCTACATGCTTTCTGCCTCTGTTGCCTTATCTGTAGTGTCCCTACCCAATGCACTTCTCATGACTGCATCCCTGGCAGGTGCTGGGTGGGATATGCCAGCAGTAACACCTGGGTGCATGTCCTGGGCTCTTGTGAGTCTCTTCTGATTGAGAGAGCAGCACCCTGAGGCAGCCCCACAGTATTCATCTTGCTGTGGACATGGGCCAGCAGAAGGCTCAGGTGGAGCACGCTGGGCCCCTCCTTGTTTCTTGTGTACATTACAGTGTGGCAGGCGAGTCCTCGCCCTTTCTTTTACTATCTGCCTCTTGCTCTCTGGAAATAGCAAAGGTTGCAGCAAAGCCTGAATGTGCAAGTCAGAAGCCCTGCGCTGCCATTTCCAGTCCTTTCCTCCCTGATCTTCCAGAGCTGCTGGCTTGGACCACAGGAGGAGTCCACCCTGGACGGCGTGTCCCTGCTCCTGGTCCTGGCTGCTGGTTTTGCTGGGCCCAGCCTTGCCTTGTCTTCTTGCCTCTCCCCACTTCATCCAGGCTGCAGCGTCCTGCCAGAGGCAGTGGGGCCTTTCTAAGGGCTTGGGGGCAGGCAGGTGGGGAGAGCCATGAATTGCCTCCTGGCACCCCATCCCCACTCCTGGAGCTGGGGCTGCATGCTGTCCTCTCCTCCCCCAGGTATGTGGGTCTGGGCGCTGGGTTTGGAGGGGGAGCCGTGGGGCTGGGGCTGGCTGGGCAGCTCCATCCTCCCTGAGCCTTGCCTTTACTCACCCACTGCTCTCATAAGAGTTGGAAATCTCTACCCTGCTCTGGGAGAGAGCTCTGGTGCTGACAGCTCACGAGTGCCTTTTGGGTCCTGCAAGGGTTTGGGTTCTGCAGCTGCAGAACCCAGTGAGTTCTGTGTATTGCAGCTGACAGAAAAACTCTTCTGCATAAACTTTCTGCTTTCTCAGGCTTGACTGTATACATGCATGCTTTGCAGGACTCTTGGCACACTTTTATCTTCAGAGATTAAAGTAGTGTTTAAATATATCGTACTTGTGAAGTGGTGACTAACCAATATTTATTGTGGTTGTGTCTATTCACCTGACAGTACAAAGTACTCGTATCCAGCAGCTGAACTGTGCAGGAATCACCAAGAAACCATGGGAGCAGTTGTGTATTGCTGTGGTATCATATATACATTACTCCTGCAGAGTTCCTGAACGATCACTAAACCTGCTGTGCTTGATGAAGTTTTCTTGCCTTACAATTTAATCTTAAGGCTTAATAGGCATTTTAATGTGTCCTCTTGTTCTTCACAGTTACAATTTGCACATACTCTAGATCTCTTCCAAACGTGCTGAAAGGTAAACATCTTGACAGTCAATTACTTGATTTTTTTTTGCTCTTTAGATGACAATCAAAACAAAAGCAATGAAAAAAAAGAGAAGAAGATGGTTTCTCAGAAGCCCCATGGTACCATAGAATATACAGTAAGTATTGGTGTGTGGTGTGTTCATACCTGATTTTGAAAGTGGAGTTGTTGAGGTTGAGAGGGGGGCAGTGGCACAAAACTGTAAGCACTAATTCTTTCTCAGTTTGCACTTATCTCAGTAGGGATTGCCCCTATTGATACTATTCAAATACCACTGTAAGGGGAGAGCTAGGGTCACATCCAGAATCTCTGCTCAACCCGGGATCTCTCCCTCTTGCAGCTGCCAGTTCCATTTTTACTTCTGCATTATGGCTCTCTAGTAGAGCAGTGGTTTTATTAATCTGAAAAATACTCCCATTCTGCAGTGTTGCTTAAGTCATCAGGCAATGACCTGTGTTGGATGAGATGTTTCTGTAAGCTGGAGCAGGGCAGCAGTGGGCTAGCTCTGCTCTGTCTGTGTGAGTCCTCAGGTCACTAAGTGCATTCCATACAGGACCTCTGGAAGCTGGTGTCCCATCTGGGAACTGCACAAATGCCTGACATGCTGTGGCTGCTGGAGGTGTAGTGAACTTTGCAGTGTATGACCTCCCCGCCTTGCCAGACCAGTTGTAAATACAGACGTGCTGCTTTAAAGTTTTAAGAGAAAAGGAGAGGGGCATCTGTAACACCTCTACATTTTTTCTACTGTATACTGTGAAAGAATATTTCTGTCTTTTTTTTTTTATACTGGCTTATCACCCAAGCTATTAAATAGATGTCTGTCAAGTCTATCCCAGCAAACAGTCTGATAAATGGGTTTAGTTTCTGTGTGGTGCTGTGTTCAGTATGGTATCTTAGTCATCAACTCTTTCTTCAGGCTGGAAATCAGGACACCATAAACAGCATAGCATTAAAGTTCAACGTCACCCCAAACAAGCTTGTGGAGCTCAATAAGCTTTTCACACAGACAATTGTGCCAGGCCAGGTAAATATTTTATTTATTTGGTTGGTTTTTTTTAATATCTGAAACATAATTATTGGCTATGTATTTAGAAGTTTTTTAGTACTTACATGTATCTTTCAGGTACTTGGATACAAGGATAACAGACCCTAATTTAAAGCCCTCCCTCAAAGTGAAACTTAGATTATTATTTGGAATTGGTGTGATGGGAAAGCTTTGTAATTGCCATATCTGACTTGTTATTTATGTACTGTCACTAAACCTTAAAGATCACTCTGAAGCTCAAGAAGATAATACAGCTGTTGCAAGGGTGTTGGATTATTGGGAAGTCTGGATAAATACAATCTATAATGCATTAAAGAATTAGGCAGAAATTGAAATGCCTTTGTGCCATTATGTTGGGTATGAGTCAGTCTCCGGTAAGATGAGAAATAAGTAGAGAGAGACCTTTTAGGAGACTCCTAAATCCTAAAATTTCCAGGACTGGAAATGCAAGTGGGGAGATTAACACTTGGTTCATAAAATGCAGATCTCTGCTTCTGCTTCACAGCCATGAGGAGGCTGAAGTGTCTTGATTTGCAGATAGGGAAACTGAGGCATGGAGAGATGGTGCAACTTGCCTAAGAATACCCAGCAGACAAAAGCTGGAATAAGGAAATTAGTTTCATTTTTCTGAATGTTTTTAAGGTGTACATTGTAGATATGAGTGATCAGTATTGTGTTGTCCTTCTAATACAACATAGTTAATAACCTTTTAAAGCTTTTGCCTCACTGTTTTGAAATGCCTGTTTGTATTTAGATTCTCTTTGTGCCAGATACAAGTGCTGGGAGGCTGTCTTCTAGTCCTGGTGCTCCTGTTTCTCCTTCATCATCCGATGCTGAATATGATAAACTCCCTGTAAGTCAAACATAGTTCACTGGTCTTAAACTCTCAAAATATTTTCTGAAGCTGAGAATTAAGGCTGTGTAAATAGGTGTTTTTTGAGTTTATGGGCCTTGTGTGTAGTGTCTTGCATTAAATTAGTTTGCTGCACTACAGAATTTACCATTATTTTTAAAATAGTCCAAATTAAGGGAATTGTGAGTGTGGAAACCAATTACAAGTTCAGTTGGGTCCTGAGTCTATCCAAACTACTAAAAATTGTGTAGTACATAATCTTTAAAGAATAGAAAGCTAAATATGAAAAATTATTTAGTGTTTTTTACTGGAGATCTTTATGCTGTTCTGTAGTCCAGAGCCTTGATCCTGCACTGGCATCCTTGAACAGGGAGGCTTTTAATTTAGTCTGAGCAGTCAGTTTCTTTCTGTTTAAATTGTGGTGGTACCCATATATAGACTTGCCTTTAGACAAGACTGCTGGATTTCATCTTTGTGAAAGGTCTTGGCATAGTTGATCTTTCATTTTCTTTAGAAGGGTGATTGGCCATGATGATTTTTAGATAGTACCTTTAGGCAGTTTAGCTGCCTTTAACATCTGCTGAGATTAAGGAATTAGTAATTTAATCACTAATTGACTAATTTCAATTAGTCAGTACTAATCAAAAGTGGAGAGAAGCTTGGAGTGAATAGTTGTGTTTAACCTTACCCCTATTCCATCTGCATGGGGAATCACACCAGCGCTCTGTGAGCAGACGTCTCAGTGTAGATGATGTGTCAGGGCAGGCCCTCTCCCTAATGAGAGTGTGTAGTTGAATTTTGATGAGTTGACCTGCCTTGGTGTTTTTTAATTTCTTGGCTATTATTTGTATGGAATTTCTTGTAAGGTTACAAGGGTGGGCTTGTTGTTTTTTTTTTCAATACATACTGTATGTATTGAAAATACATATATATACTGTGGGAAGTGTAAATATATACCTACATATATGACCATTGCTTTTCTTCCTTATGCAAATGGAAAATAATTGCTTGAACCTGGCCTTTTAGTTTTCAAAAATCTAGAAGAGTATGATTCTGGTCCTGTTGCTCTGCACTGAACTTTTTCTTTTCTAAGGATGCTGATTTGGCAAGAAAGGCTTTCAAACCAGTGGAGAGAGTCCTGTCCTCTACTTCAGAAGAGGATGAGCCTGTGGTTGTCAAATTTTTAAAAATGAATTGTCGTTACTTCACAGATGGTAAGGTAGGTGGAACCTGATTTTTGGGCATTGTTTGAGATTCTCTTTGGACTGGTGAGAGATGAATGCTGGGAGAGTCAAATGTGCTTAATGTTTTTAAAGAACGTAAAAGTTATGTTGGCTTTATCTGTTACTGTTGTGTTTGCTGGTACTGTAATAATATGCTGTATAATTTTGTTCTTTTGCTTGTGTGCTGCTAGATACACAGAGGGAACTGCACTTCAGAGTTATGACATGTCAGGATTAGTTGTCCAGTACCATCAAATTGAGCAACAGCTTTATAAAATGAGTACATGTCAATCTTTTTCATTTATGATGTGAAGATAAATTTTAACTGTTTCCAGAGCAGCCTTTCCAAATATGTTTATGTTGCTTCTGCACTTGCTATTGAATGTTGTGCAAGCCTAATAAAAGGATAAATATTGCATTATACAATCTTTTCTTTCTGTTTCTTGTAACATAGGCCAGGACTGCAATCCTAAATTATAGCAAGTGTTTTAGAAGCAGAGAGCTTGGGTAGTATTATAGCCCTTTTCTCAAGGTTCAAGGCACTGTCTTCCTGAACTGCCTACCTTGACATATCTGTCCTTGTTGACTCTGGTTTCCGTTAGCTGTCTGCGTGTTTGGGTTTTTAAGTTTTCTGGAATTTATAACACTGGAGATGATAATCATTGTAGTTGCAACATTTTTTTTCCCCTTAGTCCTGACTTTTGTAAGATGGATGTGTTTACACTTAGGGTTTCTGGCTTCTTTTTGCATTGAGTGGATGCAGACTGATTTATCAACTCTGCAGTTTTACAGTCTGCATTTTGTAGAACATAATGGAGGACTACTTGGTGTCTGGCATGTAAATTACGGCAGTACTGTCACTTGCTATGTGATGCTTGTTAGGTGCAGGGGATACAGATTGGCAATTTTATGGCTGCTGCATGAAAACAGTAATTTTCAGCCAGAGCAATCAAAAATGAGATGGCTTCTTTGCCAGTGTAGCTGAAATCCCTTGTTGCCTGACTTCCTGCAGTGGCTGGGTGGGAAGTACGTCCTGCTGATGTATTGTATTCTGACTTCTGGGGGAAGCCTCTGCACTTGTTTTCATTCTGTCATCCAAACAAACCAAGCCTGAGGAGTGAGTCATACAGGAGAAGCTAATAGGAAATACGAACAGACTGTTCTTTATAAAGGAGCAGCCATTCATGTGCTCATTTGCCAGTGCCAAGCCATCAGCTTGATAGATTACCTGCTTTTTAAAAAAGCCCCACAGACCAAGCTTGTGGTCTTCTACCTGTGCATTCATGAGCCTTCATTCAGCCTTGCGGATGACCCCATATAATTAATAGTACCTGCAGTGTGGGCCATTCCATTTGATCTCTGTCTCACATTTGTCAGATGCCATGATCTACAGACAGATTCTGAGTTAGTCTGGTGAATTGTGTAGTTCATCTGGAGGAGAGGGTGCAGAAGTAAGACAGTGGAAATCTTTTTAAACCTTGGTAAATGGTCAGTTGCCATGGATTGATGCTGAGTAATGGCTGATGCAGCAGCCTTTTATCAAATCCATTGCTAGAGCACTTTGAAGAATTAAATGAGTCCTCTGCAGCTGTGCAGAATATGCTTGGACCAATCATAGGAGCTGTTTCTAAGTTGGGAAGAAGCTTTCTCATATCAGATCCCTGTATGGAAAAGCTTTTTGCATGTACCTCTGGGAAAGTAGATCAAGGAGACCTCTGATCTGTTAGCTTGGCATAGTAACCTGGATGTTTCCATGAGTAAAACTCATGCAGTTGTGTTGGTTGCATGTAAGTTTATGGATCAAATGAAACTAGCTGCATCCAGAATAAAATGCTATGTAGTTTTCTTAAAAAATAAATCCACTAATCTGTTTTGTCTGAGATTGATTAATAATCACATTTTTAGCTTGTAGCAGTCAGCACTGAAAGATGAATAATTCAGATGTTCTTCCTTACGAGCCAGGAAGTTGGATGATACTAAGAATTTTTTTTTTCTCTCCTTAAAATGTCTGACTTGATGCAATTGGAAAGCAGAGTATTTTGCTAGCAAACACTGCATGACACAGTACAACGAGGCAGGAAAGTGGTTTTGCTTTTAGGGTAGTAGCCTAAAATTCAACACCCAATGACAAGTGCATTACATGTGATGTGCTGACTCTTTCTTCTCCTGTTTTAGGGCGTTGTTGGAGGAGTCATGATAGTAACTCCAAACAATATCATGTTTGACCCACATAAGTCTGATCCTCTGGTAATTGAGAATGGCTGTGAAGAATATGGGCTCATCTGCCCCATGGAGGAGGTTGTCTCTATAGCTCTCTACAATGACATCTCTCACATGAAGATTAAAGATGCATTGCCATCGTAAGGAGTGTTCTTCCCTGAACTTACGTTTGCAGATTTTCAGTAAGGGTCATGGAAAAGGGGTGGGGAATGGGAGGAATGGAGGGGAAGAGTTTTAGTGCAACAGAGTAAAGTGCCAGCAAAGGAATTATTCACTTGTGTTGTTCTTCAGAACAACTTTCTCTTTAGAACACTAAAGTGGCATTTAACACAAATGGGTCACAAATGTGAGAACCTAAGTGCAAAGGAGTACAAACCAGTAATCAAAAAAAGTGTTTGTAATATGCCACAGTTGGGCTCTGGCACTGACCTGTCTCTAGGGCTCTTTGAGTGGATGTGAAGAGGTTTAAATTTTGACCATTATTGTGTTACCAGAACTGTTCTCAGAGGAGTATTTGAAAGTTTTGAAGGTAACAGCACCTCAGCTGCCATCTTCAGGACTTACAGAAACACCAGACTGTGGAATACTTGTATCTCAGAACCAGAAATTCATTGATAGTTATAATCTATAATACATTATAGACTTTCTAGGGTGGGCTGCTTTCATTTATGCACAGACCAGGCACTGCTGTCTATTTGTTCTAAGCAGGATTTTGTTCTTACAGGCAATACCTGATTGAACAGTGAAATTCATTGAATTTCTTGTTTCAAGAAAAACTTTCCAGAGTCTTGCTGCACTCACTTCTGGAGTGTTTAATAACTTCTAAGTAATTTTTAAGTGATGAGGATCTTGTTTTCTAATTCTCCTCAGAGTTTTAGCAGTAACAAAGAGCTCAAGTTTTATGCTGATAGGCTTATTCAGAATTTTTCATTTTGAAATGTTTTATGATTGTCCTGCTTTAAAAAGAAATATTTGGGGAAGCCTGCATTCAAACAGTATGTTTGAATAATGGAGACAAATAGAAGAAGAAAGCTACTAACTGTGTTGCCTGTTACTGTTCTGCAGTAAACGTGTTCAAACAGGATACAGCTTATCTTTGATTTTTTTTTTTCTCAAAAATACATTTGTACTGACTAGAGAAGCATGGATGGTTGTAGATGTTGACTCATTGTCAGGTGTGGAAATTACAGTATTAATATGATTTGAATTTAAATCCAGCAGCTAAATACATGTCCTGTGTTTTTTTGTTAAGGAACTTCTGATGACTTGCACATTCTTATTACATGTGTTACATTTCTTCACCTGCATGGCATATTCTGCAAAGTGGTTTACTCATTTTATTTTGATATTATACTTTCAGCATTTTTCTTCATTGTCTTTAAAGTCACTTATTTCCAGTACTGTATGTTTATTTTGGAGGAAGTTATTTTGCAACTAATTTCATGGTTTAAGTTAAGTTGATGTTTAGTTTTTATTTTCATTTTTTTTCCATTTCCATTTTGCTTTTAACATCGTATGTACATCCATCATTTCCCCTGACAGTGACATACCAAAGGATCTTTGTCCTCTGTACAGGCCAGGAGAATGGGAAGACCTGTCCTCTGAGAAAGATATCAATCCTTTCAGCAAATTCAAATCCCTTAGCAAGGAAAAGAGGCAGCAGAATGGAGATGCATCTGTTGCTCTGGGTGCCAAACAGATAAAGCCTTCAGATAAGGAAAAGTCTGCTGATTTCGAAGTTCTTCAGTCATCGGAGAGTACGGGCTCAATCAAATCCAAGTCTCTGGAGTTTCCCAGCAACATCACTGCCACTGAACATTTGGAAAAGTTTGATGCAGATGCATGTACCAAGGACCCTTCCAGGGAAAAAAATGCTTCAGATACCAAAACCAAAGAAAAATCCCTTCTAGGAGAAGGAGAGGATGAGTTCACTGAGCTGGAAAAGACATCATCTCGTATGGATAGAGGGTTGGACAGGAAAATCTCAGTAATGGAAGGCTTGCTGGCTGACCCCAGGGACTTGGGGAGAACTAAGCAGCAGGTAACCAAACCTACTACGGAAGTCCAGGAGCACTTGACAGTTGATTCCTTGGAAAAAAAGGACAGTGTTGAACCTAAAGCTGACTTAGACTTAGAGCTGTGTGAAAAGCAAGATGTTATTCCAGAAGTAAACAAATGTGTCAGTACCCCGACAGGTAAGGTGGAGACTGAATTGGACACTAAGAAGGAGCTAGAGAAAGATAAACTTATTGAATTTTACCTCAATAAAGATGGAAATGGGTCTCAGTCATCTGAAGACTTACACAAGGCTGAAATCCAGAAAGGGGAAAACAATAAAGCAATTGGCATAGACCTTACACTTAGCTGTTCAAAGTCCCAAGCTAATGAAGTCCATACAGTTAAAAGTATGGAGCTTGATTCCTGCTGTGTTGAAAGGAAAGCACCTTCATTAGAAATCAGCTCAGCAGCAGCAGAGGAAAAGGATCTGGAAGAGTCTGTGGACTCTTCATTAGTACCAGCTGTAGACAAGACCTGTCAAGAAACACAGTTAGACAATCAATCAGAAATCAGACTGTGGCTGCTGCAGAAAATTCAAGTGCCAATTGAAGGTAGGTCTCTGGTTATCCTTGTTTCCTCTGAGGCTTGGACAGCATTATGACGGTAACCTTTGAATTGACAGCCTTCTCTAAATTTCTTCTTTCTGTAATATCTGGTCTCTTTTTTACTCCTTGTGTATTTCAATTTTATATTACCTGCTATCTTCAAACTCTCAAAGCTTGTAGATTGATAAGTAGCTTGTGTGTTCTTTCCACATTCAGTGATTACTGCTTATATAATTTTTACTTCTGTTTGCTCGCTTTAAGAAGGATAGTGAAATGTCATCCAGTTTCAGTATTGGCAGGGCCTAGGAATTGTCACTCTGTGTTGGTAGCCACTGTTGCCTCAGTGAAGTCTTTCAGTTTTGTTTCTGATAGTATCCAAGGTAGTAGAGCATTGCTGTGAAGGGGGGCACCAAAGTATTCTTGTCAATATTTGCATGAGTGTCTGGTGTCACTCATGCTATGGGAACCCTTAAAAAAGTGATAAATAGGAATACATGTATAGTCCTACTGAATGATCAGTTTTCTCCTGATTGCTCATTGCATTATCAGAAATAATTCAGGCTGTTCCAGGAAAGCACATACCTAAATGAAATCTCTGTTCAGAGCATGTGCACACATATTACCATTTCTATGGCAGTCCAGTGCCTCTAAGCAGTAGTCTGTCCTGGAGTGATGATGCTCCTCTCTGGGTAATTTAATGAACCAGTGGACATACCCTTGTGTCAAATCAGGTGGTGGGAGATGATTAAAATGGAAGTCTCTATTTTATGAACACTTGTTCTTAAAATGATTTTTTTCTTTTTTTCATAAGGGTTTCTGCTGGTGGTATTTGGCTGTACATGTATTGCTAAAACAAAGAAGGCAACTTCAGTATGACTCAAGCTGTAGTTTAATAAGCAAGTTGGGTTTTTTTTGTCATACTAGCAATTTAAGGAGCCTAAACTGGTTCTAGGCTTGGCCTTGTCTTGTGCAGATAAAAGGTGCTTGTATGGCTGTGTGACTGACGGAGTTGAGAAACTGATTGGACTTTTTGTGTGCGTACATGTGTGTGTGCGTGCAGGATTACCCTTCAGCCTGGGTAGGTTTTCTGGACCCTATTGCATGTCCCCTTTATTTTTCTGCCTTGTGTTGCAGGCAGCACTCAGCCTGCTCAGCTTATCTATTTCTTTACAGGGCTGTTCTGTACACAGCTGTACAGCTGAGGGGGATACAGGCTGTGACAAAATGAGAATAAATGGCCTCAGTTTAGGATGAACGTGGTTTTACTAAACCAGTTGTGCTGGTGAAGTGAGGTGTAATTCTGTGTATGGCGCCTCTGAGTATTTCTTTGCACAAGATTATTAATCTTGTCACAGTGTTTTATCAGCTGCAGCATTTGTGCTTTCCTGTAAGCAGACCATTTCTTTTGTGTCTTGTTCAGATATGCTTCCTTCAAAAGAGGAGAAGAGCAAGACTCCTCCAATGTTTCTGTGCATTAAAGTAGGCAAGCCCATGAGAAAGTCCTTTGTATCTCAGAGCACGACTGTGTCTCAACAGTACAGTAAAAAGATAAAGCAACCAGAATACTGGTTTGCTGTTCCTCGGGAAAGGTAAGCTGCCCTCCTGTCAGCACAAACATGTCTGTCTGTTACTTTTTAAATGTGTAGTGCTTTCCAGAGCTGAATCTTGCATTGCCTGCATGGTCCAAGTTGTGAAATGCAGCAGGGATGCTGAGGGGTAGCCTCATTTCATTGCATGCCAGGAACATAAAGCAATATTTGTTGCTGGTCTATAGCAATATTTGTTGCTGGTCTAATGTGGCTCTCAGTGGGAATGATAAAGGGCTCAGGTGCCACTTGAAGATAGAAAGAGGGATATATGTGCAGCTAACATATGGTAGAAGAACTGGGAGATGATCAGGATTTCAGCTGTAGTCTAGGAAGTGAGGGAAAGGAGAGCAGTGGCTGGATGTGTCAGTGCTAAAAAAAATAAGTATTTCACATGAGCAAAGAGAATCATGTGGGAAAAGGGAGATGCTCCTAACTAAACAGGTGTGAGGATTTCTGTCTTTTGTCCCATTAAAAATAGTCCCTTTGCAGTAAAATTGAGGAACACAAATGTTTTCCTGCAGATGTGCATTAATACATAAATAATACTCTAGAAAAAAGCAAACCAACAAACTAGAGACGTAGAGGTCTATGATTTTCCACATATATCACCCAAAAATTTTCACTGGCTGTGAAAAATCAAATATATGATACTTTTGTTGACAGAAGGCAACTAGAGCAATTCTCTGGTCTGTTGATGAACCCAAATCAGTGATTCTGGTAAATTAGATGCCAGGAAAGAGGAATTTGAACTTGTAATCCATCTCAGAGATGTCTCTTTCAGATGCAGTCAACTTTTTCAAAATAATTTTTATTTAATAATTTTAATGTGAAATGTGTATGATCTGTGTTGATTTAAGTGTTTATGTTTTTTGTGGCTTGAAAATAAGTGTTTTGATTGTCTGTAGTAGTGTGGAAGTTGCTGTCTTGGAACTCTTCCTGGAGGAGAGGAAGAGGTTTAATCCAGCTGAAATGTGGTCCTTGGGAGAGCAGCTGGATAGCTTTTGGTTTGCTTGCTTTCTATGGATCAATAGTTTGTGGATTGCTAGTCCTTGGCTCCTCAGGGACTGCAAAAGGGTGGGTTCAGGAAATTTTGAGTTGAAGTTTGAGTAAATACTTCAAGGAGTTGGAGTGATGCTGTAATACCACACAAGGTCAGTTAGTGCTTTGGGGATAGTGCCGCTAACAGTGAATAAAGCTGCTGAGCTGCCCGAGGTCATCTCTAATCACTGCTGTCTGTAACAGGTAAATCTATCAAGCTTCTAACCACAGACTTGGCAAACAGTTTTTCTGCTTCTCCTTTTATGAGCAGAAACTTTCCGAATGGTGAGCAGACCTAATCCATATATTAACTGAAGTGTTGACAACTGGTTTGTACTTCAGTTTTTATAATGAAAAAAAAGTAACTTCCGTAGTGAGCTGCTGCAGCCGCACCTGGCCGTGCTGGCTGACACACCAGATCTTTGGTGTCAGCGCTGCTGTTTGGATCTTGATCAAAAGTAGTGGTGAATGACTGGTTGTAAGTTTGGGTCTCTTTAGTGCTATTCATGCCTGTTTTAACACCCCGGAATTGCATGACAGATCAAGTAGAACTTGGAGCAGAAATTAAATGTGAGACCTATTTTGTTGTATTAATGCCAGGCATGTCTTTGCCTCTGGAACAAGATTGTTTTCTCCAAGCTCTTGGATGCTTTCCCAAAGCAAAACACAACACTTCCTACCTTCTGGGGATATTCTTGAATCAGTATTGTGTAGAATATAAACATAAGTGTTGCATCTTGAGAGTGCCATGAACAGTAGGTTGTTTCGGATAGTTTTGCCATGTATTTTAGACAAAATGGGAGATAATTCACTAAGTCTAAAACTACTTGGAATGCAATTTGTATTCATGTGTGAAAATATCAAGAATAACACTCTCATCTTGTTGGCCACAAAGCAGCATAAATAAAACACTTTCTCCAGTCCAGTCACAGTAGCTTGAGCAGTATCTTAATGTTTTGTAGTAATTAAAAAAAAAAAAAACAAACAAACAAAAAACAACAAAAAAAACAAAGCAGAATCAAAAAAGCTGTCAAAATCTGGAGTGAGACTATGAAAAAATTGGTCTGCATGTCTATATTTAGTGTAGGTTAAATCTTCCTCTGATTTGCTTTTAGTTATATTTTTTCCATGGTCATAATGTTTGCTGTTAAAACAGCTTCTGTCATCCGTTGTGAAAATGGCTCCAACTTCAGCCTGTTCCCACAGCCCACAGCTCCCAGCAGAGCCGCTCTTCCATGTGCTGGCTGCTGTCACTTTCTGGGCCCAGTACGTTTATTTTTTTGTTGAAAGCCTCTGGAAACATTATTAATACAGAAAGAAGACTTTTAGGCTGATATTCTTTATAAAGGCACTGAACCTTCTGTCTCATTTGCCTTTTGTGCCTGCTGTAGCTGTAGCTGTTCTCTCTCCATGCGTGGCTTCCCAGGCGCCGAGTGTGTCCCGGCACATGTCGCCCCATGACCAGCACGGTGTGGCTGAGTTAATCAGTGACTGCAGCACTGCTTTGTGCTGCTTGCTTGGTCACAGCAGTGCTCACCTCAGCATGCAGAGGAGGTGCTGGGCATCTTGAGTTGCCTTATATACAGATTACTCAGTCTAGGGCAGCTTCTTGCCAGGTTCAGCTGAGCAGAAGGGCACCCGTGCTTTTGGACACAAATAGAGATTCTGTTTTGCTGGAAGTTTTGCAATGGGTATAGCTTACAGTATTAGAGGGTAAGTCTGTGTGTGCTCTTACTATGTGGATTTATGTTTAAGTGGTATGTAGGTTTCCCACCCTAGTGAATTTTGAGTAGCAGTAGCTTAGTAATTAGGTCACACATTTCCTGAAGACCTTTTACAGGAAAATGCCTTGCACCAAGACACAGATAGTAATGCAGAATTTCTTTACTTGTAACTAATAGCATTGACTAGTTCCTCAGTCAAGAAGTAAATATCTTTAATTTTCCACAATGTAAATTCTGCAAACATGTTTGATTTATGAATGTATAATTTGCACTGAAGTTGATATAAAAGACATTGCACTGAGATTGTGCTGCTGAGAGGGCATCTACTTTTTTGCTAGATTGAGAATCCTTTTGAATTAGCCTTTTATAAGGAGAATACTCCTAGACTCCTGATAATAAGATATCAAACTATACAGAGGAAATTCATAAAAACCTGTTTGTATCTATAGCTTAATGTCTTATAAAGAGGACTCACAGAAGTCTCTATAAGCTCATTAAAGCATATGAGGGCTTACAATACCTCAGTGCTCAAGATTAGTAAAGAGTCATCATTTAGTCAGGCACATTTACATCAAAGTCATAGGATACTTCTGGATTAATATCTTTCTCTGGGCCGGGAGCATTGGTTGGACTTAGAGCCTTTTGAATATTTTCTTTCTGGAGTTACTAACTTCAGGTTTCTATAGTTATCTCTTTCCAAGTACTTTGTTTTATTGATGTCTCTCTTTTAGTACATGATACACTCATAAGCATGTGATCATCAAAACAGTTACTGAGTTCTAGGATAAATTTTCTCACAGCTGTCTAGTTGACTGTAAGAAAGTTCCTCAAGAAGTGGCTTTTCAATTTAAAAATTGGATCAAATGTTTTCAATTTGGTAGCTTGGAAGTACCACTGTGCATAATGTTAGAATTGTATTAGCAGAGCATCCCCTTTCAGAATGACATCACCTCTGTAATCATCTATTTCTATTTCATGCTGCTACTTTTAAAATTTGGACTGTCTGGATCTATCAACTGTCCATTGCACAGGAAAACTTAGTTATGTACTACTTTAATAAACTGAGCATATACAAGTCCATGGGGCCTGACAGGAAATGTTCTGAGTATATTGAGGAAGTTGGTTGGTGTTATTACAGGGCTGCTTTCTATCATCTTTTGAAAGGTTATGTTCAGGGGGAGTGTTCCTTAAAAATTGGAAAGACAACTGCTGCAGCCATTGTCAGAAAAATCATAAGGAAGTATCTGTGGGAGCACAGGGCAGTCAGCTTCACCTCAGTCCCTGGGAAGCAAGTCCTTACAGACACCATTTCCAAGCACACAGAGGGAAAGAAGTGATCATGATCAGCTGTCATATATTTACCAAGGACAAATTGCTTCTCTACTGACCAAATAACTTTTCTGTTTGAGATTGCTAGCTCCTTGAGCAAGGAGAGAGCAAGGGATTGATACCATCACATTACAAAGGCTTTCAACACAATCTTCCATAGTATCCTTGTAGCCAAATGGGAAAGATATGACCTGGACAGGCAGGTTACTGGTGGTTATAAAATTGACTGGACCACTGGGCTCAAAGGTAGTTGGCCTGAGTGGCAGTGAGGTACAAATGGTATTCTTGGGGACTGATACTGCTTAATGCCTTCACTGGTGACATGGACATTGAGACAGAATACACCTGTTTTGTTTTGGGGAAGGACACAAAATTTGGAGAGTGCTCATAATTGGAGGGCAATGCTGCTATTCAGAGGGGCCTCAACACAACAGGCTGACAGAAACGTCAGGAAGTTCAGAAAAGGCAAATGCAAAAGTTGTACACCTGGGATGGAGCAGTTCCTGCAGCAGCAGGTGGGGAAAGGCAGCCTGGGAGGTAGCTATGCTGAAAAGGAGTTGGGGAAGTTGAAAGCAAACTCAACATGTCAGTGGTGTGTCCTTGCAGTAACAAAGACGTCACTTCTTGCTGACTCAAGTAAGGAAGTACAGCCAAACAACTTAGGTGGTCGTTAACCCCCTCTTCCTTTTAGACACTTGGTTAAAAAATGGAGGGGAGGGGATGAGAAACAGAAAATGTAGGATGGCACCAGATCCTTCTCAGATCATGTGCTGCATGCTTTGGAGGAAATGGTGATGAGAAAAAAGAGAAAAAAAACACAGAAAGCAGACTATGCATGGAGAACTTGTAGAATCACTGTTGGAGATTTTCCAATTCAAATGGACAAGAATGTGCAACCTCCTTTAAATTGGAAGTTAGCTCTGCTATAAGTAGGAGCTGGCATAGATGATTTCCAGAGATGACTTAAAGCATAAATACATTCTGTGATACAAGTGTGCTGCTCTCCTTCATCCACCTGCATAAATGTGCTTTCAAACTGATCTTACCCAGACAGCAGAAACCACTACTTTTATTGTCCTTTCTTAGGGATTTGTAGGAATTAAACAGCTGTCTTTCCAGAGTAAGACTACTATACTGTGTACTGTAAAATACACAGTGCTCAAGTCAGTTGTCTCTTTTAATAAAAGCTCAAATTAATTAGGAGAGAGCTAATCAGACTGCTTTTTCTGAAACCTCTGTGAACCATGCTATTTTATTCCTTTTTCATTATTTCCACGATGAAGCAAAGTAAATTCTTTATTCTTCTTGTAGACTCATTTGAAAAAATCTGAAACTATACTAGTGACCCTGAGACATTGTAACAGTGCTGAAAGGGTATTTTAAGATTATTTGTGCATATGTATAAATCCAAGTAACTTGAAATATGGTGGAGGGTGGGGGGGAAATGTCTGTATTTCTAAAAGGTTTTTTCTGTTTCCTGTTGATCTAAGACTTGCTGGATGTAACTTTCTAGTGAAAAGCTGGAGGAAGATCTGATGTCATAAGCACTTGCTATCTTTCTGTCTGCCCTCTTTACTGTGGGTCTGATTTTTTTGTGGGCAATTCAGCTTCTTGTCATTGCATTCTTAAGCTTGAAAAATGCCCATCCTTACCAGATACCACTTGGAATCATTCCTACGGCAATTGCTTCCAAATGAGTGACTGGACAAGCAAAGCAAAAGAACCAGAACTGAAAAACCTTATGAGGCAACACCACCTGCTTCATTTCTGTTCCCCCTTGCTTTAGCTCTACAGCAGCCATCAACGTTTCAGAGCACTGGTCTTAGAAAATATTCTGTTTTCTGCAGTCCACTTTGTGCAGCACTAAGTAGGCCCTGTAGTCTTCATACTGGACTTTCAGACCCTCAGTATATCACATGGAATACAAAGTGGTTGGACAATGGTGGTTGTTGTATTCCTTTTTGCAATTCCTGTTGCACGTTTGTTTTAACTTAATACATAAATTCCTTCTTCAGAAATTGTTTTGTGGTTTGTTATGGATGTTGTCACGGAGTATCTTTTTAAAGACAGTGGCTGAGAGCTGACTACATCTATGGAAGAGCATGTGCTGCTGGTACTATATCATTAGCAAAGCTGTCAGTAACAGCTTATTTTCATAATGCTAAGAGAATGAAGATTGTTTTGTGGCTAGCCTCTATAACTTTTAAAGGGCAGCTAAAACTGTAGTGTAGACTTCACTGGTGATCTCATTGCTTGTTTCATTGCTGGAGGTCAAACTAAATGGGTAAAGTGAATGTTGTACAGAGTTAACTTTTGTGACTATGACCTAATACCAATCAATTTGACTTCTTAATATGAATTGTGTGGGACTGGACAAGCTATATTGCTTTACCATGATTCTTTGGCTTTGCATGTAACAAAGAGAGGACAAAAATACATTGTGGGGAGAGCAAGCAGAGAAACCTTGAAGTGGTTCAAGCTGCCAGGTGGAGGGAGCTGCTGCCTTGTGTGGTATGGGAGGGTGGAGGTACAAGGTTATCCTCTTTGTGTAGTTGTCCCTGCTTTGGCATTGGGCAATACCTCTGTGCTGCGTGACAGTGTTGGGTTCATGGACCACTGAACAATGGTTGTCTCCTCCTCTTCTCTTCACAGGGTGGATCACTTGTACACATTTTTTGTTCAGTGGTCACCAGAAATATATGGGAAAGATGCCAAAGAGCAAGGTTTTGTTGTGGTAGAAAAGGAGGAGCTTGACATGATTGACAACTTCTTTAGTGAGCCCACTACTAAAAGCTGGGAGGTGAGTGCCTTCTGCCTTTACATGAAGCATGTGCATATTGAGTGTGCATCCTCTGCTGAGAATCTCAGCAGTTGTTCTTTGGAGGATTTTATGGTGTTTCCTTAAGGCTTGTATCTGTCTCACAAATGTATTTATATTCCTTTAGTCTTCATTTCTTCTCTCCCTAGAAAGAGCAGGTAAACAACTGGGAGCTCTCTGGTGTGCAACCAGCAGAAGTTGTGTAAATATTTTGACCATGTGGTACTAGTCTTTTGCAAAGCTATACAGGCATATGTGGTCAGCATTGCTAAATTCCTAATGTATTTATATGCTACAAATAAATTCTTCAAAACGTATATATGTATGTAAACATCAACCCAGACTCCTGTGTGCTGGTTGAAATGGATGGATGTGTGGTGATAGGCCAGACCCTTGCTTCTTGGGTGCACACAGCAGTACTGTTTGAATATTGGGTGTAAGTGGGATAAGTTTATCATTGGACTTTGGCTTTTTCATGTGTGGTCTTCTGCAATCTGTTTCAACCACTTGGCATGCCTATGCTTGTTATCTCCTTCTTCTGCATACAAAGCCTGGTTTCTGAGGGAAATAAGCTTACACACACTTTTTGAAACCACATTTCTCAATGCTTAAACACTTTCTGTGCTAAAGGAATGGGATAAATGAAACAGAAACATAAATTCCAAAGTGGGGAATATTTTGATGGTGATTAAAAAAGTTATCTGATTATTCATCTTAAACATAAACTTGTTTTCTTTAAATTCTACTACCCTCTTTTTTATTTGTTTGTTTGAGCATTTTGATCTTCATAGTATGTTCTGTTGAAAAAATGGAGCTTGGAAGTGGGACTTGTCATTTTAAATGTAGCAACCTCTATTCCCAAAGAGCTAATATTTTTACAGTTTTGTAGCTTCTCAATGTTATTGCTTTGTGAGCTGAAATATAAAAAAAAAGCCTTCCTCGTTTTGCTTAGAGCTGAGTGCAGTCATACATTGCTCTAGATTTTACTGTTCAGTTATTTGCATACCATTTTCATAAAACCACAGTGGAGGAGAGTCAGTGATCTAACGACAGATGTAGGACAGATCTGACCACACTGGGAGCTTTTCTCTCATTGTTTTTTTTAGATATTTATTGAAAGGAAGAAAAGCTGGAAACTGCTTCTAAAGGTGTGTCTCTTTCATTTCTAATATATTCCAGCTTCACCAATTTAAAGTAGGTTTGCCAGGAAATCTCTATTGAATAAAGTCCAAATTTGGGCATGATGACTGTGAAACTTTCACTCTCCCTTGCGGGGAAACAGAAACTCTAATTGTAGAGCAGCATATAAGCAATTTTATCACAGCATGCCTTGGCCAGTAGCTGTCTGTCACTCCTGGGGCTGAGAACTCTTGCCACAAGAGCAGGGGTAGAGTAGTGGTACTGAAAATAAACTGCTAGAAGATGAAACAGAGAAAAATGCCTTTGAATATTCGAATTGTTTACTGTGCCAGACCGGACCAGGAGGAACCTTTTGTGGAGGTATGTCGAATTGTTTCCCGTTTGAACAGTGTGGATCTGATGATGGAACTTCTGTCCCAGTAATAAACATGCTCTGTACTCAGGAGAGGGGCATTTCCACCTCAGGTGTCTTCCTTTCTCAGCCCTATAAAATCTTGGAAAGACTTTGTATATCTGGTTTCTGTAGTGGTCAATTCTTTTCATCCATTTCTGCTTTTGTGTGGTCTGTAAATACCTGACCTTACAGATGCCTCTTTCTGCAGCTGTTAACTGAACTTCATTCATATATCCAATTTGGAGACTGAATAAATGTGTATGCAGAGAAGAGGGGGGGCTTGTCTGTCTCTGGAGCCAATTAGCAATTTTCAACTGTGTTAATGTTACCTAAGTGAGTTTGGTTGTATTTTGCTACAGATACCTCTTGGTTGTTTGCTGTTGTCTGATACTTCTCCCCCATTCCTGGAGTGGGAGAGACTGTTCCTAAAAGAAAGTCCTCAAAAGGGGAGTTGTGTACTTTTGGTTTAATGTCTAAAAGGTGTTAATTAAAAAATATACAATAATGTTCTGGGATATGAGGAGTGAAGGCAAACCAGTCTGAAGGTGAAAAAAGAACAATGATATGAGTAGAAAGATTGGGATTTTTTAACAGTTTATTGTGGGTGGTTTTTAGATTTTTAATTACTTTAATTTTTAATTTTGCAGTGCAAACCTTTCCTGTAATTGACCATATGAAAAATATTCCAGCACAGGATTATCTGTAGTCTCAGAAGAAGAGGCTAGAGGGTCGGGATGAAGCTGTAGAGCTCTTGCAGTATCATGGGCAGGAATACCCGTAATGCTCAGGTGTGCAGGGACACAGAGCAGTGTTTGTTCTGCAGGCTGGATTTTGTTTGTGATCCTGCCTTCCTCTCTTTTCCTGACCCTGCACTGGAATGCCAGTGCCCACGTGCCCTGCTCAGCTCCAGGCATCTGCGGGAGAGCGTGGACTGCACATGAGTGCATGCAGCAGATGTGTAGCTCTCATCCCACTGGGGATGCCCAGTGTCACTGAAGGTATTAGAGCTGTGAGAGCTCCTCACCAGCCTGGTCCTCATGCAAAACTTCTGTGCTTTGTTGTGTGGTTAACTCCACACCTGGAGTCAGTCTAGCGCATTTGCTTTCTCGCCTGAGGGGTAGGAGTGTGTGGGACCTCTGGGCATCTCTTCCCAGTTGTCTCCACTGTTGACAGCTTCTGCAAGTTCCAGCAGTGATCATGAAGGCGTGGAGGAATTATGCAAAACTTGATCAGTGTGTAACATGAAAGCCATTTGGAAGCCTTATTGGCAGCGAGGTGCATAGCAGAGTGAAGTGGGCTCTGCAGCTGCATCCGGAAATTCCTGCTCCTAGACAAGACCCTGTGGTGATACACTCATGGAAGGAAAAGACGGTTTAAGGTTTCCTGTTTATTTTGTAGCTAGGCCTTGTTGCTTCCACTTCTCTTTCTCATCAGCTTCCTTTCAGAGCTTTTGCTGTTGCTTGCTATGTGCCATGGTGGCACTGAGCCCCAGCTAAAGATTTTCCCCATTGGCTTAAGGGTACCTGTGCTTGATAAAATTATGCCATATGGTGTTTTTTCTCCAAACAGTGTGACAGCTGAGGAGTAAGTTTTAAATGAATTGGCTTTAACAGAGGATTGATGGTGTAAGAGCTGTGCTTTAGGTTGGACACTTGTTTTCTTGCCACAGATCATTACTGTAGAAGAAGCTAAACGACGAAAGAGTGTTTGCAGTTACTATGAAGAAGAAGAAGAAGATGACGATACTTTGCCTATCCTAAAGCATCACAGCGCTCTTCTGGAGAACATGCACATAGAGCAGGTATGGCCGAAAGCACTCAGGTTTCCTTCTTAGATGTGGTGCTCCCTCTGTGGAATGTGAGACAGAGAGCAGGCTGGGGCAGTGCCTGTGTTGCTTGTGTAACCATTTCGCTCATTGCTGCTCCCTGCCCAGCTCGCCCGGCGCTTGCCCGCGCGGGTGCAGGGCTACCCGTGGCGCCTGGCATACAGCACGCTGGAGCACGGGACCAGCCTGAAGACTCTGTACCGCAAATCGGCCTCTCTCGACAGCCCAGTCCTCCTCGTCATCAAGGATATGGACAACCAGGTAAGGAGCGCTTGTTCCGCGGGGGTGGAGCAGAAAGGGCAGCATTTTGGAAAGTGATCATTATGAAATGCTAGTCATACTATGAACTCATGTCATACCAAAATAAGACATTATTTGCTGTATTCCTTTATATTTTCTACTGCCTAAACTAGAGCTACCAGAGGAAAGTACTTCTGCACTAATAAAAGTTTTAGAACTGCAGTACGTGCAGTAGTGCCTTTGGAAATAGCTTTCTTAGGTACCTCAGTTAGGGAGCTGTCACAAGCAATGCCTCTCTGGAGGTCTCATTCTTCAGTAGCTGCCAGAGTCAGCAATGCTGCTGCCATTGGTGTCATCTGGCTTTTAACTTGCAGGATACTGAAGATGTGTATAGGAAGGAATACTTGCACATCTGATACACTTCACTAGTTCTTCTAACATGAAAATCAGCTTAGTTGTTCTTAGAAAGTATTTGGACATGTTTGGGGGGTTTTTCTCTTGAATTCTGCACTTTCCACAAAAGTAGTGTAATCATTTTATTCTGACAGATATTTGGAGCGTATGCTACTCATCCCTTCAGGTTTAGTGACCATTACTATGGCACTGGTGAAACATTCCTCTACACTTTCAGTCCGCATTTCAAGGTAAGCGGGTGTCCACTTTCTGAAATAAGATTTTTGGGTTCCACTTCTGAAACAGTTCTGAGATTTTTATGACAATAGCATGTTTGAGTGTAGAAGGTGCCAGATGTTGATGAATGCAGTTAGTCATTCATTGGTTCAATGCAATACTTCAAGCAAAAGTGTCCATAATTATCTGAAGAGAGGACAGTCTGTAAGGGTGAGGAGAGGGTTTTAAGTGAATTGAAGGAGGAAGGACTTAAGGGGTGGACTGTCAAAGACTCACTTTAGAAGGCAATGATGTCAAGACCAGGATATAATTTTATGCATTCTTAGGATCACAGTGACCACAAAACAGAGATGAGTGCTACTGAAATACCCCTTGATGCTCATAGCTTATGCACTTTTTACATATTGAGCACATTGTTCCTTTGTAACAGGGTACCACTTGATTTAAAAAGGGAAGCAGCATCTGAAATAAGGATTAGGGTGCTTTGTTCATAGTTTTAAATATGCATTGATCTTTTACTTTCTCCCTTACCTTTTCCTCTTTCAAGAAAAAGATGAAAGATGATCACACCTCTTAGCTGCTAAGAGTAGGTACCCAGTAGTTTGAGATTACAAGAATCCTCAGTCCAAATATGTTCATGTTTTTTCCCCTCCTCAGGTATTTAAATGGAGTGGAGAAAACAGCTACTTCATCAATGGCGACACTACCTCTCTGGAGCTTGGAGGTGGAGGGTGAGTGAGTGTTTGGTTTTCAAATCATATAGCCATCTTTTCTTTTTGTGAAATTTTAAATGGAAATAGGGACAATTTTAGGTGCAAGAAAAACTTCACAATAAAGTGGCTGAACTTAATTTTAGTAAGCTGTTCAGCAGAGATACCTCAGCAATCTAGTTTCTGTTACGGACTGAGAGCAATTTTGTTTGCTTGGAGTGACTGATGTTAGGCAAGTAGGGTTTGTTGCAGAGTTTGAGTTGTTTTTAGCCAGGAAAAAAAACAGATGTTTTGGGTAGATACATCACTCATTGCTGAAGCGGTTTGTCACTGGAAGATAATTCCTAATGGCAATTTTGCCATCAGTGTCTGGGGTTTATCAAGTGGTCCTTACTAAATTGTTGTTTTTCTGTTGATGCACAGAGCAAGGATACAGACAGGGCATAATCACATCATAGGTTTCAAAGGTCAGTCTAAGGCTGTACAACCAACTAAAGCTTACTTGGAGGTTGCACCGTGGGACAGCTGGGCATGGTTTGCATCAGGAGTGGATAACCAGAAGGTGCTCTTCCCACATCCAGACAGCCAGGAAAGGACCCCAAGGTCTGTGCTCTGGTGTAGCCACAGCTGGCAGCGTGAGCAGCCGGGTGGCCCAGGGATGCAGGCACTTACAGGGTCCTACGTCCTGCCCCACTCACTATGCAAACAAACACCAGGGGATGGCTCCACGAGCTTCTTGGCGAGTGCTTTGCCAGCATGAGCTCTTAACATTTGGCCTCAGAGTCACCTAGATCGCTTCTTTGATTGTTTATACAGCTTCCGTGCTTTTACTGTTCCATCTAACACCAAATCTGTTCTGTATTTCCCTTTAGTGGCCGGTTTGGTTTATGGTTAGATGCAGATTTGTATCATGGGCGAAGCAACTCCTGCAGCACCTTCAATAATGACATCTTAACTAAGAAAGAAGATTTCATAATACAAGATGTAGAAGTATGGACATTTGAGTGAAACACTGACTGCCTTAAGGACTGGATCCATTAGGCACTTAAAAGCTATCCAGAAGGTGCAGGCTGCCTCACAATGTTACACGCTTTTTCCTCAAGTTTGTACCAGAGCATGACTACGCAAAAAATCCAACCGAACAACCCGAGAATAAAAGAATTGGTTTTGAGAGGCAGTAAGAGACAGAACAGTGAGAGATCACTCTGAAGTGTTTTCTACTTCCTCTTCAGCACTCTTCAATTGAAGATACAATGCTTATGAAAATGTTCATGATGTATAAGTTGAAAACTTTTTATGTAACTGTGAAAAAGATCCTGTGGAAGAATTATAACTGTCTAGTACATTCCATGTGTATTTATGTTCAACATGCAAATGCTGACCAAAAATAAAAGGTTAATTTACCAAAATCTACAGCATACTGTTTGCCATGGAAAAGAATCAGAAATAGGTGTACACAGCACTTAAGGGAACATGTTTTTTAAAATTATTTTATTTATTGTTACTGTATAGTAGGTTTTTTTGTAAAGGTATTAGCTATGAGGTTTTTTGTTTAATGTTTCAAATCTCATTTTGATAATTACTGTTGAGGTGAGTTTCTTATGCATTGGCATTTATTCTGAATCAATTTATTTGATTTCTGAAGTTAATTTTTATATTTTTATTTTGTAAATGAAATTTGGTTTTCATTATACCCTAATTAGAGGGTTTGTTTTCCTGGCAGAAACACTTGAGTGCATAATTCTGTTTCATTTTCTTTTCCTGAAATTAGGGAGAAGGTGGATAGTGCTTCTTCTTAACCCTGCTGTCACATTCCTGTTAATATATAACTATTTTGGCAGTGTATGGAGACGCTGGGCAACTGCCCCCTGGTGTAGACTTTATCAGTTCAGTTGCAGTCCACAGAATTGGGATAGCGTGCTCTGAGCACCTGCCTGAGTATTATTTGACTGATTATGAAGGAGATTTCTAAGAGAACTGTTTTTCTGTATCACCACAAAATGGTTCAAAATAAGCCACCCACTGTGCTTTTATAAGCACTTCTCTACAAATTGAAGAATTTGTTAAGGAGAAAATACAATTGAGATTTAGCGAAGAAAGTTCTTTTCCTTACAGACCAGGTCATGTTAGTGTAAAACTTGTTTTCCTAATAATTACACATAATTTCCTTTAAAAGACTACTTCAAGCATGGTCTGGTTTAGGATTTGACAGTCAACTAAATATTCTTGTTTGTTTTTAATGAAATTATCAGATACTTCCCCCTCCCCCAGCCAAATCTCTATATTACAAAATCTGTGAAATTTATTTTATGAATAAAATACATTACAAAATCATAAAAGATTTGGTAAATGGGGAGAGTGTGAGAGAGGACTGGCAATCTTCACTGTTTGCTAAGGAATTCTGCATTGCCATTAAGCTGTGGTTTTGTTTACACAATCCAGGCCTAACTAATATTATTAAGATGCTGTCCTGCCCATAGACTTGAATGTTTCATTGTCCTGAGAAAGGCAAGTTTTAGAGACAGTAGTGTGCATTAAAACAGAAAAATCTAATGTTGGAATATTATTAACTGAGTAGTACAACTCAATTTAGATACTGCTCTTTCCCTTTTGAATAGAGTCAATAATAATAAAAAAGCCAATTGCTTTTCCTTCAAAAGCATTTCTAAATCTTAATCTTGCACAGAAGTTTCACAGACTAAAAACCAACGCTATACACAGTAAGCCTGTAACACGCTGCACATGAGCTTTTCACACTTCCTTTCTTTGTGGTCTAATACAGCCATAAATAAAGTTCTTATTGGTAATGCTTTAAAATATTTTGGAAGTTATTAACAGCATAATGCTTTGAAGATACCCAGAATATCTAACACTCTTTGCTCTTTTAAATGATGGAAGAAGACCACTTAGTAGTTTAAAAAAACCCAACCAAACCAACACCCAACAAAAAATCCCCACAACAAACAAAATTAAACCAAGTTCAACATTTTGCATACATTTCACTCTTGCTACCTACAACTTACTCCATTATATTATCCTTGTCAAAGCATATCTAAACGCTGTGGTCTATATTCAAAACAGTGTTGTTCAATCAAAATTCTGTGACCCTTGAAACTATGAATATTGAATATATGTAATGCAGTGCTATCACAATATTTTCAATAAAGGAATTTATGCATTCAGAACTTGTTACAGATGGTTTCGCTTTTATTCACAAATTTTAGAACATTTTAAAGATGAAAGGATGCAGCTTAAGTTACAGGGTATACTGACAAATATCTGTGCCACCTCATAAAAAGAGAATTTCAGCAATACTGTATTTTACAAACATAGATAAGGAGGTTGGAGATTTTGGTGGAGTTGGATTTGGGGTTTGGGTTTTTTGTGTGTAGTATGTTGTGTCCTCAAAGAGAACTGTATTTTGAATTCACTCTGAGACAGACTCTGACAAAGGGCTAAGAAATGCTAGTAAACAGTTAGAAGTTTAGCTGGTAGGTCTTGCTGCTACTCTCAGCTGCAGTGAATGACATGTATCCCCTTATCTTTTTTGACCAGCCTCTTCCCAGAAGTCAAAAGCCCATGTGCATCATTTTTATATGCACCCTTTTCATATTTCCAAAGTGTTCACATGTATTTTTATGTCCAAGAAAAGCAAAGTTGTCTTAAAACTACCTCATTCTTGGGTTTTATTTGTTTTCATTGTATACAGCAGTGGCATTAAAAGAAAACAAACTACAATTATGTGTGAAACTGAACAAATGTGCTATCCATGAGCCTTGCTCTGAGTGAAATGGCAGTAACAACTTTCCTAAAGTAACTGGGAAATTATGGTCACTAGTAATTTTTCTCTCAGAGAGAACAAGATCTTGTTCTTGCAACAGGAAATGTGTTCCTTCAGTGGTACTTGGGTACAGATTTTTGATACAGGACCATGTTCAAACACAGACTCACAAATCAGGCTTGTCAGTACCCAAGTAATTGCAGATTGTTTTATTTGGTGCTGGTTTAAGTGCAGGTTTTTTGTTGGATGTTTTGCACAAAGGCTGGCTTTAGAGCAAAGTCTAGTTATGTTTAGAATAATCCTCATTTGTAAACTCTAAAGATTTGATTTGCCTGTTTGTAATAGAGCAAAGGAGCAGGTGAGGTCATTGCAAAGGGATTGCCTAGCAGTCTGCAGGGTGGCACACCTGGCAAGGGAGCTGATCCAGGTAGATAAGCCAACCATGTCCTGTTTGTACAGGCACAGCTTGCTTTTTTAAAAAAAAAAACATTTTTGAAAATCTCAGTCTTAATTTTTCATCTCATTCCCTTTTAAAACACAGTAGCCTATCACCTGTGGGACAAGCACTTTGTGCCTTTGGAGCTGCATGAAGAATACATTTAAGTTGCAGGGTCAGTGATTCTGCAGCTCTAGTCTAATGAACAGTGCAAATTATTTTAAATACAAACTATTAAGAAAACATTTTTAGAACTTGAAGGCTAACTACCACTTACCAATATCCTCTGTTAGTTTCAGAAGTAGTTGATGGGAGGAAGTGGTGAGGCACTGGAATGGATTGCCTGGAGAAGTTGTGAATGCCCCATTCCAGGAAATGTTCAAGGCCAGGCTGGATGGAGCCTTGAGAAACCTGGTCTAGTGGAAGGTGTCCCTGCCCATGACAGGGGGTTGTTGGAACGAGAAGATCTTCAAGGTCCCTTCCAACCCAAATTATTCTGTGATTTTATGAAATATCTTGCTTTGGCTGTGAATTAGCATAGTTGTCATGAGCAGGCAACAATTTCAGGGCTGTCAGCTTACTTACGCAGTTAGAACTAACATCAGATTTTAGCCCTCACTGCTGGGAGTGTCAAAGAAAAAAATGCAGACTGTTGGAAAAAATTCTGGAATTCTATTAGTGACCCTGAACAAACTGCAACAGTGCTGAAATGGTGTTTTAAGATTATTTGTGCACATACGAAAATCCTAGTAACTTGAACTATAGGGGCAAAATGTCTAAATTTTTCAAAGGTTTTTCTTGGTTTGTATTGACCAGTGAATTGCTGGACATAACTTTCTGGTGAAGAACAAGAAGGATCCAGCATCATAAGCACTTATTATCCTTTTTTCAAAGGAAATACTTTTCCTCTTTACTGCATATTTGATTTTTTTTTCCCCCTGTGGCAATTTGAATTTTAATGAACTAAGAATGCATTCACATGGTTTTAGTTCCCTGTGAAAAACTTCAATCACTTGTTTTTACAATTTTAAAAGTTTAATAGTAATAAAATGGTTATAAAAATAGTAATATATTAAAGTAATAAAAATTAGGACAATTTGGATTAGGACAATATGAGACAATAAAAAACAAAGAGTTATGGACGTTCGGGTAACTTTTTTCTGGGCAAAATAAACCCGAAAAAGGACACCTGTTAACAGAGGATTAAGCCTTAAAAAAAAAAAAGAATAGCCTGTTGCATATTCATACAATTCATACATGATGCATAAATTCCATTCGAACAAAGGATTCTGTCTGGTCAGTGTCACCTCCTTCCTCTGAATCCTGACGGCGTCTTCCTGGCTGAGCGGGAAGAAGTTAGTTCATTCTGATAATGGGGCAATAAATTCCCTTTCTCTGAAAGATTTACGTCTCCTGTGGCTGCTATCTCGCTGCGAGCCCTCTCTTTAAAAAAATATCTTACATAGCATAGTATCCATTTTAAACATTATGTTATAACCTAAAACTATATTTAACACACTACTTAAGGAAATTAACACAGCATAACTTTCCAACATAACACATACAATATTCATTTTAATACTTGCGAAAAGCCAATCATAAAATACGCATTTTCCACATCTTCCCATTTTTAGAATTATTTTTTTGGGTTGTTTTTGGGTTGTTTTTTTGTGAAAACTTCACGGCGAGCCCCGGCTCCGCCCCGCGTGTGCCCGGCGGGCGGTGCCGGCGCCGGGCGCTCCTCCTTCGGCGGGCGGAGCCGCCAGCGGGACCGGGACCGGGAACAGGAACGGCAGCGCGGCCATGGCCGGGCCTGAGGCCGCGGGAGCCGCCGCCGCTGAGGGGAGCGGAGCCGGGAATGGCGGCCGCGATGGCTACGACGGGAAGTGCGTGTTCTGCAGGATCGCCCGCCGGGAGGAGCCGGGCACGGCGCTGCTCCCCTGCCAGGTGGGTGAGGCGCCTCCTGCCCCGCTCCCTCACGGGCTGGCCTGGGGGCGCGGCGCTGAGGGCCCTCCGCTCCTGCACGGGAATGGCGGGGAAACATCGCTCGCACGGCACGGAAAGCACCGTGCCTTCCGTAGGTGCCGGCCCAGCGGCCGGAAGCCTCAAGCCGGCGCCGGGGAATGCCGAGTGCCGAAGGTCAGCAGCGGACGCGCCCCGTGCCCGGAGGCTGCCTCCAAAACACCCTCAGCTTTGCTGCTGGTCAGCTGTGACATTTGGTATCGCGTCCATATGGGGGACATAGACATCGTTACTCACTCTGTATCCTCGTCCTAGTCCGTTTTAAAACGTTTGCATCCTTTTTTAGGATGAAGACCTTGTTTGCTTTAGAGACATAAAACCCGGTGCCCCCCACCACTACCTGGTGGTGCCCGTGAAGCACATGGGAAACTGCAAAACGCTGAAGACAGAGCACATACCTCTAGGTAAGGCTGCAAGTGTGTGCTTAACCTTAAGGAAAATCGTTTTTCACAGCCTGAAATAAGGGGTTGTCAAGGAAATTACAACTTTGGACACCATTTGTAAACGTGGAAATAGCTGATGTGAGTGAGTGTAGATTGGGACTTACCCTTTCTGGGAACTTCTATGTGGTGGTCTAGAATGGCACTTTTTTTTTGTGCAGTTCTGGAAAAACATTGCCGTTTGCATGGAGTATAGATGCTTCTGCACTTTGTTGGAAGTACAGCTTTATTTTTAAAGCATTTATGTGCTGCTTTGTTGCATTTTCTTATATATGCATATGCAATTCTAAAAGCTTACAGAAGAATTTTATAACATGTATACTTTCAGACATTGCATTATTTGTCAGGAAAAAGGGAATAACAGACAAAAAAGAGAAATAGTGTTTCAATTAACTTTAAAAAATTTTGAAAAAACAAAATTCTGAAATGTTGAAGCCATTATTTACTGTTGCTAGGCTTATTTTGGTATATTCCCCTTAAGAAGACATTGTCCTGGAATTTGTTTCACAAGATATGGCTAACTAAGTGTGTTGAGTAACAGAAGAAACTGCAGCCATGAAGAAATTCCACCTTAGGGAAATTTACAGGTGATGCAAGAAAGGAGTTATAATTGTATTTTGCAAATCTTGCATCGCTGTATTTCTCTTGTAAACATAGGGTGGTTTTCTCCAGAGAAAAAACCTTCTGCATGTGTTTGGCTTCAAAGCAATTCCTGTGACTTCTGCCTTGAATTTTTGTATTGGGGTTACTGCATGTACAGTGATAATGAAACTGTGTGCTAGTAATAAGAAATACTGACAATTTTATTTTAATTTAAATTTATGTACAACTCTGAAACATACTCCAGGCTTGACAGGTTCTGGAGATCAAAGTCCTGTAGCTGTGCAGAGATAGAACACTGGAATTAGTGTAAAGTCATCATTCTGACCAATCAGTACCTGTTGGGTTTTTTAATAAGGGTGTGGTGATAGCATGGCTTTGGCCAAAGTTCTTAGAGTGATATCATACTGGAAATCATTGCAGGTGTGGAAGTTGGTATCAGTAGAAGTTTTCAAGTAAATCATTGCACACACTCCCTTGACTGTCTTTTCTTTGACTAGAAGTAGTTACAGTGTTTATATTTTGAAAAACCCATGTCTTTAGATTATGTAGATTAGTCTTTTGAAATTAATATTCTGAAGAATACCTTTTTAAAACGAAATTGATTTGTGTTTTAATAGTGAAGAGAATGATGGAAGTGGGAAAAGCTGTTCTCCAGCAGAATAATTTTAATGACTTGAATGACGTAAGGTATGTAATAGAAACCTCCCATTTTCTATTGAGTGTGCTTTTTGCTTTTCAGAATGTCACTCTAGAGATCACACCTGCACGGTGCTTTAAGGAAGAAATCAGGTCTACCTTTCACTTATTGCATGAATTCTCAATTAAAATCTGCTGACATTGAATACAAACTTTTCTTTTCTGATAAAGTTCTGGCACAAATTGGGTTCCAGCTGCGAGATTCTTTCTTGAGCACATCTTGGAGTAAGGAGGGCACTTCAAACAACTTACCAAAGAGACTGCTCTTTCGTTATGTGCTGCAAATATGCTCTAAATCCTAAGTGCCAGAAGAGAGGTAACCTTTGGCCTTTTGAAGCAGGACACCACATTGTGTTTCAGTCGTACCAGAATTCATTGGATTTTGGTGCTGGACCCTTTAGTTTAAGGCCCTTGATAGCTGAAATAAACTGTAATATTATTTGAGCATAGTAGAGAAATAGGGAGCCAGCTCTTCATGATGAAAATTGATAGCTGACTTTCCAGCTGAAAACTAGATGGGATACATTTAAGATACTTTTTCTTTTAACTCCTTCTTTTAAAAATATGTCTTAAATACAGAGGTGTGAAGGAGGAGGTGGATGAACTTTTGAAGAGCCTTTTGTGGTATAATGAAAGGGCATGTTTTTGTTCTTCTATGTACATCAAAAATGCAATGAGGTGTTAGTTCTGTGGGTCATGTTAAATTACCTGCAATGTTGCACTTATTCCTGAATTAACATCACCACTGTCTTGTACTTTTCCTTTTCTGAAGAATGGGTTTTCACTGGCCACCGTTCTGCTCCATAGCCCACTTGCACCTCCATGTCCTGGCCCCAGCCAGTCAGATGGGGTTCTTATCCAGGATCTACTACAGAATCAATTCCTACTGGTTTATCACGGTAAGTGTCAGGCAGGTGAGCTTTGCCATAGGCTTTCGATGGTGAACTGAAAATGCCATGTCTTTCTACCCTTTTAATTATGTCCAAAAATTCTTTGACCAGTTATTTTAGTTGTCGCTTTAATTCTCAGTTATGTATGTTTTGCATTAACTGAGAAAAAATAAAGGTAAAAACCTTCATGTTTATGCTTATAAACTTTAAGGAACGGAGTGCTAATAACGAACAGCAAACAGTGCAGTAGTTCTGGATCTTGCTTGAGACTCAGGCTCTGTGATGTGCTTCTGTGACACTTTGTAAATATTTGGGTATATTCAAATGTGATGGACTGTTTTGCACATAACCTGGTTGATCCTGTGTAGGTGAAAACATATCATCCACCTAATGACTGCATTTATCACTTCATGTGGTTTTTCTCATCCTGTTATCTTTAGACTAAGCCTAGTACCTGCTTTACAAAAACATTGTTGGTACTGATTTATGTCAGTAGAGATTAGCAATGAGACTGAACTGACACTGACTAAAGCATTTGAAAATCTCTCTCTAGAGACCTAAACCTCACTCTCACTGCTTTGATACAGCAAAGCACCTGTCCTTGCAAGGTAGCTGCAGCATCCTGGCATCATTGCACATCCCAAATCAAATTTGCTGGAAAAGGTCTGTCTCATTTAAAGAATATAGACAGCTTCTTACTTAAAGAGAAGAAACACAGCTTCTTCACAGTGGGATCTTGCTGAAGTTCACTCCTAGCTCAAAAAAAGCAGATGTGTTATTGAGCATCTTAGAAATATTTGTCCCTCAAGTACATATAGCTGTTTTACTGCTTATTATATTTTGGATTAGTTCAGATAGATCCCTCATAAGTCTGGTTATCCAGTAAGGATGCACTTTGGTATTTTGCCCTGCTGTCAGGTTGGAAAATGTTCTTGGGTTGGTGGTGGTTCTGGTTGTTTGGTTTTGTTTTTTCTTTTTTTTCCTCTTTTTTTTTGTTGTTGTTTTTTGTGGGGTTTTTTGTTGTTGTTTGTTTTTTTGTTTTTGTTTTGTTTTTTTTATTATAGCATCCTGAATGAGGTACTTGTTTAAGAATGTAAAACAGGATTCAGATAATATAATTTCCAGTTGCTGCATGCTTTATGTAGCTTTATTTGTAAATCAACTGCAGTCATTACTGAATTCCTCTTACCTAAAGTATCTGATTGCATTTTTACTGTCTGCATTTTAAAAACTTGAGCTTTTCACCCTAATGTAGTTCCTTTGGAGATCTTAATAAAGTCTCAAGCACTAGATCAAATTAAAAGATGAATTCAGTAGGACTGGTAGACTGATCTGTTTCAGAAGTGCCCGTTGGCCTCCATGTGCCCAGTCTGGCCTGCTTGTTGGCAGACTTCCTCCTGCCCTGAGCCTCCTGAGGGCTCTGTGAGCTGGTGCTGTTACGTGTTCAAAGTACAGCTGCCCCACTTCTGCCCATGGTGCATAAATAGCCATGTATGATGACAAAAGTACGTGTTGGTGCAGTGATGTGACCATGTGGCTCATGGCAGGAGCCACGCACTTGAACGCCCTCTGTCCCTCAGCAGCGTTGGTGGCTGGGGGTGCAGCTGGGTGGGTGATGGGAGGTCACAACACGCTGCTCTGGAGTGGCTCACAGAGAATCCCAGCCCTCACCACTGGATTGCTCTGAGCACTGCTGCCTTCTGAGGTCTCTGAAGTCACAGTGCTCTAACAGATCTGCTGTTCATTTGCTCAAACCTCCTCTGACCTCCATAGGTTATGTTTCCTCTTCTGATCACCTCATGAGTGTTTGGTGCAAATTGTGAGTCTGGTGTTGAAAGGAAGTCGTTGTATTCTGCTTCTCCTGTACACTTAATCTGTAAAAGTGAAAAGCAAATGCTCTGTTAGTGTCACTGTTTTTAAAGTGGAATTTTCAGTAAAATGAAGGCCCATAGTGTAGCTAATGTGTTGCTTTCTCTCTTTCATAGGCTGAACAACTGATCGAGAGACTGCAAACTGAAAATGCTGCCAGCTGAAAGCTTGTGTTGTCAGCCAGTTTGGTCTTTGAGCTCTGATTTAAGGTTGCACAGTTTGATGTTGCCAATAATATCCCAGGGTAAAAAAAGCTTTAGTTCCTTATGAGGAAATAGACACAGAATTTGTAGCTGCTAACCTAATTCTTTCATTTGGATATGTCAGTCTTCCCTGGCAATAGTGTGATGTATTTTAGTTAAAATTTTAATTTAATTTGTGTAGATACATACATAATACACACACACATGCACACAGGCAGAGAACTCTTCCTATTAAAAGGCAAAGTGTAGCAGCAGAATGTAATGGAACCAAGGCAACGAGTTACAACCAACAGCATATGAATTGTACCAAAGGGAGTATTTGCTGCAGAATCAAGCTTTAATTTTCAAGATGCATTGTTCTGGGATTGCAGGTAACATTTCAAACATTTGTTCCCACCTGCATTTGTATGATATGTTACTTATGCCTAGTGATGAGAAGGTACATTGCTGGAAGTACAGTACTGACTTTCTGGTGCAAAACCACTTCAATGTTACCTGACTTCTTTGCATCACAGTGACACATTAAAGTGAATACAATATGTGCCCAAGGTCATAATGCTGTATAATATAGAATATAGTTTATGTGTAAATAGACCTAAAGATTTTTTTCCCTCTTATGTGCACAATATTAGAAATTAGTTACTGTATGTTTACAAAGAATGTGAAGAATTCAAAAGAATGGATTTAATGTACTGCTCTTCTGCATGGCAGTAGATAGAAAAGTCCAGATATTCTGGTCTTATGCTCAGTGCAAGTCCCTTGCAGATTACTAATGCCTTGGCCAAATTTGGATTCTAAATGAAGTCATAAGAGAAGCCGTTCTGAAATGCAGTGTGTGTGTGGCAGACTTACGTAAGAGCAATGTGATTTGACTTTGGGATAGCAGGGACTCAGCCCAAAATTGGAACATGCCAAGTTGCTTAAGGAACCTGCTGAACATTTGCCTTTGCTGCATGACTCTAATCAGGAATGCTAGCACTTGTTTTTCAGTACCATAATAAGGCAGACTGTTTGGCAAGTTAAAACTCCAGAACACATGGAGTGGATTTTCTTTGTTCACAGAGCTTGTCTTGGTGCCGAACTAAGCAAGTGCCCTTGCCTGATGCATTCAGATGCAGCTGAGGTGAGAACATCCGTTGCACCTGCAAGTCTCCCTGAATAATAGTTTGTGTTTTCCATGGATCCAGCACCTGTTGCCTTAGTGATACAATGTGTTGAAATATTCTTACAGTACTTCAGAGAGTCTGCACCCTTCTGAAGAACTGCATTTTCTACCTGGCAGAGTTTACACCTCTCTGTCTGTAAGATCTTATTCCTAATGTCTTGTTATTCTTATTAGTGGGTGCTTGCATGTTATTTGCAGCCCTTTAGAGTTTTAATTTGTTACATTTGGTAGGAAAAGTGTGACTTAAAGCCACCGAACTTTGTGCAATAGATGAAGAGGTTTGAGCTGGCTCCTAACTTAGTGAAATAGCTGTACATTAAGGACTTTCAAGAGTTAATACTGTGTATGTGTTCTGATCTGTAATTAATTTATGCAGCTGTACTGAACTGTGACATGTAATATTTAAAATATGAACATGAACTGTTGTCAAAAAGGATTAATAAATGCTAATCTTGGGATGATTTTCCAGTGCAATGGAATAGCTGACTCTGAGAGTTGACCCTAGATAGCTCTTTGTTCACTCTTCATCCCTTAACCCAGTGGGGTGGGAGAACAGAAAGAACAAAATGAAAAAACTCATGGGTTGAGATAGTTTAATATGTGAAGGAAAGAGGGAGAAAAAAGCAAAGGTAAACACTCATGACCTCCCACAGGCCAGCCAGTAGCAATGGCCCCCACAACTCAAAAAAAAAAAAAAAGCCCCCTCTTCAGCTTTTATTACAGACATTATATGTCATGGAATATCCATGTGTGTCAGGTGGGCAGGTTGTGCTCTCTCCATGCTTTTTGTGTACTGGGGGGGGCAGAGGAGGTGAAAGAAGACCCTGACATTGTCCATGCACTGCTCAGCAATGACCAGAACTACTGTGTTATCAGCACTTCCAGTCCTACCCAAAACCTGGGCTGCTCTGAAGCAAGTTACCTCCATGCCAGCCAGACTCTGTATGTTGCCAAATGTATGTGAAAGCACAAAGGCCAACTTTTATGTCTTAACTTTGGAGAACGGCCCCACTAATGACAAGACTGGAAATGTAGAAATCTGGGTATAATGTCACTTCCAGAGTTTTGGTGATGAGAAAGATTGGGATATCCCGTGCTCCCTGACAGCACCAGACAGGGCTCAGAACAGCTGAAACAGCAAAGCATTAAACAGAGGCACACTAATTACTGAGAGGAATACTCAGCCTCTCATCAGTGTTTTTCAGCACAGAACTGTGGTCTGTTTTCCTTCTGCATTGACAAGCATTCTTGGACTCTGAAGATAATTGTTTTAATTAGATGAAGAAATACTTTCTGAAAAACCTAACCTAATGCTTCCAATATGTTACTGAATTACTGGCTAGCCCCTGGAAGAGACAGTGAGCAGATCCTATTAACTTTGTCACTGTCTTCTATAGAAGCTTTTAGTAATTTTAAAACTTCAGAAATCATCTGTAGAGCTTTCTAAGGAGCAAAGATCAATAAGGAGCATGAACTCAGCAGCTCTTACTCTCCAAGAGCCTGGAGAAGCAAAGCAAAGTTGTTTAGCCACTGCTGCTGGCTCTGTTCTTTGATCCAGTATTAGTAGTCCAGAGAAAAGCTGCTTTTTTGACCTCATGTTTAGGAACGACAAAGCTTTATTTGTACTCTTTTGCTCAATTGTTTTACATAAACTCCCAACCTAACACGAACCCAGAGAATAATGCTTTTATGCTGAAAGGATGAGACAGATACATGTAAAATGCTGTTAAAAATAAAAAGAAATTCTGCTTAAATTGGTAATAGTGTCAGACCATTCTAAAGTCTTTGTGAGTTGTAAATAAAAGTAGGAGAATGGGAGCAAACCAGTGAAAATTGTATTTTAAATTTGAGAAACTTGTAAACAATAAAATGCTGCATAAAACTCTTGTAATTTCAAACTAATGTGCAACATTTATTGAAATGGTGACAGTGCCTTCAGTGTTTGACAAAATGAACCACAGATAATCCCTATATCATGTACAGTCCAAAACAGATGCAGAGTTTACAGACTTCAAGTGGAAGGAGGGCAAAGACCACTGAGGTAATCTGTCACAAAGTGAAGTTTAGGAGAGATTTAAACAGCTGAAAGATGCTTAGTAGGGCAAGAACACCTTTTAAACTTGGGGTTTACTTACTATCCAAATAATTTAGTAATACTAAAACCCCTCACATGCTACAATTTTTGCAAAAACAATTTAATAAATTCTGTTCCATTTACTCTAATGGGAGCCTGCTGAAAAAAACAAGCTGCATGTTGAAAAGTTTAAATTCCTGTTTCATCTGTAGATGTTTATCTAATCACAGATGAAGCATAATTTTGTAAAACCTGTAGCCAAACTGAGTCATGTCCATTAGATATAATGCATTAATGACTAAACAGGCTTCAGGAGTAATGTTTTATTCTAGAGTGTACCAGTGGGCAAGCTGACCAGTTCTATTATCTATCTTTTAGTCTTTTTTTGAAATACTGGCTGTTGCTGGAAGCACAAGACTGGATTTGTCAACCTGTGTGCTGAGCCAGTTTGGCAGCTCGCTGTTTATAATCATTGCATGGGCACACAGAAGGATTTCAGTCACGTTTTCCAGAATGTTCATCTAAAGCTGGCAGGCTGGCTCTGTAACTGTTTTAAAAAATAATCCCTCAAATAACAGTTTTGTTATACAGTAATCCTTGGTTCTATTAAAAATATAATAATAGAGCAAGCTTTCTTAAATTGCTTACAAAGTCAGTAAGACCATGTCATTAAGGGTTTGCTCTGCTTCTGTTTTGATCAGAGGTGTACTTAAAAAGTGCTTGTAGATGTGCTCAAGCATCTACCACTTATATGGCAGTGACAGCCTAGATTGCTGATATTTAACTATTTGAGCCAGCCTTAATTAAAATGTAGTAAATTTATGTGAGCTGGACTTGCATCTTCTGGTGCTCAGGCTACATACTACCTCACATGTGTGTCTTGAAATTAATTATTTGTACAAAGTTCAGCAATGTATTATTTTTCCTGATAGTGCCATCCCATTAGTCAGCTGATGACACCTGAAGTGCCTGATGCTGCTTCCTGCAAGTTATGAACTAACGCTATAGCAGAACTGAGTGGATTTCAGAATTGTTAGAATTAAACAAAACTTGTTCCACAGTTGCACTATAAAAAGTTCAATTTATGTTGAAATCTGAATGCATGTAAAGACTTACTTCCTCTAATAGGAGCTGAAAAATGAGATGTGCTCATGTCATTTGGCAAGAAATGCTTTTTCAAAACGAGCAAAGCATTTTAAATATGTTAAGATCACAAACTACATGTCTTCTTTTTCAGCTGCAAGATGCAGGTTTGTTTAGAAAGAAGCAGTAGGTTTGAAACCTAAGGGAGCACACCAACAGCACCTAGTGCAGCACATATTCACCCTTTTCCAATGTGGTAAAATTATGTGGTGATTAAAATCCATTCTCTACCTGAATCTGACTGCCCTGTTCCCCGGATATACTTATTTCAGCACATTAATTTATTCCTTTTTTTTCCCCTCTTTTCATTGTCCTTTCACCATGAAAATAAAAAAGGAGGCAGGAAAATAATTAAATTCTCAGCCAAAGACTTAGTTTGGTGCAAATCCCCAGTGGATGAAAACATCAAACCCCCATTCTTTTAGGCTTTTTGCAACAGAAGTTCTTTTATATAAATAGCATAAAATTACACATCACTTTAATCAAGTTTCTAATTTATATTAAGTTTTAATATCCTTTTGATGCAAGAACAGTATCTCTTACTTTAAAGACCCATCAAGTAGTATAGTTAACACCACACAGAAGCTTCTATTTGCACTGCTAAAAACCAGAACTTTAGATTTCTAATTATGCAGCTTTACTGGTGGGAACTATTATAAATAGAGCTCCTGATTATTTTTCATAGCACTATTACAACTAAGTTATATAAGCAGTCCTTTATTTTTCTTTCTGAAGCGTTCACAACTGTGCTCTGAAAGCAGGTAAATGAGGTATGGGACTGCTCCGTTACTCTCATTTATGTATTTGGCACTACAGTATCTCCACTCTCCTCTTGTAAAAAACATTGCTACATTTTGGTGAAAGAAGGGACTTTTTTTTTTTCCTTATGAATGCACAGGTATCCCAATAGAGAGTTTCTGTTGACTGTTGCATCTTTACATTGTGGCACCCTACCTTCTCTGAAGGGGTATAGCTGAATTCACCAAAAAGGCTGCAGAGCTTTGTGGACTTCTGAAGTGTTACAAGAAGAGGAAAAAAAAATGGTGTGAGATAAAAAACAAAAAGAACAAGGGACACAGAAGGTTTGGAGAAGGTACAATGGTAAGATTTGACTATTAAATACCAGAACCAGCACAGCTGTCCAAAATCCAAGCAAGATGCAACTAATTTAGGAACCATCAAGTATCCGTGCTGTGATATTTTTGCAATTTTGGGTATTTTTGCAATTTTCTATCTACTTCGTGAAAATAACTTGCATTTATTCAGTTTAACCATGTGAGATTGAACCTAAAATTTTGCTATATACCAGGCTCTTTGTTTGAAGAAGTATATGAATTCCCACAAGAGTTTTCAATTTCATATTTTACAAATCCCATCCTCCCACATAGTAAGTATTTCACAACCTGCAGGAATTTGTGTTGTAGGATAGCAAGTTAGTAATTTATACTTTCAGTAACCCAAGAGCAGTAGGCCAGCACGGTTATTTGAAGAACTCTCATATACTTGCTAGTAGATGATAATAAGGACAATCCAATGTCAGCGTGATGGAGTAGCTCATAACCTGTGATTTCCATCCAAATCTCTACTATTTTTACAAAAATATCCTTCTCGTCCATTTCCTCTCCTGCTTGTGTCCCAGTAAGTAGCTGAGTTGAAATTCTGTAACCAAAGCCTGTGAAGATGGTATCTAGATATGTTTTTCCAAATGGAACCATGCAGCAAAGTTCATTCCAGGACAAAGCCTTATTGTAGTAAAGTGATGACCACATCGTCATCTTTTCCTTGCCAAAGCATTTCACCTTCAAAATGAACCAGACCATGTTTTCTGGCTCTTAACAAGATTCCCACTACTTTATTGGAAATAGTCACATACGTTTCAAACAGCTGCCCAAATGTCACTCTCACGTGTCCATCTTCTCCCACCTCTCCAGTTCTTCTGATGATCAAGCACAGCTCTTCTACTTCCTTACCCACGTGTGACTGAGCATCTTTCCCTCTCTGCTCTGTCCGGGACCCTTCAGGGGGTCTCCCATAGGTAGGGTCTCCTCTGTGAGTAGGTTTAGATGCGAGCCTGTCGTCGCTGCTGAATGGATTCTTCCTCTGATACTCAATGTGATCCTCTGCCCAGGTCTGCCAACTTTTCCTCAGGTCACCTACTGCACTGGTAGCTTTAGCATTTTGCTCCTTTTCTCCATCCATTTCTGAAAATGTTTTGTGGCACTCAAGCAGGAAACAAATCAGTGACCGGCTGTAACTGTGGTTCCGTGTGCACTGTCAGCTGTGAAGGAAGAACGACAAATCAGCCTGATATTTTTTGGAAGAGTTTTGCCCCAGTAAGAGGCAAGGTTGCTGAAAAGGAGGTTATATATCTGAAGATTTTAAGTCCATTCATAATTCTACAGCAATGAAGAAAGCAAAAGTGATTCAGGTGAAATTCAAAAGTAATTTAGGAACACAGGGCAGCAAATTACGCTTACAAGATTGCACGATGCTCCACTGATCCCGCAGTTACCGAACAAACCCCGCAGCCTCCGTGCAACACATAGCGCAGTACTCACTCCTCTTGCAATGACGCCTTCGCAAGAACTTTATCCTGGTACCCGGCAGCCCGCTGGCTTCCCGAGCAATCCGATGCAGTGCTGGCTGGGCTGCGGAGAGAGCAAACCATTCCCGAGCGGCAGCAGCGGCACACCAACCCCGGCACAGGGGTGGGAAGCCGCTCTCCGGCCTCAACGCTGATTAAAGGTGGACGAATTCACGCCGTGCCGACAAGGTTCCCTCAGACCGCGTTAGTTATTACGCACAGAAAGTATTATCTGGAGCCGAAACGCCACTACATGGTGGGAGCAGGGGGATTTTCCTCATTGGGCTCTGCAAGGAGAAGTAAAAGTCCAGTTAGCGAGCGCGTCGCTGTCTGCAGCACCCTATTTAGCGAGGAAGACAAAGGCAGAATAGATTGTTCTCCCTTAAAAGGCTGTGCTGCCGGCCATGCCTGCCGGCCGCAGCCCGCGGGAGCCAGCGCCGCTCCCGGGACGCGGCTGCCCGCCGCCTGCGGCACTCCATGCGCCTGGAGTATGGGCTGTCTGAGCGGCACCTGGTATCGGGGTGGATTACAGACAGACTTCTGTATCCCTACAGAGATCTGAATGTGCTATAGCCATGTCTTTGCTGGGTCGTGTCGTTCACCAGTTGAAAGCCGCAAGCCGGAGTTTCCAGGTAGCACATTAGTAGAGCTGATACTTCCAGCGACAATTGAAGTTAAAACACAGGATTAGTGCCGGATTTTCTACGGAGAAACGGACAGAAATGCAAATTCCGAACAGTTTAACAGCTGAATTACAGATTGGGTATTTCTGTATTTTGAAACCACTGTTGTTTTAAAAGTAAGTTTTCATGAGCATTTGCCCGCATACATATGTTGGTGCTGTTGCGTGTGAACCCATGAGCAGGGACAGGATTCCTTAAATTCCCCAGCAGAACCTCCAGGTGAGGCAAAAACCACTTGTGTTGCCTCTGGGTCTAGAAGAGTGCACGAGGTGAGCATAGTCACTAGAGAAGGGAATTTGGAATAATTAGCAACAGCACACATGAAGTAATGGCTTTTCATTCATGGTCTGTCACTTTTAAACTGAAACTCGTGGTTGTTGTACATTACCATTGTTATATATTTTGTGAGAGGAAGGTGGTTAATTCTAGCTTCCTGGATAAATTTCAAGTTGAGTAATTACACTTTGCGTGTATAAAATTCCCCTGTAGGCTAAAATGTGTAAATTTCTTCCTTTCCCTCCCTAGAAGAGTTAAGAGTTATGTAATGTTTTTAGATGACTCCCCACATCACGCTAACATAACTGCTTGATTCTCCTCAATGGCATTACAGGAATGTACATTCTGTTTCCAAACACAGCATCTGAAAAGCATTTTGTTTTTATGTGAGAACCAAATACTCCGTAAATCTCAGTAATTTACATTCACTTTCAAACTAAGTAGATCAACATGTATACGCTGCCAGAGATTATGCATGGATCCTCAAGTGAAAAGCAAGAAAAAAACCAGGGTTTTTGTTAAAGTCTTCTGTAGGAAACAGTATCAGTGAAAACCAGGTATTCACCTTGAGAGAACAGGCAGCGATGCCCTGAAGGTAAAGCAGTGCAGATAAAGTAAGCAAAAGCCAGTTTCAAAGAGATTAAGCTTAAAAATAATACCAACAACTCCTTCTAAGGAGTTTCTAAAATGGAAGCAATACAGCTAAGAAATTTAAAGTGAGACAGATTGGAAAAATAAAAGCAGACTTCTTCCACTAAACCTCTCTCAGCAATTCCAAGATTTTGTAAGCAATCTCAGGCTCGCAGGGTTTGTCAGCAGTTCAGCAATGTGTTTATTGCTGGGTCTCAGCACTCAACTACTGAGGTGAACAAGCCAGACTCACACCTACCTCTTTTCTTTCTCTTTTAGGAAAGCTCTCGTTTAGATGCCAGGTGGCTTTAGATTGCTTTCTTGTCAATCATCAGGGCTAAAGCTTCACAGTAACCTCAGTTTTGATTACTGCAGGAAGGGATAACTGGAGAAGCTGCAGGATGAGATTATGGAGATGCATCAAGGTGTCCCATGCAGTGCTCACAGGTCATGAGCAAGATCTTAGCCATCTAGAAAAAAACCCCAAAAAACTGAAAAAAACCACCCCAACAACATCAGCACACAAAGCACAGAATGTGAGTTCAGTGTTGTGCTGGCCTGGTCCTAATAAACAGCTTGCCAAAATCTGGATAAAATGAACCTCTCTGATCAACACAACAGGGAGACCAGTGAGTACGGGATTACAATTACCAAGACCAGATATTAAAATAAAATATAGTCCGCAAGACAAACCCCTTTTTGCCCCTCTGCTGGACCGTCACACCTCTGCCTCTTTCCTGGGAATGTTTTTCTACCTGCTGCGACACCCACGCCGCCGGCGCTGACCTCCTTCCCACGGAAAAAGGAATGCGACTCCTTTGGCATCTGTTAATTCTTAATGTTATTTAATGCTCCCGATCCTTAAATGTGGCCGGGAGAGGCCGCAGCGCGCCCCAGACAGTGAAGCACCCCTGAGGGAGCGTGTCCCCAGTGTACACGGAGCTATTTATAAACCACACGCAGGCACTGCTGCGCTGACACGTGGCGTGCGTGATACAGCACACCCAAAACATAGCTACAAGGAGCATGAGAAGGAGATGAAATGAGCAGCAATTCCCGAAGAGCTCGCACAATCCCGTGTCCCGCTGCAGAGGGGGGTCTCCCGCGGGGAGACTCCGCCACACGCCCCTTCCCGGGCTGCTCCCGCCCTTCCCTGCCGGCGGCGCATGCGGGAGGCGGGGGATGGCCGGACATGGCGCTGGCGGCCCCGGCGCTACGGCGCTATCTGCTGCTGCTGGCGCAGGAGCACCTCGAGTTCCGCCTGCCGGTGAGCGGGGCCGGGACCGCGGCTGCGGGTGGGGCCGGGGCCGCGGTCGGGGCCGGGGTCTGGTGAGGCGCTTCCCTCCTCTCCCTTCCCCTCCCTTCCCCTCCCTTCCCCTCTCCTCCGGGGCGCTCCCGGACGGCGCGGCTCCGGCTGTGCGGCGGCAGCCGGACCCCGGCCAGGTCCCTCTCTCCGGGAGAGCCGGGGGCTCGGAGCGCCCGGCGCCTCTTCCCTCGCCGCTCCCCGCGTCCTGTGGGGACCTGGGAATTCCCTCCCCAGGCTCCCTCTTCCCGCTGCTGCCCCAGGCTCGTGGAGAGCCTCCGCGCCGTGGCTTTAAGGCAGCTCTTTCCTCGCCGCTCGCTTTTCCAGAGCCTCTGGCGCTAGCAGAGGGTGCCAGCAGAGTACCCGGGGCTCCATGTGAGAAGCGGAAGCTGGGGTTACAAAAATACTTTCAAGTTTTTGGCTTTGGTGGCTAATTTTAAAGTTACACGTCAGGTCCCGCCGGCGTGCCCTGGGTGCAGGAGTGGCTGGTGCTGCCCTGGGAGCACGCCAGGCCTCTCCCCATGGACTGCCCTGGGAGCTGCTGGAGCCACCGTCCCTGCAGGTGCTCCCGGGAAGACTGGATGTGGCACTGAGTGCCATGCTCTGCTTCACAGGGTGATGTTCCCTCGTCGATTGGACTGTCACATGTTATAAAATGTTTAATGTGTCTTGAAGCTTTTATTTTCCTTGTTTTCATTAAGGTTCTCTTTCCTATTTGCTTTGTGGCACTGGAACCTGAGTTCTATTCATGGTCATTCTGGTTTTCCTTTAGGCAAGGTCATTGGATGAAGTAAAAATAAGATGATGCATATGTAACAGGAAGTTTTTCTTTTTATCACCCTGGTTTTGGTGACGCTTGGTTGATATAGCTGCTGATGGAAGCAGAGCTATTTCTCTTTTATTTTGGTGACTGCTCAGCTTGTTTGGTTTTGTGATGAGCTATGCTAGGAACATGATTTGTCAAAAACTTAATGGAGCAAGCAAGGACGGATTTTTTTTTTTTTTAGCCAGATGATCTGCTGATCCTAGCCCTGGGTCAGTGTTACTAGTGAAACATCACTTCCATGTGAACTAGTCAGAAAAATATTTAAAGAAGAGAATGGATAATACTGTTGTGAGAGTGTAGGATGGAACAGTAAAGATTCTGATGAAGGAGAATATGTGAAATGGTGGGGATTAATTACTGAAATTTTCCTGACATTTGCCAATGAATTTTGAGAAAGCTGTTTTTATAGCAGGGAGGTCTTAATTTTCAGTTCATGAACAGTACATACAATCTGAATTTACTTGTGAATGTGTGCCCTATCCACCATCTGCATTAGAATTTGTGTCATGCTGTGCTTTTTTTTTTTCCTTTTCTACTTTATAAGATTCTAAAGCCTGACTTTTATGTTTTCACTTTAGGAAATAACATCATTGCTCTCCCTTTGTGGTGGACAATTCAGTGGCGAGCAGGAAATTCGTGTAAATGTAAGTGAGGACCAAATATTTCACTTGAGTGTGTGTATGGCCTGCAAGTATGTTCTTTACAGTGTTTTTGTTAATTGTAGGCAGCTGAATAAATATTGAAGCTTCTTAGGAAAATTGGGAATCTTCCCAAAACTGAGGGCTTCTCAATTTCAATAAAGACTCAGAACTGGAAAAAAGCATGCACAAAATACACCTCAAGTTGTCTTCATTTACTAGCATGAAAAGAAGCAGTGCCATCTGCTGGGAGGCTCTCCTTGCTTTTTAGGATAGTTAAACCCTGAAAACACTCAGCAGCAGTTTGGAATTGGTGTTTGCCTCTAAATCAGTGAGACAGAGGAATGTCCTTAGGAAGCCATATGATTCTGTTCTCAGTGCTTGGCCAGAGAATGTTACTGGGATTTAGTTACTGCTTGTGTGTAACGAGGTGTTTCCAGTCTTTAGCGGATGAATAATCAAGAGAAGTGCAAATAACATTTTACCAAGTCAGTTATGTTGGAAAAATGAAATATAGAACAGAATTTCTCAAACACTCAAGCTAAGTAAACAGTTTTGTCTCAGATTAATTATTTTATCCCCATGTTCTCTGTATGATTAAAGGTGAGAGATGTATTTTTTATTATTTTTTAAAATTTTCAGTATGCATATTCTGTTTTTATAGAACAGAACTGTGTAGTTGTGTAATTCATGTGACATCCTGCAGCTGGGTATTTTCATGACTTACCTTCTCTTGATTGCAGTCTCCCTTTTGGATTCTCAATATTCCTTCAGAAGAAATGGCAAGGGGACTAATGAAGCGGACAGTATGTGCAAAGTAAGAGATGAAAAATCTTGTAATTAATGACATAAGCAGTGGAATTTTGTTCTATTATGGCAAATACAGATTTTTTCATGGAGTCATAAAATACAGAGTCTCTGATTCCCTCTAGAATTGCGAAGGTGCTATTGGAGCCTGTAGGACTGATTATGTAGCATGCCTGTCTGTCCTCTTTACTCAGTGTATGATCAGTTCAGGGTGTTCTTCACTCCAGAGACAGCGCCTGTAGTGTTACTCATGTTTTATGTGCCTTGTATAATATTGAGTTAGGGTTTTTTTCTAAAATATGTGTGGAATTGAAAGATACAACCAGTGATATGTAAAAACTGACAATCATAGAAGGGAAAGGTTGAGTCACCCTCCCTCAGTGCTGGCATCCAAGCCTTCAGCTCTCACTGCTGCAGCAGAGTCCCTTCTAGGAAATTCAAGAGCACAAGAATATGCTGGAGAGTGACTGTTCCAGCTGGTCCTTTTTAGAGGTGTGTGAATAACATACTTCCCAGTGAGGTGCATGAGAGAGGCCTTGAAGTATGGCTCAGGATGAGAAGCAGCACAGGTATGTTATATCTCTCTGACCATACCAAATTTGTGGTGCCTGTGCGTTCTTCAGAGTTTGGTCTCCTCTGCAGAATGTTGCACAGTCCCTGTTGAGTGCTTGCTGTCTCAGGGACTCAGTTTTACCTACAATGACTTTACTACAATCACTGCAAGAGTGGGCTCTCCACTCTTGCCTCAAGAATGGAGAAGTGCACTTCAAAAAGCGGCTGCAGGCAGCTCGGGGAGTAAAATGTGACCAAACAGCTTGCAGATGTTCTGCACACCGTGCACTCTCAGCTAATGTATGCTAATTCTATGTAGAAAGCATAACTAGCCCATGGCTTATTTTTCTGTCCTGCTGGTTGTGGAGAGATATGTAAGTAAGTTTTAGAATGAGATCACTGGAGTATCTCCATTGCACTGGTAATCAATATGAAAAGCTCTGAAGCTTTTGGTACATGTTACCAAACAAAGAAAGGCATCAGTGAAAAATCAGCCTGCAGCTAAAAATACTTGTTACAAACAAAAACTAAAACATTTGTCTAGAATTAAATGCCAACTTTAATACTCCATGAATTAAAATCTACATTGGCCAAGTAGGTTAAAAGGAATAAGTATCTGTAAGGCATTTTCCCTCCTCTGTGTGACTGACTCTCAAAAACTTTGTAATTTCAGGTCTATATTTGAGCTGTGGGGCCATGGAAAGTCTGCAGGAGAGCTCTATACATCTTTGAAGAACTATCCAACAGACAAGATGGTATAAAGAATCTGGATACTGTAGTTCCTTAAGCCCACTGAATAGCACTGCATCTGTCCTAATTAAAGTGTCTTTGCCTTTTTTTTTCTTTTCAGCTTCCATATCTACAGTCAGACTCTACTTACAAAATACATATTCATACATTTAATAAAACACTGACCCAAGCACAGAAAATAAAAAAGATTGATGTAAGTAGATGGTTAAAAAATCTTTGTTTAGTTTAATCTATTCATATTGTTCTTATTCCATGCTATCAGTGTATTTAAGTTTCTTCAAGATCTTAAGGAAGTTTATGGCTTGCATCTTACCAGGGCTAAGTGAGATTTTTGTGTCTGAATTAACATTCTCTCAAAATTCATAACTTTTTTTTTCCCTCTATAAACTGACTGTTTAAGGTATATACAATGCCAAACAAATATCACAGCTGATTTCAGCCCAGTGTGCTGGGGAAACCGAAGCTTACTGCTGAGAACTATAAGATTCAAATAGCAAGAGTTAGGTGCTAGATTTTTGGAAAATATCTTAATTGATCTCCTTATTAGTCTTTTATTGTTGCAGAATGTGGAACAAGTGACTTCAGCTGCAGGCCGTGGATTGTGTGCTGATCTCCTGTTCTTATCTGTACTTGTACTCTCCTCCTAACTATGTCAGTATTTAATTTAGGAAATTTTTCCAAATTACTGTTTATTTCATTCTTCCACATTCTATTTTGGCACCTATTTGTTCAGTTTACTTCATTTACAGAGACTGAAATTATCTGTATACATTGTAGCTTTTTTCCCCTGTTTGTTCAGTTTTTGTGTAGATGAAATAGTGCTAAGTATGTAAACAATTGTAGCTGCACATCACTGAAATTTCATATCCCATTGTTCATCATCAGTGTTTCTATAATTTGGAAATTCTATAATTTGTGCATAATTAATATGCACAGTCAATTTCCTCTGACGTTGAGTCCTGTTCAGTTAATAAAAAGTGTTTTGGTTCCCAATTTCCAAACTGTGATCATTTGAGCTGTTTTTTTTAAGAAGAAAGGCATTTCAAAAAACCATTGAAAATTCAACTTTCTAGTACCAACATACCATTTACCACAAGTGAAATTCTGGTTTTTTTTCTGATTTTTTGTTTGTTTGGTTTTTTTTCTTGGGGGGTTGAAGGTACCCATTTAAAAGAATTTGACCCTGTTTATTTTTTACTCTGTTTTTCTTTGTTGTATAGGCCCTTGAATTTCTGCCATTCAAAGGAAAAGTAAATTTGAAGAATCCAGAACACATATTTTGGATTTTGGAAGATTATGGAATGAACCCAAATGATGTTCCAGAAGAGCCCATTCATCTGTATTTTGGTAGATGGGTGCGTGAGCATGTTTGCTTCAGTTCTTACAAGCTTGTATTTTCAGTACTTCAGTTTAAATGTAAAAAGTGTTTTGACTTTTAATAGAAGCCAAAAATACCATTGTCTGAATTTGTCATTGCATAGTACTCTGAAGCAAGTCTTGGGAGTCCTTACTGTGACTAGGAAAAAGTGGCTTTGCTGAACAATTTAGAGGTGGAAAACAATGAAGTTGTATCTGGAAACAAACCTTTGTCTTGCTACCCACTGAGAGAACTCAGCACAGCAGCCAGACTGCACAGCTGGGGTGGTGTTTTACATTTTTTTGGACCTAGCTACAGCTGAAAGCACCTGTTCCAAACACACAGAAGGATGTACAGAAGTGTAGATGGTTTGTGGCCCTGCTGAGTGGCATCAGCCTCGCTGAAGCATTCTGTAAGTGCTTCAAGTGATCCTGGCAGGCACCTCCATGGAAAGGTGCAGACTGATCCCTGAGGCTTTGGACATCAATGAGTTCATCCCACAGGACTGTACCTTTTCCCACAGTACCTGCCCAAGGGAACACCTACAGTGCAAAAGGAACCAAGTACAAAAACTGTTTGGAGCCTCTTATCTGTCATCTTCACTACAAATGTTCTTGCCTGCTGGCCAGATGCACTCTAAACCTGCTGCGTTATTACGATGTCCCGAGGAAATTTGATCTGGTCTTTTATGTTTTTTGTAAGGGAAAAGTGTCTCCTCAAAGGATATCTCCCAGAATGACACTAGCCACTGGTGAATACGTGCTTGCAGTGGGTCAAGGGCAGCTGAAAGGAGGGAGAACCACTGCAGAGGTTTGGCAGCTGTAGTCAGTGGCTTCTGTTCCTGGGAGGTTAGAGATTCAAGTGATCTGTTAGGGCCTGTGAATATTTTCCATGCCTGTGATTGATGTGCGAGCATCCTGGGTTGTGGCAACGCTGCAAAACATTGCAGCTGTTGTCCCATCTGTGCTGAATTCCTGAAGTGTTCAAAAATGAGTAAACCAACCTGAAAAAATAAGCAGGTGTATTTTGTTAACCCAGTAAGACTGATGCTGAGCAGAGGTGGGGGGATAGTGTTGGACAGTGTTTGAATATGTTTTGTTTCAGATTGCTTTGGTCTTCTCCAATGTATATGGGAAGTCTGATGTAAAAATGCCAGCATTTGGTCTTTGTTTGCTTTTCCCTCAAATTCTCACCTGTCAACGCTATCCTAAGTTTGGATTTTGAGTGGGACAGAAATGCCAGTGAAGAAAGAAATGTCCTGTCTGACCTTAAGCATCAGTGTGTGTGCATGCATGTCTTAACGTGCATGTCTAATCCTCATATTTTTGAAAACCTTTTAACTCTCAATTGCCAGGAATTGTTTTCCTGATGCTTAGAATAATAGCAAAATTACTCTAATTGTAATTTCTTAGAATTTTCTATCTAAAATATTTGTACATTTTTAACCTCTGTCTTGAAGAATTTACACAGGTGTTTAATCAAGATATCTGTTGCTTGGAAAGAAGTCAGTCATATTTTCAGATGTCAGAAAGCAAGGTGATATGTTATGAAGTGAAGTTGCCTGGTTTTGGGTGGTGTCACTAAAGCAAGTCTGTTAGCATGTCTGTTTGTATCTTTTATCCAGGATCTGACAGGGGTTTTAAATGTTTCAACAGATTGCAGATGGCCAAAGAGAACTCATTGAATCCTACAGTGTAAAGAGGAGACACTTCATTGGAAACACGAGCATGGATGCCTGCCTCTCCTTCATCATGGCAAACCATGGGAGAGTAAAACCCAATGACATTGTATACGATCCATTTGTTGGAACAGGTATATATATATTTTTTTTTTCTGCTGGTGGGAAGAACTGGAAGATTGTGTTAGTGCTTGCACTACTCTTTTACCTGGTGTCATGACTTCTGGTGCTCATCAGATATTTGAGATGATACCAAAGGCAAAATGGTGTTTATAAAATTAATGATTTGTTAACCTGAAAGGGATTTGGGAGGAAGGAGACCAAATTCCAAAGATCTAAACAGTTTATTTTGCGCTTTTAAAAGGTCTGTCTTCACTGTTGTGTTTTTTGCCACGTGGCCTAAAAACCCATCCATGTCTGTCATGGACTGCTTAAGATCAAAGTGACAAAGAATTGGAATTTGGTAAGCATTTGCAGTCACTTTCAGGACATTACAAAGGGCAGCATTTTAGAGCTGGCTCTTTAGGGGAGTGCTGAGGCATTTCTGGTCATACAGCACAACACAGCAATAGTGAAATGGCAGCATTCCATGAGGAACACTTTGTTGTGCAAAGCCTGTATTCGGGATATTATTACTCACACAAGGTACCCTTCCCCAGCTGAGCTTTCCTTATCTTAGCCAGGAGGGGGAGCTTTTGTTCCACATATTGCTGTGCACGGCCTCTGGGAAACTCAGCTGTATGTGAAATAGCTGATCTATTGTATTAGCTTGTGCCATATAATTATAAAGCACAGTATATTGTGTTAAACTACCTATAGTAGTTTCTTCAAAAATGTAGCAAAGACTGTGTTTCTGTCCTAGAATCCCAGAATCAAATTGTAGAGTATCCTGAGTTAAAGAAAACCCATAAGGATCATCAGAGTCCAGCTCCTGGCCCTGCACAGAACCATCCCCAAGAGTCACACCATGTGCCTGAAAGCATTGTCTAAATGTTTCTTGAACTCTATCAGGCTGTGACCACTTCTCTTGGGAGCTTGTTCCAGTGCCCAACCACTTGTGGGTACTTTTTAATATCCACCCTAAAATTTCCCAGACACAGCCTCAGGCCATTCCCTCAGGTCCTGTCACTGGTCACCACAGAGAAGAGATCACTGCATTCCCCTCCTCTTTCCCCAGCAAGGAAGCTGTAAATTGTACTGTGGTCTCCCCTCAGTCTCCTTCAGGCTGAACAGACCAAGTGACCTCAGCTGCTCCCCATACGGCTCCCCCTCAAGGCCCTTCACCATCTTTGTTGCCCTCCTTTGGACACTCCCTTATGGCTTAATGTCTTGTGGCACCCAAAACTGCCCCCAGCACTCAAGGTGGGGCTGCCCCAGTGCAGAGCAGAGCAGGACAATCCCCTCCCTTGCTCAGCTGCAGTGCTGAGCCTGATGCACCCCAGGACACACTTGGCCCTCTTGGCTGCCAGGGCACTGCTGACTCATGCTCAACTTGCTGAACTTTAGTCAAGGTGACCACATGTGAAATACATAGATTTAAAAATACTTATATTAATGGGAAGATCAAGAAAAATCTCTGCAGCAAAGTTAGGTAGAGAGAAGACTGCACTAGTAGGATAAATTCTTATTCGTATGTGTCTTCTCTGTGCCATAGAAAAAGAGCATGGATATGATATTTTCAGAAACAGAAGGGTTTGGTGAACTCTATGTTTTTGTCTTAAATTTTATTCTTACAGGATCTGATTTTTTTCATGCATAATAATATCTTACAAAATTTTCTCCTCTTTCTTGTGCTTGTCCTTTGAAAGGTTCAGGAAATCCCTCTACTTACCTCTTAGCAGTTGGTTTCATTTTGGCATCTGTGACTTTTTGTCTTATAAAACCTGCTAACTTAAATCACAAAATAAAGTCTCTGAGAGCATTCTTTCTCTTGGGAGTGAAAATTGAAGAAAAATAAAAAGGAAGGGTAAAGACAGAAGAAGAAAAATCACATAAAAATGATGAAGCTATAGAAATTCAAGATAAATGTTGTGTTTCAGTTCAAACATATACATCATTCGTATACATGCGTATGTTCATATACATTCATATATGTAACATACATAAAATTCTCCCCAGATTGCCTAGTAGTTTGAATTACAATTTTAATTTTTTTTATTAGACATTTGTAATATAAAGGGTAGATATTAAGGGGGACACTGGAGATACTGCGTGGCGTGCCATTTGTCAGTAGAGTGTATTTATGACTAAATAAAAGTGGCTTTTGAACTTATTTCTTTTGAGTAAACCCTAGGAATTTCAATTGTCTCTTGAGGACCTTCATAAGATTTTGAGCTTGTCAGTACAACAGTGCCCTGTCACTGGAGTTTCTGGGAAGTTTCTGGAGTTGAGAGTGATGCAGTCATTTTGAGCTGATGGTTTTGGAAAAATACATATTCAGGATCTGAGGAGCATTTTGAAGATTTCTTTACTAGTGCAGCTTTGTTACCTGGCTGTGTTGCTGCCTGGTTTTTTACACTGAAAAAGTGAAGAGTAAACCAATAGAGAACCAAACCAGAATGGCCTTGCAAAATGGGTCTTGCTAGTTACAAACAAACTGGTTTTTGCCACATAAGCCAAATCATGAGTCTTTCACATTAGTATAAGAATGGATAGTTATCATTTTTCCTTGGAATATGAAGTACTCTTTATATTCCAGGCTGGCTTTTAGAAGCCTTGATTCCCCTTTTTATTGTTGAGCACAATTGGAATGGCTAAAACTGTGTTTTTAAATTCCATCCATGTTTAGATATTCTTTCCTCAGCATTGGGCAGAAGGAAGCCTGGAAGCTTCTAGAAGAATAAAGTCTTTTACTTGAATATCTTGTGCTTCCCCCTAGACAGTCACTTCAGGTTATCTCAGTAATGTTGTTGATTGTTCTTTTGGAAAATATTTCTGATAGTGCATAGTTGTAAATGACAGGATGTTTTTCTTTGACATCCTGGAGGACCAGACCTCGTCTGTGCTGAAGAGGTGGAGGAATAGTGTGTGATAGAAAGGCATGAAGCTCTGTGCCATCATCATTCTGCTGCAGGTCACCAGGGACAGAGTGATTCCCTGATTAACCCTTTCATATACTGATCAAAGGGCTGGCTGTGTAAGAGTATGTAAGTATCTCTGCACCTTCCGCGTGAACACAACTGAACTAGTGCGAGCTGAGATTTATTAAGAGCTGTAAATTCATGATTTCCAAGCTTCTTTTTTTGCCTGTGATTAAAAATATTCTTAGATGGGCAAAGGACTCTCTTCTTACTTTTTTTGTAGGACTGGGTGGTACGCCATACTTGGGGGTCAGGGCTAGCTAAATTTGTCTTGACCCTCTGGATGTACTGCCCATCTGTCCTGAGGGATTGCAGCCAAGAAGGGAAATGGGTGATTCCTTTGGGGTGAGTAACCTTGTTTTTCCCTGATCCATTTCACAAGAAAAAAACAGAGGAATATTAAAAGTTTTTTTTGTTCTCACTCACCTCTGGTATGATAGAGTTTATTAGCATATGGTGCAGACTTTTTCTGTTGCACACAGGGCACATTAGGGATTTGCTGGTGCTCAGTGGGTGGCTCAGGACAGTGCAGCCACCTGAGATGCCTCTTTCCATGCTCGTGGTGAATGGGAGAACTGGTGTCACCCCCCCCCCCCCAGCCAGCTTGCAAATTTTTGGCCCTTCATCCTGTAGCAGTCATCCCCTTTATTTAGCAGGACTGTTGACATCAGTGGGGTTCACAGCTTAGTTCTCAGTTCTGTTCTGTTCTAAACCATTCTGGTAGTCACAGACCTCTTTATTAATAACTTGACCACACAGGTTCATCTCCTGCAGTCTGTTCGTTGTTTCATTTGGAAGCTGTTAAATAATTAATGTAATTTATTCTTTTCTGTCGGCTGTTCAGCTGTTGTCAGTTTCAAGGGGAAATCACGCTTTTTTTTGCTATGGTGTTCTTTTTTAATTTGGAAGGCATGTTGCAATTGCTGTAATTAAAAAAACTGATTTTATTACAAAATAAGTACATTGGTAAAACTACTGACAAAGTAGGCAGCCTACTCAAAGACAAATGCATTTGTATGTAGTTTTCACCCTTGAAAACGATTGCAGACATGTTTTTGATATTTATGTTTACATTATAGGTATTTACATTTGTAAGGCTCTTGACCATTGTTTCTTACAACATGGCAATAGCCACCTTACAGAAGTTTGATTTTCAGACACTGTTAAAGAAACTGGCTTTGAGAACAGACACAGTAGAACTGCCATTTGTGTGGTGATGATTTTTCCAATTGTTTGACAACAGTTTGAAATTCTGTTCCTTGCAAAATAGAATCAAAAGTTTTGGTTCATGTAATGATTAAAGGATCTTACTGCTTAAAATACAGAAAGCCATAAACAAAACTCTTGAACAAGATCCAGAGATGAGGCATAGCAAGACATGGGGCATAGCAAGATAAGGAAAATCATGTAGAGTAGACAAAGGACTTAGTGTTTTTATGTCTGATTATAATTACATAGTGATTCTAACTGGTTGATAGTTCTACTAATTTTTTTAGTGTTTGTTTTGGTTTTTTTTTCTTTTCCTTGGGTCTAGTGTGCTGCTGCTGCTGTAGGCTCCTGAAGTTCCTGAGGAAAAAATCCTAACACAGGTGACATTTATGACTGAAGTTTATACTTTACCTCTTTTCTCCCCTGTCTAGGTGGCCTTCTAATCTCCTCAGCACATTTTGGGGCATATGTGTGTGGCACTGATATAGATTACAACACAATCCATGGATTAGGTATGTTAATGTTTTGAAGCCACTGAAATCTTCCCCTCTGTAATTTAAGAAGACTTGATGGTAGCAGATGAGACTTAGTGGATTTTAAAGCAGCATTAATCTTTGCAGGATTTATGTGGTCATGCTTAGTTTTATTCACCAATTTACACATACTCTAGTTAAGATATTATCTTATTTTTAAGCTGGAAATATTTTTGAAAAAGAATAATGAAGACCAAAACAAATTTCCAAATAATCGTTACCACAGCTGTGTGCCCTTTTAACCTATGATGTGGGAAGCTCTTCAAATCCTAACCGAGGAACCCTCATCTCATTGTTACTTCTCTGCAAATATACAAATTATGTTTGACCTAGTCAGCAGGATTGTGACTGGTGGATGGAGAGAGCATCTTGTAAACCAGCATTTTTGTAAATGTGTTCTTTGACACCCTGTGCAGATGGTGCAGCAGAACTTTTCTCATGTATTTTCATTTTTCGTTACTACTTGTGAAGTTTGACTACTTTTGACAGGTTTTTTTGGTGACATTCAATTATTTTCCTTTAATTTAAATGGTAGAGTATATGAAAGCTCTTCTTATGTAATAGTTTCTTATTGAGTATGCTTTTTTTTTCCCTTTCCATTTCCCTTCCTCTCCCAGGCAAGGCAAGCAGAAAGAACCAGAAATGGAGAGGGCCAGATGAAAATATCAGAGCTAATCTCCGACAGTATGGTTTAGAGAAATACTACCTCGATGCACTTGTTGCTGATTTTTCAAGACCAATATGGAGAAAAGGGATGTTGTTTGATGCAATCATTACAGACCGTAAGTTTGTCACTGCCTTTTTTTGCCCAATAACAGTGAGTAAAACGTTATTGCCTGTGTACGTTGATTAAATGCCTGGACAAGTGCTCAGATCTGCTGTTTCATGTTTTCTAAGGTGATTGTTGAGAGCAGCACTATGAAATTACATCTGCATTTGATGTCTCTGCATTTATTTTAAGGGTAGTTATTAACGTGTAACAAAGCTGACAGTGACACTTTCTCCCATGGAGGGAATGTTACACTCACCGGCAGAAATCAGTATGGCTGAAAATCATCCTTTGAAGAAGTCTCCTTCAGTAAAAGCATCACACGATTGATGCATGGAGACTTCTTACCAGAATGGTCTGTGTTGCTGTTGGCAGCACGTTGGAGTGTGCCATGCATCTCTGATGGACTTTGGGAGGCTTGTGTTAATGCTTAATGTAATGCTTCCAAAGAGAAATTTTAATGTGTTTCCTATACATTTAGCTACTGGAAGCAGGAGCAGTTTGAAAGGATCCTCTGCTCTTTTAGAAACCTGTTTACTAAACACTATTTGTCTTGTAAGAGAGGGAAAAGAAACCAAGGGGATAAATGAAAACCTTGATATAGCAATTTCTGATCTCAAGTGCTAGCTTTTACAATGACACACTCATATGAATTAGGAATAGGGAGTGTGACTTTTCTTTGTGGGCTGCTTGCTGGTTTTTATTTGGCCTGTTCAGTAACAAGACAGTGTAGAATATTAACATGGACTTAGAACTGAGTGTGAAACCATTTGCAAAACTTCTGCAAGTGGTTACATTGGTGCTTCTGTGATGCTAAAACAAGTCTCACAAACTCAGATTTTTTGAACATGAACTAAATATGTTATGCTATTAGAAATGTGCAAAAAACGTATGAGAAAAAGCCTTCTCTGGTTCTTTTGTGTGAGAATTACCATTTGTGTAATGTGCTGACAAGAAATTCTGATATACTTAATTTCGAGAAAGGTTAGTTAAGTGCTATAGGGGACATATTCATGTCTGTCAAGGAAAAAAGGATGGGATTATTTATCACATGTTGCAAATCAAAGGAATGTCTTTTAAGAAAAAACACAGCATTGTCCTTTGTTGTGTAACAAACGTGTAGGCTACTAGAAGCTCTTACAGCTGAATGGATTTCCTTGAACCAGTTTTAAAATAACTTTTTGGAGCAAGAAACTTTCAACAGATCTTGAAGAAATTTCCCTTACTGACTTTTACTTTGCAAAAGCTTTCCATTTTTTTAACCTTGTATAAGCCACAGTTTGTGCACTGTTGTGTATGTATGGTGTAATTTTGTGTTATTTGGACAAAGAGTGAGGTTCTCATCTCTGCATTTTGCTTTTGCTTTGTCTAGCACCATATGGTATCAGAGAAGCTCCTCGCAGAATGGGATCACAAAAGGAAACAGTTAAATCGGTTGAAGGAAGGTAGAGAAGCTGTCTCGTCTGTTACAGAATATAAATATCTTAATGGAAACTCAGTTGCAGTTTTAGAATGTTTGTTACTTCTTGGTTGGCTGTCAGAAGTTAAAAAACGGTAGCAATTATAATTAAAGAAGAAAAACCCTTTTTGTTCTGTTTGCAAAACCACTGTGTCACTTCCTGAAACCTTCTTGGTTTTGTTTTCTCCCTCATCCCTTGTGTGTGTATTTCTCACGTCTTTGAGCCACCATCAGCATGTATTTCCAGAGGAGTTCTCTTTGGTCCTGCAGGCTGCGAAATCACTCTAAAATGGAATACCTGTAATTCTACCTTCAACTTTTTTATTTTGCATATCCCACTGCTTCTTTCTTTTCAGAGATATTGCATGGCTTCTCCACTGCCTGGCCTTCCTTGCCTTCTGACTTTAATTCCTTTAGAAAGATGCAGTGCAAAATAGCTATTGCCAGCATACCTGTGGTTCTTTAGACTCATCTTTAGTACATGTGGAAGTCAAAGAGACAGTTGGGGAGAACTTGAGAAGTTGTATTCCTCATAGTAGAAGTACTCTTATATTGTCTTAAGTAGCTTTGCAAAGCTCAGAAAGTGCTTTTGTGGCTTAGTGTATTTTTTTTTAAATTACTATTATTAAAAATTTAGGTTTTACCTGCGCTCTTGTTTGCTTACACTTGTATGTTTTTTGTTCAGTGCAGAAAATCACTTCTTCGTTTCATCCAGTTACCATCTAAGTGACATCTTTTTTGACCTCTTGAAGTTTGGGGCAGAATATCTGGTGATGGGAGGAAGATTGGTTTACTGGCTGCCCATATACAGGCCTGAGTATGTACAGTTGAATTCTACTGTGTTGTGTGTCAGAATGGATGCTGCATTCTCTCTCTGCTTTCCTTTGGGACACAGTGCCACCACTTAAGAGTAATGCCCAGACTTTGTGTTTTAAAACTTTGTATGAGAGAGGCCACATTTTGTAACAGAGCTTTTGAATGGAGATAATTACTGACTGTTATCAAACAGAAAATGCCTTTGCATATCATTGTAAATGTGTGTTGAGGCTTAAGCTTAAGAAGTTACTTTCAAGGTGCAGATAGATTTCTAAGACAGTAGAAGCAAGGCTGGTATTAGTATGTGTTTCTGCTGAAGTGGTTGATAGAGGTGTGCAAAAATCATCCTTGGTTCTTTGGAGTTTGGCACTACTGATTTAGCTTTCTTCTGAGAAATAAAAGTCAAGTGACCAAGAGATGGCAGTGAGAGGCAGGAAGCATCCGAGAGCAGCCCTGTTAGGGACGAGAGAGGCCAGCAGAGACTGCGGGATCCTGCCTGCTCAGGACTGCAGCCTGGGATCAGAGCTGAGTGCATCAGGAGCACCAGCTGTTTGCATGTTTTATTTCAGCATCTCTTAGATTAGGTTTGAGGGGTTTTTTTGTTTTGTTTTGTAAAGATTTTTTACTGTAAAGTGAGGAGTTGATGTACAGTAGTCATTTCAATGTGTCTTCCAGATACAGATGTGCTCTGAAGATAGTTTCTACAGTGTCATATATTTCTATGTACAGTCAGACTATACTGTTATTTAAAGTGGTGGTTGACCCTGGTTTCACCATGGAAATGGCTTGTTGATAGTCCTTTATATCTCATGCTGTTTTGAAAATTTGGAAATCAGAAGGAGACATCTCTGTTACATGTTTCCATAACAGAGAGTGCACTTAGTAGTTTGTATTTTTTAGTAAATTATAAAATTGGTATTTTAGGCCTGTTTTCTCATAAGACAATTCGCAGACAAAGCCATGAATGTCATTCATAGTATTATAGCTAATTTTCATGTCAATAAAATCTCTGTGGAATTACTGAATTTATGTTGTTCATCAAGATACCAGTGTTTTCCTTTCTGCTCACTGAACTTTTGTAAAAGTGTGCTTCCTCACTACAGCAGTGTAAAGTGTTTCACTTCATATAACTTGGGAACTGCATATTTGGGATCAACTGTAGTTGCTGTTTTGGGGAGGTCTAGTAGAATTGACTTTTTAAAAGTAAATTTGTACATCATACTATGACTTGAAATACTAAAGTTGCTAGAATAAGCATAGAATAGTAGGATGGTAACTTTATTTTCAGCTGTAATAATGAACATGGGGAATTGAAGCAATTAAGTGGGGAGATGATACTTTTTACTAACATGTTGCATTTTCAAATATCCCTTGGCAACACCTGCCCTGAGTTTCATTTTTTGAGACCTTTGTATGTTACTTTAAATTAAAGCCAAAACTATTGGATTGTAGATCTGTTAAAATCATTGCTTCTGTATTCCTTACTTGACATGTTCCTGAGTTTTACCTGAAAGAATGTAGAAATACATTCATTAATACATTCATTAATGCTAACAGAAAAGGCTTTTTAACAAAGTGATAGTGATCTCTCCCTCTTCAAGATAGCATCTCACTTCAGAGTTTACTCTTTCAGTCAGACATTGAAATCATTGTTGAGTCCAAATTCTTCTAATTCCATTAAAGTCAGCCTCCTGTATGATTATGGAGAGAAACTTTTAAAATATTATGGTGGGATGCCTACCTTTGTAAAAGAAAGACAGCTTGGTGGTGCTGGATGCATCAAAAGTCTTGTCTCATAGGAAAAGCAGTTGAGAATTGATTTCATTCTCCTTTGTCAAAAGGATGTTCTGACTTCATCTAGCTGAAGCAGATACTTGTTTCTGCATGAGAAGTGGCTGAAAGGTAGTTTTATGGTCTGGAAATTTTGGAGGAAAGCAAAGAGGCAGTACTGTTTGGGTTTTTTGTAATTTGCAGATCTGTATTTGGGATTGAGTTCCTTATTTAAGAGCTCTCTGTTATCTTAAGAAATGCCAAGTTTTCCACCAGCACCTAGATAGATCCTATTTTAATCTAGACCAACAGCTTTGCTTTTATTCCGGAAAAAGTAAAGCTCCTCCTTTGTACCTTTTAAATTCAAGCCATAGATATTAAGTTGTTCAGTTCTGTGTTTCAGTGTCTGACTTCTGTTTACACCCAAACACTGGAGAATCGTAGGAACGGGTGTTTTGTCCAAAATCATACCTAGCAATACCAGAACCCATTTTCAGTATTATCTTTTCATAACTATTACATGAATGCTTATTACAAAATCTAGGAATAAATGGCTGATCTATGTTTCAGTATATAGGAAGGATATCTCATATTTATCATACTAGCTGGGTTAATACTTCTTGCTGCTGTAGTTCCCTGCAAAGGTCTTAGATCTTTAAATTTCTCTTTCAGCATTTGGAGAAATAGAAGGATTGAAAGCAATTTAGAGAAAGCACTTCTACTATGTAGAAACTAGTATGCTTTTGAGGTGGAGCATTTAAAACACTGTAACTCTTGCTTCTATAGATAGGATTTAATTACAAGCCAACGTTGCTACTATCTAATGTTAAAGGATGGTGGATTTTTTTTTTTGCCATTAGAAAAAGTAATTCTAATGAGATAAATTTGTAATACTAAATTTTGAAGTTCAGAGTGTTACTGTCTAATAAGAACTGGCTTAATAAGATTTGAAATTGAAGTGCCGTGATCTCCTTTTTGGGAGCCAGAGTAAAGTCTCTTATTCCTGCAACTTTATATATGTTGACTGTGGAAAATATTATTAAAATCACAGCTCTGACTAAGTTGTTATTCCTGGTTGGCTGAGATATTTTGTACTTGAAATTACACAGGCAGTCCCATTGTGTACATACATTAACATCATTTAAATACATGCAGAAAATGGGAGGAGTGTGACTTTACTGTGAAGTTTTGATTCATTCTACACACTGCATGTCAAGATCATTGGAATATATGATGTCAAAACTCTGAAGCAGCAATATTTGAATTTATTTAATCAGGTTAAAGTGCCTAATAACTTTCAACTATGAACCTTTTTGTGACGTGTCTGTAAGAATTTTGTTTCAGATGCAGGTCTTCCACTTCATGAGCCTACAGCACTAAGAATGATTATTTCTTCCAGATACACAGAAGAGATCATTCCCCGCCATCCGTGCCTGAAACTTATTAGCAACTGCGAGCAGCTGCTTTCCAGCCACACATCAAGGCGCCTCATAACCATGGAAAAGGTGAAAGAATTCAAGGTAAGCTTGAATTCTTGATCATATAGTGTAAAATAGTACCTGTTGTGTTCGTGACAAGTTCGTGCTATTCAGCATTTGATCCTTGTTTCTGTCATACTTTGGTTTTTATGATCAGAGCTAGAGCTTTTGTAAAATTGAGCAGTGATTTAAGGGACTGTTCTGGTTTTGGTTTCTTCCTTTTTATTCTCAGTTTTTGGTAAACTCTTCATCCTGGAAAAAGTCCCTTGATAGTGTGAAAAAGATCTTTGAACTTAAGGTTACTTGTAAATCACATCCACAGAGGCTTTGCCATAATGCCTAAGTTTCCATTGATTTCAAAGTGAGTCTCAATGCCCAAGTAAATACTAAGTATCTTTGTGGGTCTTGCAGTAGACCTTATTTAATTCTGTTACTTCCTCTTTAGAGTGGTACATTTTATCTTTTGGAATAATATTGAAGTTGTGACAAGTACTACAAAGCGCTCTGGCTCTTTTTTCTGTTTTTGTTTTGTGACACACTAAGTGCCTCTCCTGAGGCATTGGGACCAGGGAATATGACATTCAGATCTCCTTTCCATTCTTGGTACTTCTCTCACTTCATACTGTTAAATGCTAAACACATGTGAGGCAAATTCTTAATGAAAATGCACTCAGTGAGCAAGTGTTTTTAGTACCTTGGTTGTCAGCTGGAAGAGCTGTTTCAGATGGCAGGAGATGCAGTCAGGCTGCTGTGTCTGTGCACTACTGACACAGCAGGGGTTCAGTGCTCTGTTCATAATGCTTGTGGTGACTGCACGTCTCAAGCAACGCCTGAACTTCTGTAAACACTCTGTGTGGAGCTCAGCCTCGGAGCTGCCAACTTCATCAGCAGCAAACCAGGAGAGTAGATGATGAAAGTTTTTGACATGTGCGTGTCAGGGTGTTCAGGGAGGTTTTTTTGACAGCAGTTTTATTGCTACCGGTGCTGTAGGGTAGCATATTCTAACCTAAAAAATATATCAGCCCTTCTGCAAACAGATTTGCGTCATTTGTTACTCTCCTCTTGTGCATCACCTGTTCTTCAGTTCGTGGTCTGACAGGTTCATGTCTGGAAGTGCTTAGCTCTGAGCACCTGAGACTAGTTGGCAGGCTTGCTGCTTAGATAAGACTGTGCAAGTGCTTACATTCAGTATTCCAGATGTCTGTTAGATAATTTAAAGATACCAGAACCCATGTGTGGTTTCTGAGGATGCAAAACTTGTCTACAGAACAAAATTCATGTTGAATCCTTAGCCACTGCCTGCTTGGTTTAGGACCTTGTTTTGGTGTCCAGGATTTCCCCAGCCCAGTGTCCCTTACCTGGAACATGTTTTTTGTTCTGTTAATATCCTGAGTAACCTTTGAATTGAGTACTTCTGAGTCACCAGATATGACCATAAAATTTAGTAGTTATACTTTTGTCTGCTTTTCTTTTTCCTAAGTGAAAGAGAGAATTTTTATGGATATGCCTAACATTTGAGTTTCCAGAGGGTTCCTGTCTGCATTACTAAACTGGTTTGTAACAGGTCCTCAGTTGCCTTTTACTTAGTGCAGCACTTGCAAATAGATGAGAAATATTACACTCCAGAGTGGTTACTGGTGTAGAATTTTTCCTGCTGAATTTAGCAATGTCTGTTCCTGGGTATATGACCCTGCTGTCTCTGGTTTGGTAGCTGCTCCTTTTTGTTTATAGCTGTATAACATTAGTACAAGTGGTTTCTATAGCTACTGTCCAGCACCAGATGTAGAGTGGTAGGAAACAGTGATAAGGCTAGGAAGACTTTTTTTTTAAAACTAAAACTAAATGTGGGTAATTACCTTTAAGCTGAACTGGAGCATGCTAGATGAAGAAAAATATTTAGAATTCAGTTAATATTTGCTAAGATCTAAACAACATTTTCTTGTTATCATTCAGCATCCCCTTCTCTTCTACCTCTTCATTATTTGAGATCTCTAAAACCTATTTTAGTGTTGTTTTTAGAACAAATAAATTGTTAAGGTTTTTTTCACAAGTTATTTTCTCTCTAGAGTTAAATGAAGCCTATCCCTGGTGTTCAGATTGTACCCATTCAGCTCCTTGATACAAAACAGTGTAAGGTAGAATTTGTTTGAAAATCCTTAGTCTCTGAAATCCAATCAGTTACTTTGATCAGTCCTCACATTGCCTTTAAAATTCCTTTGACTAGTAAATCTCAACAGTGACTGGTATCTCCAGGTAGTTCAGGATTTCTTGTTTTCTTTTTCCTTTTTTTAAGCAGCAATTCCCATTCTTGTTGGTGTTTGTTTGGTTTGGTTTCTTTTGTTTGTTTTTTGGTTTTTTTTTAAGCAATTGCCATCTTTATTAGGCAGTCATGCTGGTACAGGTGAGAGGTAGGAAATGGAACCTCTTAGACTGGAATTATTGTGATGTGGGCCAGAAGCTTCCTTTGTAGTCTCTCCTATTAAATCCATGGCTGACTGCAGATCTCTTATTTAGCGAGCAGTGTTTGCAGAGCTCCTGATGAGGCCTGGATTTTTGAGATGAGATTCTGCTGTGGTGCACCAAGCCTGTTTCCATGTGCTGCATGCAGATGCCCCTGTTACACCTGTGTTCTACTTGAAGTTTGTTCTTCTACACAGCCCATTCTCTCTTTGCCCAGCTTGGAGGTAGAGGAGAGGGTAGTTTTCTCCTTCATCTCTTCCCCCCACATCAGCATTTTGTTTCCTATGGAATCAAGATGAATGCTGTACACATGCATGACCTCTTAGAGGTTGTGGGGATTAATTTTTATCTTAGAGTATCTTTGATCTGTGTATCATTATCCTTCAGGGTCAAATATCCTGTCCATTTCTCAAAATAGGTGAATGACATAGCATTCTTGTTAAAACGTCCCAATGATATAAAAATATATGTTTATGTCGAAGAAGGATTTTTGACCTGGAATTTCAAGAGAAGAAAAAGTGCTCTTTTCCAAAGAGTGGCTGGAGAAATGGGTACAGGCTGGCTGTGAGAGGAGTATGTCTTAAATCCTTCTTGTTTCCTGTCTGTCTATAGAAATTTTCTAATTTTCAGTTTTTTTCACAAACGTGTTAAAGCCTGTTGTTTGTCAGCCTGAGAACAGTCATGGAGATGGCAGTCTCTCACAGGTGACCAAAAGACATTAGATAATATTGTGCCTGCATTGGGTTTCCTGAAGTAATTTTCTCCTGCTATTTTCCAACAGTGCAGTATTTAAATAGAGCTGCTGCTGCTGGTGTACATGCTTTACATAATAGATATCTACAGGGCACTGAACATTTAGCAAGTTAATTTAAGCTGGTGTCACATTCCTGATGTCTGCTTTCGTAGCAGGTGAGACCTTTTCAAAGTAATGTCTCATTGTGCCCAGAAGAGGGCCCTTCTACATGCATACAAGCGTCCTGCTTTGTTGAAAAACCTTCTTTTCCTCCCTTAGAATGCTCGTTAAGATATCCAGAGCTAGGAGTGGTGTTGATCTTAGTAGGTGAAAACCTGGAAAAGGCTACAAAAGAGCTGAAGGGAGAGATTGTCCACTAGGATTCTGTTCATCCTTGCATTGTAATACTCTTGTAATATGAAAACATTGACCAAAATCTATTTCCATGTTCCTACTATTGTTAAAATATTCCACAGGAACTTTATTTTTTAATAAGAACAAATAACTAAAGGTTTAAAGGTAGTGAACCAATGTCTGTATTACTGCATTGGTTAAAAACCTGAGAAGAAACACGTGGCGGAATAGAGGCTTGGTTCTGTTGTGTGCTTGTTTTTATTTTCTCCTTGTGCTGCTCAGTTGTTCTGTGTGAGGCTCCTTCTCGCTGTTCCTTCCTGCTTTTGAGCATAATGAGAAACTGACATCACCCAGAAGCATAAAACTGCTTTTAGAAGTTGCCATCAGTTTTCTTTAACACTCAGATTAAAGTTTGATGTAATGTTTATCTTACAGCATTGCTAATGTTAGCTGACAAGTATCTTAATTGTATAAAACCACAGTACATGATGAACTAAACCTTTGTATATACAGTGGGCCAATTTTCTAAACTGTGTTTTTGGCTGGTGTCAAATAGGTATTATGTATAGGGATTTACTGTGTCAACTTTAACTTTCAGAAATACATGAATGCTGCACAGAAAAAAAATTCTCTGAATGTGCTTCAGTAACTGTATGAACTCATTTTACCATTTATGTTCATCTTCTGTTTGTGCCTGCCTTCCACAGACCTCTGACTGACAATTCTCCTGAAAGTATTTTTTCTGGACAGTGACCTGTGTGGTGCATGGTACCTGTGCTCATTTAGTCGTGTAAGGGTGGGATTCTGGTGATGTCAGCTGAGACATTTGCAGCGACTTAAGAGTGTGCTGTTGAACTGTAAAACAAAAACCCAACTGCCTTACCCTTGCACATAATGGTTTGAAAAAGTCTGGAGGCAGAGTGGTGGCAGTACGTGCTGAACACGCTACCCTCGGGTCTAATGTTTGTCTTTTGGTGCTATGCAGGATCAAGATGAGAACTCTTACTTGTTGGATGGTCAGTATATGCCGTACAGGGGACACAATTCTTTCCGGGAGAAGTATTTCAGTGGTGTGACAAAGAGGATTGCCAAGGAAGAAAAGGACAATCAGAAGTGAAATATTATATAAACAGCTTAAAAAATGAGAAAAGAATGACGACCGTGTTTCTTTGTAAGGACATCTGGATATGAACATTCATTTGGATGCTTCAGAAAAATAAATACTGCTTTTAATTTTAAAACAAGATGAAACCCACAACCCAGGTTGGGAGCAGTTCTTTTTAATTAGCTTTGTTTACAGCAGATTTTATTGTACAAGTTTTTTGAGTCTTATTTAATTTATATTTGTACTTTCAAGTACTAATGATGATTGACTAAAACCATTATTATTGTTCTTTCACCATTAACGTTTACAAGAAAGTAGTAGTATTATTTGGCTTCTTAAACTGTGAACATCTGGCTGTTTTAAAAACACGTGGTGGTGATCAGGGATTGCTGATTAAGAAGATAATTTTCATTTGTTTTGGTTTTTTTTGTAAATGGTGTACAATAAACCAAGGTTGGAGTGGGGTTTTTTTAATTCTTGCATGCAATAATTGCTCGTATGAATTCCACTTGCTCCAGCTGAGGTCACAAGTGTTTAAAACAAACGCAAAGAAACAACTGGGCTCATGCACACCCCACAAAAAGAAAAGCCTCTGTGACCTGACAAACTCTGGAGAGCCTATTAAACCCTGTGAAGCCTGTCCACATCTGAAGCTCATCTGTACCTTGGATTTGCTTTTGCATTCCTAAACCTTGACTCTTGGTAACGCCAACTGTCTTCAATTTTTGGTTCAGAAATCGATAGTTAAACCAGTAACAACAACAGCATAAAATCAGTAATGGTTCCCTAATGGTATTAAGCCTAATCAAATCTTTGAAACCAAAGCTGTATTTGTTGAAGGGCAGACTTTGCTGAATCCACACCACGTCCATCATGGAAATACCTCATTTGAAAACCACTAAGCCCATTAATTCAGGATGTTAATGGCTCTGCTCATTTTGGTGGTCAAATATGGTCACATATTCTTCTTGGTCTGCGTTCACCAAGCAGGGCCCTGGTGCACGCATCTGTGCTCCAGCCAGAGGAACCCTGCTTCTCTGTTTCCTGCAGGTTGCTGACTGTGGTCATGTTAATGTCTTTGTAGATCATAATTTTTAAGTGCCTCTCCAAGGAAGGCACAGGTCATTGTGAGTATCTGATTGAGTTCATTAACTGAATTTGTTCTTCTGTGTATTGTGGTCCTCAGCTGCAGCAGGAAAGCTTACAAACTCAGTGACAACTTAGTCTGGCCTTCTGGCTCTAATCTGTGGTGTGTTAAAAAGTTCTCAAATAGTGATTTATTTTCTGTGTTTCCATTATAAATCACTTTGTTTTGACACTTTTAATGTCAGCCATATAATAGTTATTCTGGACTCAACTTGGAGCGAGATCAAAGCTCAGAAAATTTTTCAAAAGCAGAATTTGAATTGATCATTTGAAAATATTACATCAAAAATGTACTGCTTCTGAAAACCTGTCTGCATTTCAGCATTACAATTTAGCATTAATCTTTTATTACTTAACAAATTAAAATCAGTTTCCATTCTTCATAGGCAAGGAATTTTTCTAGATGTATTTATTGTGCACTTAAAACTCCATTTTCGTGAAAGTTACCTTACACATGATCTAAGTGGTTCTGCAAGAGGTAAGGTAGTGGCAAATCTGGCTCTGCCTGTTCAACGAAAATGATTTAGTTTATTTCTCCTTTGCCTGGTCCAACTTCTAGTCCCTTCAGCAGTGGTGGTATGGCCTTTGTTAGTCCATACATACCAGTTCTGTCATTAGTGAAGGATACCGTTTTGAACAGAAGCTATCAGAGTGTTTGGGGTACTGACTGCATCAACATTGGCTAATCAGAAACCATTTAGAATTGAAATCAGATGTTCAGTCTCTGCTGATCCCTAACTTTGAAGCTGTCATTTGGAAATGTGCCTCATCTTTAAATTTCTCCTTGCTTAGTGTGCACGCTCCAGCCTGTTGTGCGTGCAGACTTACAGAGCGCAGCGTTTCCAGATCCGGAGCTGTGACAGTCCTGGCGCCCTCCCTAGCGCAGGGCTGCCGCCTGGCTGACTCATCCTTTCGGCAGCATTTGGCCATCGGTGGCCGCGGCCTCTGGCACTTCCTTTCGCTCTGGTTCCATTCAGTCTCCTTCCATGAGGTTCCAGTTTCCTGTCCCTGGCGGGGAGTGTCAGTTCATGAGCCCGCGCTGAACTCATGCCGTTGTCATTCTCTCCTTTGGGGTGGTTTGTGCCATTTTCCAGTTTTTAAAAATAAATGTTATTTTTGGAGTGCTTTGTTGTGCTGCTGCAAATTGGATGGAGGGAGGAGCTGAAAACGGCTGCGAGGTCATATGGGCAGAAGCTCTCTTGCTGTAGAAAGCAATTTGTTGAGGCAACAAAGGGAAAGAGCTCCCTCTTTTTACAGGATCTCTTTGTCTGGTGGTGGTGTTCTGACTGCAAGCCTACCACATATCTGTGGGAAGAGGAAGGGGAAAAGTAGTGGAAGTAGATTTTCTGTGCATTTACTGTGTACCCTGCCTGCCATCTCTCTCTAATACTTTTTATAATTAGTGGCCAATTTGACTGAGTTTAACAGAAGGCCAAGGTTTGATGATATCTTACAGCTGATAACAGAGCTATACTTTTGGTGAAATAGGCAGAGGGAGTGAAGAAGACAATCTCTTCCAAGGAAAAGGCTGTAATACAAGTTCAACTGTCATTAAACACCAGAGAACCCATACGGAAACAAGACCTGGACAAAAGCTCTAAACAATTCTTTTTGTTTCTGCTACTACAATCAGTGCTGGTATTGCTACTTCTCGTTCTTCTCATTAAAACAAAGAGACCCAAGTAAAAGCATACAAAAAAGCTTTTTTAGTAGGAACACGAGGGTCTTGGCTGAACTTCCCACTTCTACTCAAGCTATGAGGCATACTTGCAGAAACTCAGTAGTTTCTCCTTATCACTGGGTCAAGCAGATGTGTCAGCTTGGTGAACTTCTCAAGGACAGTGCAGCTCTCCCTCTAAACCATGCTAAGAAATTGGTGTCTGTTAATGGGATGACATCTGGGTCCCTTCCAGGAGCAAGGCAATGTCCCCTCACTGGACATGGGCTTTCCAACAGTGACTCTTGATGGTTGGTTTTGGTGGACACTTTATTCCTCTCTGCCTGTTCTAGGGGCCTGGAAGGCTGTGGTGGAAGTCCTCAACAATTCAGTGTCTCTTTCTATTAGACAGGCACTCAGTGTTGTGACTTAACAAGGTCATGGGTGTTCATATGCACCACACCTGTCCGAAGGAAGTCAAAATTTTGTGAGTTCTCAGTCAAGGCTCACCTGTCCAAAATTACTGAAAAATGGTGCTAGGAAGATATACCATGGGCCTTCAGGCTGCTTTGATATTGCTTAAATGTAGAAATATTATAGGGAAGAACTGCCTTAATAATTCTGAATCTTTGCTTTCCTTCTAGCTCTGCTTTTTAAGATTTCTTCTTAATGTTTTTTTCCAATGTCTCCAGGACTATTCCACAGCTTCACAGCCATCAGCTGGAGAAGGGTATCACAGAGTGGTGACCTTGTAACTTTGCACTGTCCTCTGGCCACAGGTTTTCCACAGACAAAAATGTCCAGTTAGAGCAGGGAAGAGGCACGGGGATGATACACAGTGGTTGCAGGTGTCCCTGTTGGACAAGAAGAGCTCTGGGGTTAGCTGGCAGGTGGTTCAGCTGCTGGATCTGCTCCCATCACCACCATGTTTCTCTTTTCTGACTCACCCCTTCATAGAAACTGGGAAGAAAAATTTAATGTGTTCTTTCTTTACTGTTTAGTTTGGTTTGCAGTTTAAACTGAGGTCCAGAGTTGAATATGGCTGTCTTTTCAGTCTGGAAACTTCTTCCTAAAAAAACCAGAATTGTGGGTACCCAGGAGAATAAAAAAACTGGTATCCCTCTCCACCTTTCTTTTTTTGTCTGGTATTTGCAAAAAACCCCCTATTTCTTTAACCTTATTCTCTCCTGTAATTTATTTTGGTGATTAGTTTAAAATTTAAAAATGCAAAATACATCTTACCTGCCCCTGTGCTACCCTTTTAATATATTTCTCTGATGTTCTTACTGGCTCAGTGGGCTGTAAAAATCGGTGTTTATGTATGTATCCTCACAGCTGTTTTCATTACAGTTCTCTGTCCTGGATGCTGTTATTTTGTACACTGTGTTTTGCATTTTGTACTGCCTCTCACCAGTTCCAGTTTCCCAAGCCTGTGGGTGGGGAGGACACCACTCCAACGAGATGAAAGCTCTCTGTTAGCTAAAACACCTCATGAGACCCAGGGTCCTGGAGGATGGACATTCTGCCTGGCTGCACTGAGGGCGCTGGACTTCAAGACAGGTTTGCCAAGTAAGATCTTTTTTAACTCTTGTAGGTTGCATAAAGTGAGGTGGGCAGCTGAAAGGTAAAGTTCATTGTTAGGAGGAAAATCTTGGTGTCTTTGCTGCTGCTTTTGGGATATTGGCTGCCTGTGCACCCAGGAGGTGCTTCAGAGGCTGCTGAAAACCCACAGCAAACCAAGGCACTGGGGATTCCACTGACTCTGTCAGGTTTGACAAGGAGTGCTTTGAGTAGCAAAGTAGGATCAGGATATTTTGCTTCATTTAAAACTCCCCAAAAGTTAATTTTTTTAAAATTCAGTTTTTAGGTGCTGGAGAAGATGAATTTGTACAGTGACATGTTAATGATCATCTGAGATTCTAATCCAAATTTTTGTTGCCTTACGTAAAAGAGGCAAAAATAAAAAAAATCGAAACATGTTCAAAACAGCATAGTATCACTTTGGTAATTCTTTCCAAAAGAAAATGTTATTTGAGGGTTTTTTCCCAATGAAAATGCCACATGATGTATAAATGCTGTTTTAAAATTTGTTCTTCATGGATTCATTCTAATAAATATTTCATTAATAAAGTGCAAAATAACAGGTTATGTTACTATATGTAATAGGATAAGTAGTTAACTATAATCAAATACATAACTCCTAAAAGTCTCATCTCCATAAGCAGATACCATTGGCAAAGTAGCCAAAGTAGTTAATTGCAGTATTTCCTTCTCTGGAGTCTGTCCCAGAAGATGGGATGTCTCTGACAGATGTCTAGGGATGGATGTCAGTGCCATGACTGGACAGCCCAGATTGTCTTTGCTTTATCCTGAGACCAATATGAAAGTTTTCCACTAAACACTGAAAATTATGCTGTGTATTTTGGAGGCAAAACTAATCCTTGTTGTCTTTTCTTCTACTGATGTAGCACTAGGGGGAATGCAAGTGGGTAACTGCAGTATAGAATAAATTTAGTTATGAAAGTTCTTAACTAATAGCCAAGGTTACTTAAATAACTATGATTTTTGGCTAGACATAAAACACAGCAATGTGGAGAAAATCCTTTGAGTAGTTGGATCTATTACAGAATCACAGAATATGCTGAGTTGGAAGGGACCCATCAGGATCATCGAGTGCACATCAAGTTCTGGCCTGCACAGAACATCCCCATGAAATCACACCATGTGCCTGAGAGTGTTGTCCAGATGCTTCTTGAGCTCTGTCAGGCTTGGTGTTCTGACCACCTCCTTGGGGAGCCTGTTCCAATGCCCCGCCACCCTCTGGGGGAAGGACCTTTTCCTGATATCCAACCTAAAGCTCCCCCACCTCAGCCTCATGCTATTTCCTCGAGTATTGTCAAAGGCTCCCAGAGTGAAGAGATCAGTGCTTGCCCCTCCTCTTCCCCTCACAAGGATGTTGAAGACCACAATGAGTTCTCCCCTCAGTCGTTTCCAGGCTGAAAAGACCCAAGTGATCTCAGCTGCTCCTCATAAGGCTCTTCACCTTCCTCATGGCCCTCCTTTGGACACCCCTTAATAGCTTAATGTTTTTGTTATGTTGTGGCACCCCAAACTGCACACAGGGTTCAAGTGGGGCTGCCCCAGTGCATGGGACAGTCCCCTCCCTTGCCCAGCTGCAATGCCTGATTCCCTCCAGGACATGCTTGGCCCTCCTGGCTGCCAGGGCACTGATGACTTGTGTACTTGTGTTCAACTCTCTTCTGACCAGGACCCCCAGATCCCTTTCCACAACACTGCTTTCCAGCATCTCATTCCCCAGTCTGGTTCTCCAGTCCAGCTCCTCACATTTACACACAGGCAGACTTGAGTTGTTCATGGTTGCTCCTTTGTGTGACTGTATGTGATGGGTGGAGTGATGCCTCTATGGTCACAATTAATGTCTTTATAAATCAGGTTTGTTTTGAGGCAGTTGGCTTAAAGCTTTGAGATCTGAGATCAGGAGTGCTGGGCAGGTGCAATGGGTTTATTGCAATAACAGCTGTGAAAGAGACTAGGATAACAGAATCATGAGCAGCACCACAGGACATAGGCTTCTGTCCTCAGGGGAACCTTCTGTCTCATTAATAAACAGACCCATAGCAATTTAGAAGCATTTTGGGAAGTTTCTACTCTCTCTTCAAAATCCATGTGGCAGAGTACTTGTGTGCCCTTGCTTGAGCCTCATTCCTTAACACAGTACTCCCTGGATAAATGAAATTACATGAAAAAGGGAGCTGGTTTGCTTAAGCAGTACTTGTCAAAGTTAGCATTGCAAAATGTCATGTTTTAGTCTCCACAGCTTGGAGCAGGAACTGTCACAGAAGTGTGTGAGCACCTCTGGTCCTGTCCCTGATGAGGAGCTGTCCCCAGGCAGTGGGGACGTGCTGGTGCTCACTGGGTGAGCACGCACAAGCCCCAGGCACCACCTGTGCTTGTGCTGCCTCCCTGCTCTGCTGTTCCCTCTGACAAGCTGCAGGCTGAACTCGTTAAACTACTGCTGTTTGCTACAAGGAATGACCTGCCAAAAATCTGCACAGCCCTGTGCCACTGGGGCCAGGGGAGCTGGCCCTCCCCGCTCACCCCCAGCTGCCCTGCCTCTTTACAAGGCAAAGAAATTAATTCTATAATAATTGTGGAATGGCATTTTTAGTCTTATGTAAAAATGTCGAGGAAGACAAAGATAAGGATTATTTCTTAATTAAATACGGATTTTATTTTGGTTTTTTTTTTTTACTCTAAAAGCAAACCAAAACAAGCTTCTGCCAAGAGCTGTTATAGCCCCCTTCCTATTTTTTTAAATTGTATTTTTATATGCCTGGCAGAATTAATGATGAAAATCTTTCCAGCTGTGACTTTGCCAGAATCCCTTTCTGAAGCTCCTACTAATTTGGATTAAAACTGGATGGATGAAAGCCTCAAACAGCAAATCCTGGCAGTAGATTTGCTGAGGCCCCACAGCATATACTTCTCCAACTGTTCTTATCTTCTGAGGGGAAAAAAAAGAAAAAGAAAGTAAACATAATTTTGCAATTACACAGTTGTTAGTATTCTCTCTGCTTTTCACCTCCCTGGACTGGGACACAGGGTCCCACCACCTCAGCAGTCTGCTGGGGCTCCCCTTTTCAGGACAGACCCCTGGCTTTTGCAGGGCAAGATTTTAATTGCAGAATGGTGAAGTTTTTAAACACTATCTTGTACCAGCTACACTAAGTGTTAACAGCCAGCCTGGATTTTAGAGGGAGTTGCCGCCCTGGGATGTAACAATTCAGAGTGGAAACGGTGGGTGTGCAAGCCTCTCATTGCAAGGATGTGAAGCCACCAAGCTTCCTGAGTCCCGGCTGCTGGGTGTTCACCTCACTTGCTTAATTCTAGCAGCGTTGGCGCCACGTTGTCTTACTGTCCAGGCTTCCTGGAGCCAGCAGCTGCAAGCTTTCCTACTGCCACAGACAATTAAATTAATTTCTTCAAATTGGACAAATCGATCTCTGGCAAGTGGCCCATGTTCCTGCTCCTCTTCCCTCTCGCCAGGAGAGTCTTCTGGAAACTTGTGAGCTTACTAAGCCCTCACTCCGTGAGTTCCTCCCTTCATGGCCATGCTGAGGCCAAGAAAAGGCAGTGCTCTGAACATGGGCAGTGCTGTGGGATGCTGACAGCCTCTTGCCATGGCCTTGCCACAGGCTGCCCTCTTCACCAGCACAGCCCCTCCAGGGGTGAGGCTGCAGCTCACAAAGGCACCTGAAAGCTACTTGTGAGCATGTTGTCTTGGATCCCAGTGCTTCCTGGAGGGGATGGCAGGAGCGCCTTGCTGCAGGTGCTCCAAGCACCTTGCTGGCCTGCCTGTAGCACCTCCTGCACAGAGAAGGAACATGAATATTACCAGTTATATTGATGGCATAGCCTGTTAATCATTAGGAACAACAGCAACTTTCCCCACTTGCAATTTCTGGCAAATCTGAAGGAGATGGCCAATTCTAAAGCATTATGGGAGATAGTATAGGCACAGCAGCATCTCCTGTCTTCAGGCTATGTCTACTGGCACGGAAAGACATGCAGTCCCACTATTCTCCTGTGGGAGACCTAACCTTTCCACTAATTCCCTGTGAGCCAGGGGCTTTGTTTTTGTGGGGTGTCCTTGTCCCCATTAGCTGCTGTATTGCTCCATCACTGTTCAGCAAGTATGAGCTTGAGAGGCTATATCCAGCTGCTTTGAGCTTTTCTTTCCTTCTCAGGATGCCTTGAGATAGTCATGAGTTTCAAGGCACCTAGTCTTTCATGTCAGTGCCATATCTCAAGCAGTTGTGTTAGTCTCCTTGTAGTCAGTGGACAGGGCACTTGTCCATCTGCTCTTCTGGAGCTCTTGCTTGTGCACAACTCAGACTTGCTCATTTAGGAGCTACTCTAGTTGGTAATGTCTGGGTTTTTTACTGAACTTTTTTTACAGTGAGGCCAGTTAATTCACCTTCATTTCATATGTGCATATAAGCCCCTGCTTCTTTTATGCTGGATGAGAATATTTATGAAATAGTTTTGCCTTCTTCATTTTCATCTACTTTGTCCATCCAAAAATGAACTAATTTGGTTTTGATATACAAGAAAAAACAATAATTCAAGAAACACCCAGGAGAGCAAACACCCAAAGATCAAAATCTTGCTTTCTTGGCAGCCACAGAAGTTATTTCCTTTTGTCCATCTTATCTGGCTTGTGGCTCATGATTCCTGTGAGCTTCTGCCTACTTCTCCTTTTATCGTGGGTTATCTAAATATTTGTCCAGCTAATTTCATTTCCCCTTTCACTAGATTGTTACTTTATATGTGTGGTGCTTTGGGGAGCTGATGGGTAAGATACGAATCCTGCTTGGGAGTACTGGATTGCACTTCATGAAAGGTTCTGCAGATGAGTTATTGCTCCACAGCAAGTCCTCAGCCTGTGGTTTCACAAGCATGGATGCTAATGTGACAGTGCAGTGCTGCTGAAAGGAGTGGGGTTTGTGCCTTTTCACTGTTCCCTGCTCCTGGCTTTTCTCACCCTCTGCTCAGCAGAGTTACCCACACTTACACTGACTGTATTTCATACTGGAGCATTTCTTGTGCCAGTTCAGCATGCTAAACCATATCCCAAGGGAATGAATTTCCACCTCCTGAGGTGAGCTCTTGGATCAGCTTGTTGTGGTCATGAAGCTGTGATCTCTGGCACATCACTCCTAGACCTCAGGGTAACTGTGGAGGCTGTGAAGCTCTTTGCTGAATTGCCCAAGGACCTCCTGGCAGAAGGAGAGCAAATGATGGTATTTTGTGTGACTGAGACCATGGCTTCATGACCACCATGAACTGATCCAGCAGCTCACCTCAGAAGAAGGAAATTCAGACCATGCCTTTGAGAAAAGGGATGATACACTGAAGTGAGAAGGGTTGCCTTTGGGGGTTGTTTATTCACTTGAGACTTAATGCTTTGGTACATTTTTCCCTTAACTGAAGAACTTTGTTGTGGGTGCTGAAAGCTTTCTTTCCTTCTTGTGATCCAGGGGTAAGGTGTGCCAGAGTTAACACAGAGGATCCATGAGGATCAGTAGTGGAGCTACAAATGGTCCCTGGGATTTACCACCGTGAAGGGGAATAAAGAGATTTGCAGCCCTGCAGCATTTGCAGTCTCTCTTCAGATTTTGGAGGGTTTTAAGGTGTGGAGAAGTATATGCCACAGAGTAAAAATTGCCTTTTTTGTGTGTGTGATTGTGGATATTTATTTATTCAGTGCTCTCTTTTAAAATACCTCCTAATTACTACTTCTCTTTTCCTTTCAAAATCTCTCCAAGCTGATTTGGCTTATAATAGTCTCCAACACTGTGAAAGTGGCCCTTTTGGAACACAGTATGTTTCTGCTTTGGTCTTTGGCCTATTTGGAATTGCATCTCAGTGGCTACTGTTTTTTTATTGAGAAATCAGTCCTTTCAGTCTGTCAGCTGAGGGCTGTCCTGGGATTCCTTTCATTTGGATGCTGCAATGTATTAACCCAAGCAATTCAAGAGCATGCCTGGGTAGTTGGTGTGAGGATGTGCTGGGCTGTTGATTTTTCTCTCTCTGTGGTTTGGTGAGACAGTCCTTGTCTGTGTGGGTAAGGTCTGAGTAGCAGGACAGAAGCCAGACTGAAGACGTGAGATCACTGACTGGTTAATCCCACGCTGAATAATGTGAGGGAGCAGCAGTGTTGTGTAGCAGGTTAAATCAGTTACCCACCAAACAGCAGCACACAGAGGAGTTTTGGGAGGTGCCTTGTGGGATATTTTTACTAGATATGCTGAGATGATGAAGTGGTACAAGAGTGACAGAGCAGCAGCTGTGACTGCAGTGGGCAACCCAGAGTTTATGTCCTGCCTGAAGCAGGAAGGTGGTTTCTGTGTGTGAAATGTAAGAACTTCATCTCTGGGCTAGGGAGCATCTTCTTGTGTGGAACATCTGCCTTCAGGAAGGCAGGGTTAAGACTCTTTGCTGTGGCCCTTCCTTCTGCAAATTATGTGGGAACCCAGAACTCCTTATCCTGCAATGTTCCCAAATACAGAGCTTACAAAGTTACTTTATGTATTTTTGTAAACCACAAGTTCTCAGGCCCTCAAGATAAGAAAAAAGCATTGATTTGTTCAAGTGAGTCTAGAGGAAGCTACAAAGATGATCAGAGAGCTGGAGCACTTTTCCTAGAATAACAAACTGAGAGTTGAGGTTGTTCAGCGTGGAGAAGAGGAGGCTCCAGAGGACCTTCTTGGAGCCTTACAGTAGTTAAAGGGGAACCACAGTAAAGAGGGATTATTTATCAGGGAGTATAGTGATAGGAAAAGGGGTAACAGTTTTAAACTAAAAGAAGTAGGTTTAGATTAGATATTAGGGAGAAATTATTCCCTGCGAGGTTGTTGAGGCACTGAAACAGCTTTCCCAGAAAAGCTGTGTATGCCCCATCCCTGAAAGTGCTGAAGCCAGATTGGATGCAACCTGAGCTCTGAGCAGCCTGGTCTAGTGGAATGTGTCCCTGCCTGTGGCAGGGGAGTTGGAAAGAGATGATTTTTAAGGCCTCTATGCTCCTATGGTTTCATAATTTGTGTGCCTTGCTTTCTTGAATGCATTTTTCCTGAGAAGATCCATATGAAATCGACATTTCTCCCATTTTAGAAATGTTGAATAATTCTAAAATTTAGAAATGTCTTGACCAAGGCCATACATGATGTCATGAAAATGAACATCTCCCAGGTCTCGGGCTAGCTCCCAAACCACTCCACCAGCTTTTCTTCTAGGGAAGATCAGCACCAGCTCACAAATCTGAACTTCCACTGGGATTTTTTTTCTGTGCTAGGAGATCAGGGAAGCAAAATATTCTGCAACCTGATCTATCTGTAAAACTAGTAATTTCATAGGTTTTGTTGTAGAATTTAATATTTTAGTGCTTGTAAGCACTACTTACATTAATTTGCTTTCTACCTGGAAAAAACCAATGATCCATAGGACTGTACTAAAAATATATGAAAGAAAGAATGATTTAAAAATAGGTGGAGAAATTAATGGTGAAATATAAAGTACTTGTCCTCAATATGTTGAATGTTCTCTTGAACAAAATTTCCTGTTACAATGAGAAACAATGCAAGTGAATTTGTCAATTACTGTTAAATTTTTCTGCACAATTAGTACAGTCTTCAAGTAAAACTTCAAAGGTTGTAATCTGCACAATTGGTTTCATTCACTCTGGCTTGTCAATTGTAAGAAAGCTACTCTTATACTAAACTACAGCAAACAGATCAAGACCTAGGAAACTGAGAAAATCAATCCTTTATTGTAGCAGTTATCTTCAAAGCTTGTCTGAAAGATTTCTTCCACAAAAACCCCATCTGTGTTAGGATTTCCAAAGTAAAAAATGAATGTCTGTGATTGCTAACATCAAGAAAGACTAATTTATCTATGGAGTATTGCCAGTCTGTGAGCACTGATAGTGCTGGGACTAAAACACACTCATAGATTTTCATTAAAGCTGGAATTGTTGCTTATCCTCCACATCTAAACCAAGTGTCTGCCTTATTTAAATCAGCATTGGGCTGAGATACTCAGTACAAGAAACACAAGAATAACATATATTTTTTAAGAAAGCTTTCTGCTATTAATGGCAAATCTTCATGGGAGTCATATGAGAGCGGAGATGTCATTTAAAACTCACTGTTCTTCCATGTCACCTTCAGGCACATTTTGCCAGATCTGAAATCTATAGCAGTGTTGACACTATTCTCTCACTCCAGAGAGAATAAACCATTCAATGCTCCTCCATCACTCAGCAGAGCTGTGACAAGGTGAAGAGAAAAACATCACAACATTTCAGAGAGTCTGTCTTAGCCTTCTTCACAGGATGCAACACATCAGCGCAAAGAAGAGGACGCATGGTGAGGTACCTCTAGCACATGCCCAGAATATTATTTTCAAAGTTTTATGTTTGTTCTTCTAGAAATGAATTCCCATTCTATGATGATGGATATTTTCAGTCTTAAAGGTAAGAAACCAGACTATCAGATTACTGGCTACTAGATATGGATAACTGATCATGTTGACTGTTCCAGCAGCCTGTGATTTTATGTCCATGCTTAACTCTGCCTTTCTAGCCTTTACTGCTACAGATGGATACTGGACTGCTGTTCTTAAATGAAGTTGGAATAATAGACTCTAGAGATGGAAAAATACCTAATGGTTCATTTTGCTATATCTGCCAAACAGATTTTATTAAAAAAAAACACAGGCAAATATCTTTCATGGCAATATTTTACCATGAAATATTACACCCTCTTTATAGTCTAGGTGGAGAAAAGGAGACTTTACAGTTCCTTGGCTTAAAGTTTTGACAGTCTGTAAGCTTGGTACCCAAGAGTCTTCTGGTACCATTCACCTTTTGCTTTGCAGATTTGGAGCACCTGGGAAATTGGATAGGGCAGTTTGTAATGTCCAGCTAATCTGCTGTGCTAATACAAAAGTCCTGAACAAGGAGGTAGAAAACGTTTGTTGAATATCAAACGTGAAGCACCCAGTCCCACAAGTTGCTTTGTTTATAACAAAGCACATGGACTGACTGTACCTTTGCAGGAGTCCCTGCTGCAGCTATAGGATGTGTTTGCAGCTACAATGGCTGGGTTTGCTTCACTTGGGACTCACAGCTGCTTTAAATGGGGCAAAAGGGGTTCCTTTCTTCACAATGATCCCCATCTGCTGACTCTCCTACTGTACACATAACTGCACTACAGTTTTTGAGTTTCCTCAGAACTGATCTCAATGTGTGACTCCATAAACGAGGAGTTTCAGCATTCAAAGACATGCATGTTTGTGTGTTTTGTAAATCTGGACTCTACAGAAGTAACTAAAATACCTCATTTAGGTTATTGAACCTGTAATCGAAAAAATGCCCTGCAGACACTGCAATGGTTTAATTGGGATTCAATTGCTTGTACTCTTTCAGGCTTTTAAAGAAAAATATGAAAGAATGAACTGTAAAGCCAGATGTATATCTCCAGAGACTTAAATAGTCCAGTTTCCAGTGACATGCTTTAATTCTCCTCCCACTTAGTAATTTTACATTGACGCAAGTTCTTTGGATAAGAAAGGGCAACTGACCCCTCTAAAATTGGCTCTTCTTATATTGAGTTGGAAACAATGAGATCTCACAAAATATGTAATCTCATTAATTATGAGTGTATCTGCATTAATGTCTTGGAGGTGAGCCAGAGGAAGACTTCAGTCTATGCGCTTTTGCACATGCTTAGGTACTTAGCTAGGTTTAGGAATTATTATAGGCACAGAATTACTGATGACCAAGCTTTTCCACTCCTTTCCCTATTCCTTCCCCACTCCTTTCCCCACATTGTTACTTAGATTTCAGTTAGTTCAGGGGCTCTCTGTTACATTAATGCTTGCCTGAAAAAAAATACCAAACCACAACAAAACCCAGCCCCAAAAAGCCCCACACCAAAGCCTGGATTTTGGTTCTGAATGTCTTTATTTCAGACAGTCCTTGTGAGAGGGGGGTCTTGCTGCAGGTGCCTTTGAGGCAATGTACCAGCAGCCACTGTCAGGTCTCCTCTGAGCACTGCCCAGATGGGCAGTCAAAGGGAAAGGGGATCTGTGTCCAGCTGCCTGAGGCCACCACAGACCTCCATTCTCCTAAAGTCCCCTTCTCCCGCCTGCAGTGGGAAATCAGCTGCTTTATTTTGTGCTGTTGATACCTCTTCTGCCAAAGCAGGACATTGTGCCTTGTGGTGCAGGGCTTGGAAAGACCAAGGTGTGCCATGTCCTTGTCTCTAAAGGTGTCTGCTTTGTGTCAGTAAAACCACTCAGCCCTTAGCTGGAGCAGAGCAGCTGGTCTCTTGTGCTGGTGACCTGGGTTCTCCTGGTGGTCACAGTTCTGGGAACACACTGGGCTTATCCAGTCAAGTAAATGGTTAGGGCCTCTATGTATAATGTGCAACACAGCAGCAAGGTGGGGTAGGGATTTAGCCCAAAGGAAATAGCGTCTCTTTATATGAATTGGAAGGGAGTTTGAAATGCCAAGGTCTCATTCTGCTTTCTTTGTGGGTTCACCTTCTACTTCACTATTTATTTCTTATGACAGAATGAAGTTTATTGAGACCTTTCATTTTACTGACTCCTGTCCCAGAAGCAGAAAGACAGGATGAGGTAGGATCTATGCCAGCCTCAGTTTCATTTCTGTTCTCCAACAGTTGTCATCTGATTATTAACAGCCTTGAAATGCATAGAATAAGATATATATTGGAGAAACAGATACAAAGTATGGTTTCTACTAATGAAACCATATAATAATAATAATGATCAACTTATATATATTTATTATGGAAACCATGATCTTTCCTGTTATCATTGGTTTAAAATATGACTAATTGTTTGGAGAGACCAGCAGTTTAGTTGGATGGCTGGCTAAATACAGTAAGTTATTTAAGAGTGAAATAGTTGATTCTGATGATAAAATATGCTCAAATATTATTACAGTTGTGTGTTTGCATGAAAACCGAGGGGAAAGGTTCAGGGGTTTGTTTTTTTTTTTTTTGTTTCTTTTTCTGGCTGAGTTCTTGGTTTTCTTGGCCAACAAAATTGTTCCATGTCAATCTGATTTGCAAAGAAATTGTTCAATAGAGACCTGTAACAGCTTACTAGAGCTGTTGGGGTATTTTTGAACTCAGTGATGTTTTGTTAGAGACAGAGGACAGAAATTGCTTTTATCCAAGGGTCTAACTAATAGAATGAACCTATACTTGTTATTAATTCTACGTGCAAGAGAAGAAATTGGGAAACCACAAAATAGAAGGTCATTCATATACATTCAGCTCCATTTCTGTTGTAACAAGGATCTTGGGAGAGGTTGATCTGTCTGTTTTAAGGTTCTATTTTTCCCTTCTTACTATAACTTTGAAAATCATATGGCAGAGAACAGGGGGATTTGTAATATTATATGTCTTTGAATATTTTGAAAAAGGGTAGTATTTCTCAGCCTTTCTTTATTGAAGAATGATATAGTCTTATAAAATCTGTGAACCTTTCTGTTTCCCTGTCTTTATTTGATAAAACGGTCGGTAATAAGTTAGAAAATCTTTGGGAATCGAGTTAATCACTTTGCAAAATCCTAGCTTAATATTGTAATCAGACAATTTGATTATATGTGTTGATAATAAAAATGTCTTTATGCCAGCCAATAGGTCCTGCCAACACATGAAAATTGGTGGCTGAGTGACTGGCTCCCACTGTTTTCTCCAGCAGGTGGTGATGCTTCTCAGCAAACCCCCTTAGAAACTGTGGGTTTGCTTGAAACAAGGTGTAATCTTTTTACCAGTCACCTCCTGGTATTTTAGAGGCCCTGATGCTCTGTGGACCTTCAACTGAGAAGCAGAGATGCAAGTGAGCGGAGCTCGGGCCTCTCACTTTTCTTGGTTATCTCTCCTTCATAAAGTTTCTGCTTTTGAGCTTCATGTGGACAAAGCGGGATTGCATTTGTGTTGCTTCTTTACCAGGAATCAGGAAGCAATCCATTGTTTCCCAAAGAAAGATAGGAGAACAATTCTAGAGCAGGAGAACAATCTCCTTTCCTATATTTTGCTTGGGAAGATGATGTGCCTGAGCCTTGGAAAAAAGGATGAAGAATCTTCAAGGAGAGTGTTGAGAAGCAGTTAACATGCTTCTTCAGTTGTCATCAGGCCATGGGGCTGGCTCCAGAAACTGAAGAAATATAGATTAACTTGTTCTACAAACCAAAGACTTTCAGGCTGCCTACAGTAGAACTCCAAGGTGCTTTTTCAGCTGATGGCAGCAGTACCACCCACACAGCTTCCCATGTAAACTAGAAATAAGAGTTTGTAGAGCTGTTTTCAGAGATCATGCGTTACTCATCTTCCACTGACACAGGCTTTATCCAGTCTTTAGCTACCTTGATGAAATTATCTACTTTGTGTGACTCTTCCTATTGAAAAATGAAGTTTAACTTGTTGCCTCTAGTGTGCTGTAGACACAGAAGTAAAACTGGAGCTTTGAATGTGCATTTTTGCCTATGTCCTGAACATAAGAAGAGCCAAGTGCTGCAAATGAAGTTTACTGCTGTCTCAGTGTCTGAGTGGGGTTAAAAAGGAGGCATAACAGCAACCTACTATTTGGAGTCTGGCACTCTGAGTATGCTCATCATCTCTTAATCTGTCCCTGGGTCTGGTTATAATTTGCATCTTGAGCAATCGTATTGCATTCTGCATTTGCATTTGTGTTTTCTTTTTCTATTGTTAAACCTGTTTTCATCTTACACGTTTTCCATTCTTCTGCAGCCCATAGCCAGTGATAGATGACAAGGTTCAAATGCAGAAGGTCAATTACATCATCCAGTGTCCATCTCTGCCAGCACAGGACTATTGTTTTTGTGGTCTATTTGCTATTGTTTGGTCCAGCCAATTGCTAAATAGGTCCTGTGTATTCGACAAAGTTTTGCCACCAATAATACCCCACATACCCTTAATTATAACAAGGGAGTCGTCTGGAGTGCTGTTGAGAGGTGGGAGGTGGTCTCCTGTGGTCAGAAAAATTGTCTTATTTTTTTATTCTTTTTACTCAGACCAGTTTGGGTACATCGTTCTGAAGCACATTCCATTAACTGGTAACTCAGCAGCACTGAGTCCTGCTTGTCTCAATCTTTTCAGTCTAGAATACCTGGCAGAAAACGAGGTGGCTATTGGCATTCATCCTCATTAACTCAAAGGTTGTTTGTTTGTTTCCTGCCTGCATGTTTACAGTCATTCTGGGCAAAGAGGTTTGCAGTTGCTTCCCTGTGGTTTCAAATTGCAGTGGTTTATCTAGCAGGGAAGCCTGTCTTAAGGAGCTAGATAAGACACTAATGAAAATTACTTGCCTGCAGAAGGAAGGGTTCACTGGCAGTCCCAGAGAGAGAAATCTGCTGGATCTGAGACTGGGAGTGATGCCATATTGAAAATTAGTGCACATTTATCTTAAATTTTAAAAAATCCGTAATACAAGCCTAAAGCATGTATAATTCATGTCGGTTTCAAAATGTTGGGTTTTTGTTTTGAATTTTTTGTTTTGGCATTTTTTTCATGAGGTTAGACTGTCAAGATTATTCTTAGTTGCACAACAAGAAGCATATTTTAATTATTTTAGAGCAGGTTTCTCTAGTGCCTGAAGGTCTGCATACCAACCAAAATCAGTAGAGAGGTTGCCTGCAAGCAGTATACAGTTGTCATAATTATAATATTACCCAAATAGATTCTGCTCATGCAGAAGCATTTTACTCTTAGCTGCATAAAATCGCATGCATATTCTTCGGGATAGTTGTTCCTTGGATATATCATCTGGTTTCACATCAATATTACTCTTATACACTTAATAAGTGTATAAGAGAAGGTCGATCTCTGACAGAGTTCTGTTACAAAATAAATATATAGCTGTACTTTTCTTCCCGGGTAGAGCAGAGTCAAACATAAGGGAATACAAGAAGAATCTGTCTGTCAGTTTTCCATGCCTAATACGGGGGTGAAAAAATCCTGACAAAGAGTTGGCTATGAAATTTCCTCATTGAGTTTTTACAAAGGTTATCTAGATCTGCACATTTCCTGGGGGTAATACAGGCAGCTATGGGACTGGTGTGTTAGTGTCAGATGGATGGATTTCTCAGGGCACCAAAGTCCTGATTTCCAGGCACACTGGAAAGGCCATGCTGTCACCTCAGCTTCTGTCTGTTGTCATGCTTATGGCAGCTGCAGCCGGTCTTTTCAGAGCCCCACTTATCTCTGAGTTTTTGCAGAGCGAGTTCTCAAAGGGAGCACACCTTCCCCCAGCACAGCTGTTTGCTGGCCTGCACACTTATCCTCAGACTGCGCCTTGCTCCTCCTCACACAGCTGCTACAGGGGGACACAGAGGGTGGGGGTGAGCCTGCTTTGATGTGAGTGCTTGTGCAGCAGTCAGCACCAGGCAGTGTGGGGGTTTGAAGCAGGCTTTTCTTCTCTGTTAAGAGTGACCTAGCTACTGAGATACTGGATGCAATGGGAAGTGAAGAAAAAAGCAAAGAATCTTTCTGTGACAAAGACTTATCTGGGCTTGAACTCTTTTCCTTCAGGGAGAGATTCGGGCTGAGCAGAGAGATATTTTTGCTGTCTCTGGCTATGGTCCCATTCTGTTCTTCTGTGGTTTCTCCAGGGCAGTGTGAATAACTTCATACTCAGTGTGCTGGTTTCTAGGAATACTCTTCTAAGGCACCTAATTCTCCCCGGGAATTGTATCTCAACTGTCTAATTCTTGGCTGAGGAGTCTGCTAGGCAACAGGAAATCTGCAAATTAAAACATTGCAACATCTAAGTCCCTGGCTGTACCCCAGCTTCGCTGGAGGACCAGTTTTCATCTGTTTGCCTATGAAAAAATATACTCAGATATATATCATTTATCTTGCATCATTTAAATGATTCCTCATGTTTCCCACTGGCTATTATTTTTATTACCCACATGCAGTCACTTTGCTGCTTATTTTGTTCATTGTAATGCAGACAGTAGCACTCTTGTTTCTTGATCCCCTAAAATGTGTGGTGAAGGTCCCACATTAGCAAAAGCTGGTTGAAGTTAAGTGGGTGTAGCCCTCCAGCTTCTGCTGTTCTGTGGTAGGAGCTGGACCAACTCATTTACTCAATGCAGAGATGGACTGTCCATCCTGATTTGCTGGGCTGGGTGGCTTCTCCTGTTCCCTAGTCTTTTAGTTTTCCCTGTAAAGATGTTGGGAGGGACTGTGCTCTGAGTCACTTGCTGACAGCAATCAATATGATGCCAGTCATCTTCACATCTTCTCCCATTTACTGATCACTCCAGGGTCATCTCTTATCAATCTGAGAAATCTTTCTTTTCCTTTGCCCACAACACAAGCCCAAAGCTCACTAAAAGCAACGCTGACCTGGTGTTAGGCAGGAGCTTTGCTGCTAGCTGCATACTCTTTGAGAAGACAGAGTAATCCATGGTTCCATGGCCAGAGCCAATAAATTGCAATATTTATTCCTAGGGATACTTTTTAGTGTGGCCACAAATGTGAGTGCCCTCTCCTATTATTTGATATCTCTGTCCTTCTATAACAGTATGATGCTCAGCACTAACTAAGATTTTCTTTCAGATGACATAGGCAGAAATATGAGAGGGAATCACTAATATTCTTTCTCATTTTCTGGTGTTGACACCATAACCCACGTTGCTCTGGGGATCTTTCATCAGCCTTCCACACCTGCATTTTAAAAATCTTACCAGAAAATCAGTGTTGGTGTGTAGGATTTCTTGGCAATATACTATTGAAACCCTGGAGTGGGGAGCAGGGTTTGGTGCCTCTGCCTGAAGGTGTTTGGTCATCTGCTTCACACAGAACCAGTATTCAAAGACTGGCTGACTGCCTCAGTTCTTAGCTGATGGTAAAATAAGGCACACCCTGAAGGACTGAGAAGATATTTTATGGAATCACAGAATGGTTTGGGTTGAAAGGGACCCTAAAGAACATCTAGTTCCATCCCTCCTGCCATGGGTAGGAACACCTTTCACTAGACCAGGTTGTCAAAGCTGCATCCAGCCTGCCCTTAAACACTTTCAGGGATGGGGCATTCACAACTTCTCTGGGCAACCTGTTCCAGTGCCTCACCACCTTCAAGGTAAATATTTTCCCATATCAAATCTAAACCTACTCTCTTTCAGTTCCAGCTCTGCCTACTTACCCAGTCTGTGGGACACATGGTTTGAACACACACACCTTTACCAGGGAGAACCAGGGCTGTTTAACCCATCTTGTAGGAGAAAAGGGGTTAGAAAGCTTTGTGATTGTGGACTTCAGTCTCCCCTTTGCAGCTGTCATCCTTGGGCTCAAGGATTTAATTATCATGTTCAAAGGAAGCAGTGGAAGAGGCAAGGCTGTCTCTCAGTTTGCAAGACCTCTCTGGCAACCATGGAGATGTAGTTCCCAATCTCCTGCTGGGTCAAATCTTTAAGACAAAGGCAGGAATCCACTTTTCCTCTCCCAGGTGACTGTCACAAATACTCCTTTAGTTCACATAATGCAAGAGAATATGTATGTGAGGGAATTCCCTACAGAATGGAGGGAACACCCTGTTTTGGTGAAGTAGGATGTGGGAAAGAGGAGACACTGAACTGAGAACTTCAACATCTTGCAAGAGGAGGGGGAATCATACCTGTTTATGCTAAAAATGTATGCAGCCCATGCATACACATTGTCACAGTGCAAAACTGGACCTCTGGTCTGGGAGACAGATAAATTCTGGATTTAGAAGGACTTGTCCTGAGCCACAGGAATAAAAGCTTGTTTACAGTGCACATGGTAAGATTTACTGAGCATTGTCACTATTAATAGCATGAACCTATGTAAGATTTTACTCCTTTCTAGATGACAGTTCCCTGGCCCAGGCTGAGAGTCCTGGACTGTCATCAAGGACTCTGTTATGGATAACATCTTAACAGCATTGCTTCAGATGATTTCTGATTACAGCTCTCTCTTTGCTCCTTCCCAGTTTTCTCTTCCCAAGTCTGCTCATTTCCACTCTGCTTTCCCCTGTTCTTCTGGCTGTTCAGCTGCCAAATTTCTAGTCTGAGTGTGTTCTGCCCTGTAAGGTAAGCACTGCACCCAGGGCCAGCCATGAAATCCCAAATAAAAGGAAATGTTGGGTTCCCACTTGAGTGGCACCACCAGCATCCCCAAGGGGAAAGGGAGCCACTGCCCCTCCAGGGCAAGAAGTGAAAGTCTGGCCCTGTATTTGTGTACCAGAGCTGCAGGGTCCTGGCTACTGTCACTGAGTGTTGAACCAACCTGGGGAGCTCTACAATATACATTGGTGGACGGTCTGCTTCAGAAATTGTGTTAGATTTAAGGCGTAAAAATTCCTTCAATACTGGAATTCCAGCAGTCAGCAGATTTCATATGCTAATAATATTTGTGACAACAGGGAACCTATGTGGGGATTAAAATGAGGCTGGAGGTAGAATTAACCCAAATTCCTGGCCTTTGTCAGTTACAAATAATGCTGCACTATTGAAGTTTTCATGTTAAGGATTTTAAGAATCACAGCACTATAGCCAAAGGTGATGGGAGCAACCTTGCATTGCCCTACAAATTCAGCTGACTAAACTAGGAGGTCATGCTGCATAATTAGATTTAATCTTTTCACAGAGTGGTGTGTAAAGTGCATTAGGAGAAATGGTTTTATTTCAGATGCCATCTAAAGCAACTGATTTTGATAATTGGACAAGTGCTGAGCCAAAGGCCTGAATTTTTGGTTTATCAGCAGTTTTTTGCTATTTCATATGCAAATTTGATAATATAATGAGTGTTGAGACCTAGTTTGTCCTGGAGCATATGTGCAGAGCTGGCTGACCCCAAGCATACAGGATACGTGCCTCCAAAGGCATCAGGGGCACGCTTCATTTACTTTACATAAATCTCAGTCTTTAGCGACTTGAGAGAGAACACTCAAATACTTAAATGAACATTATTCTTGAACATGAAGTTTTAATAGTGCACCTTTTAAGTTTGTCATCAACCTGTATAAATTTATAGCAGATGAGAGTGCGTGCACAATGTGTTAACTGCTTTGAAGTGAAAGCCTGTTCCATGGCTGAGGAATCCACCCTCAGTTCACTAGATCCCAAAGAAATCAACTCCCCAGCTAGGACTTGTTGGGAGAAACTATTGATGAGCAGGATGGATAAAAGTATTCCTACTGCAACTATCTGTAAGCACTTTAGGAGCAACAGCTTCAGCTTCCATTATAATTTTGTTTTTAACTTTCTGTCAGTATAATGAGGAAAGAAAAGTCTGTTTTTAACTTCAGCATTAATTTTTTAGGCTAGATGTTAGTTGCGTGTCAAAACCGAAATCTTTGTTGGTGGAAGTGACATATTCACTGGACGCATTTGAAAGCCTTAGAATTCAAAACAATACCAAAATAGTTTAACTATGTATGAAGTCAAATATACTTTCAATAGCATGGAATGTGTAATAGAGCCACTTCTGGTTTGATTTCAAAACAGCCAGCTTTTGTTTTCTGTCTGAAACACACCGTTGTAGTTGGGTGACTTCCTCACAGGGTAGGATGGAAAGGAGCCATGGAAGCATAAAAACCCTCTTGCAGCCTCCTGTGAAACAGCCAATAAAGGAAATCCAAGCATGGATGATCTTAGGTGCTTCTGCTGTCTGTGGTGGGACACCTGTGGGGCCAGCCGGGACCAGGAGCAGGGATGCGTCCCTGGAAGTGCCTGTCTCTGAGTCACTGCAGCAGCTGAGCTGGGGCTAAATTGGAAACAGAAATACACTGTCATGTCACCCGGATGCTCCGACTCCAGCCAAATGGTAGATGGAAAAAAATGCTACCAGATGTTCTTATGTTATTAATATTGTTATTATTGTTATTATAAATAATATTACATATTGGCTGGCGTTCAGTCCTAGCCCATCTGGAGCGCACATGCTTGGGAGGAGAGCCCCAGAAGCCTGTGGGTCCCCCAGTTCCCTGCACACCTGTAAAAGAGGCTGGGCAGGCCTCCCTCCCTGTGCTGGAGGATGGAGGATGGAGGGGCTGCTGTGTGACAGGGTGCTCCCTGTCCTGCTCCCTGCCCTGCTCCCTCTCTCTGCTAGCTCTGCTGTCATTCCAGCTGTGCTGCCTCAGCCAGGCCTTTGTTCCACTTCCCTCTTTCCATCAGGGTGGGATTCTTTCCCCCACAGCTCTGTTTTGGGAGCTCTGTATGCATATGCAACCTGGGTTTATGTGAATGAAGTCAAGCTCTGCTGATGTTCCTCTCACCGGACATGTTGCAGTAGAAGTGCCAGCCTGATATTCCCATGGTCTGAAGCACCTCTGGCCAAGGAGGCTAAGGTGCCATTTCAGTGAAAAGTTCTCTGGCTAAATCTTCCTATCTAATGTTAGGGTAGAAGCTCTTTAAAAATGTTTCACTGCTCCCACTCCATGTTAACAAAAAAAAGGACTGGCTCGGTAGGTGAATATGGAGAGTATGGCATCACTCCAGCATGGGTTTCACATAAACTTTGGCATATTCTCTGTCTCAAGGGTGCAGCAGCTACCAAGCAGTGTAAAACGTAAATGCCAAACTATTAGTGGAGTGAAAATTATCCCATTATACCCATTTAGGCCATCTGTCTAGGAATACAGGAATGAGAAAAAAATTACTGGATGAGGTGATGACAGTGGCTCATTAAAAAATAATAAAATGCTAGGATATTAGTAAGTGTGGCATACTGGTGTTTGTATATATCTAAGCTGAGGAAATATAGATCCAGTATAAATAGAGGGAACTTTATAAATGGACTTTTGTGCAGTAAGACAGTGTATTTTTAATTATTACATTTTGGTGACACACAGAATTGGTAAAGCACTTCCCAGGGACACATAGAAGATGGCTGTCACTAGATGTTTGCAGCCACCAGAAAGTGAAGTACAATCCTCTGAAGGTCACGTTTGCCTGAGAGGGCTGTACACACAGAACGTGTTCCCACATGCAGTTCTGTGCCCAGGCAGCTGAGGGCCCAGTGTGGCTCTCAGTCCCCTACCATGGGTTACAATTCCCAGCTAGGGGAGCACAGACCCCCCCTGTGGTCCTTGTACTCTTGGCTAGAAACAGGAGGAATGCAGATTTTGGCAAAGGACAATGCCGACAGTGGCTGGACAGTCTCTTCCCAAAGGCAAACCTGGACCAGAGACAGCCTGGCCAAAACAGCCAGCTGTGTTCTTGGTGAAATCTCATCTGTTTGCACACAGGAACCAGCTACAACCAGCACAAAACCAGTCGTCACATCTGGCTTCAGTTGGTTTGGGTCTGTATTGAAGCAATTCCTTCCTCCAGTAATGATCATCAGTCTTTATCTCACTTAGAGCAAGGCTCATCCTATGCAGTGAGATGTCCACACAATCACATTTTCTGGAGGGCGTCTCCTTTTCTGTCTGAAAGGTTTGTCCAGACAGAACAGAAGAGTTTTATGACACTGGCCAGGGGTTTTCTGTCCATGACTACATGGAGATATTTGGACTTCTGAAAATGCAAAAACTGTAGGGAAAGAGCTGGGGCAGCATGCACAACCTCTCCATGCACACCATGAACTTCCCAAGCAGGTCATGCAGGTGCTGCCAGCCAGAAGCCCTCCTGGGAGCAGCGGAGGTCCTCGCAGGTCTGTGGTTGCAGACTAGACCTTCATTCCTCTACAGACTAGCTTGATATTTCTTCTTTCCTCCCACACCCCTCCTTTTCCTTTTGCACCCCTGGGGAACAGAATCAACCAAGAATATATTGGTGGAAGTGGCTTTTTCAGACACTTCACATTCCCCCAGCACGCCGCTGGAAAACAAAACCGGGACTAGTCTGAATCCATAACGAAACAGCAGGAAACCTTTTCTCTATGAAATCAACAAGGCATTGCCACTGATGTGAATAAGTCACAGACTTTGCGCTCGACACCTGAGAGACATCCACTCATCCTATGGAAAAGAGAGAAGCAATTAGTCTAAATTGTGGGCACATGAAAAGATAAGGGTGTTTTTCACCTTTTTCTTTCCCCACTATTTTAGAACCCAGGAGTTTTTTGCCCTAAGTGGAAAGGATAATTTCTGTGTTCAGCCTTGGTTTGTTTTTTTTATTTTTTTTAGACACTTATAAATCTTACTAATTAGCTGTAGAAATCATAAAAGCTCAGCATAATGTTTTAATCATAAGCTCCTCAGGACACTGATGTTCATGTTGTTCCCTGGATCCTCATTTCCATGTACAAATTACTGTGCCTATAACACTTTGGCAGCTCATCTCTCATGCCAAGGATATTTTCAATAGAATTATTATTTCAGTAACTAAGCCACAAGCTTACACCTGCAAAAAATAAAAATAAGAGAATAGCAACATGCAGTGGAAGGTCCCCCTCCTTGTACTGGTAGGAATATTAAAGCTTCTTCAAAGTAATTAAACACAGGTTTCAAGTGTAAAGCCTGGCTGACAGATCAGTGAAACAATTTTCTCGTTTCCAAGAAGCTAAAGAAAATTCCCCAGTCAGCAGCTGAGGAGGATAGGAATCCATAAGCAGCACACTTAGATACCAGTGCTAAAACTCTGGGAATTTCTGAGGCAATACAACAAGTCCAAGGCATCGTGGACCCAGCTGTGAAATCAAACCTTGCTTGAATTCTTATCCCAATCACCATAAACGAGGTCAGCATCTGCTAAGACACTGGATAATAATAGCTTGCTTAATTATACATTTTGCCTGTAATTTATTCCAGATCAACTTTCCTAGTGGCAAAGAAGGAGGGTATTTTCCAGTTCTTTTATGTTCCTGTGATTAGTGAATAATGCCCTTGGTGTATGTGCATGCATCTAATTTTCACTTTTTACTTTAATGCAATTTAACATCATCAAAATAAATATTGTTCTTCACTTCTCCAAATTTTGTTTCAGTGCTTGTAAAGTAAATATTTTGCTTAAGAATGTGAAAAGCCTGTGCCTGCTTACTGAAGTTCTCTCTGAGGGGGAAAAGGAGCCAATCCCTCTATCTCAGCAGCTCAGGATCACCCAACAGACGATGGTGCTTCTTTCAAGGTGGACAAGATGTTCCTAACCTGTGGCAGAGAACCAGGGTGGATGTTCAGGGATACCTGCTTTAGCCACTCTATCAAATTTGCCTTAGATTCAGCCCAAATAGTAAAGGATAAAGGGATTAATGGGATAAAAGCTTTTGTTGTTGTTGTTGTTGTTGTTGTTGTTGTTGTTGTTGTTGTTCCTTTACATGAATTGTCAAGCTACACTCATCTTTGAACCACAAGACATCAGTCACATTCCTTTACTGTCTTCATGCTGACAATGTCAGTCAAATTTCTGAGCAGCTCAGAGCTCCTGTGCTGGGCATGGCTGCAGAAAACTGAGCTGAGCCAAACTTGACCTTTGGAATCCCCCCACCTCTGCAGTGGCATGGCTGAGGTGTCACAGGCCTATGGTGGTGATTTCTCATATACCTAAGACTGTTTGCTTGCAGTGAACATCACGGTTGAGAAGAATATCTTGGTTTGCAGCTGCAATGGAAATATGGAAATAATGGGAATATGGAAAGCACAGAGGACGTGGTCTGCTCTTAGTGTGCAACTCTGGCCAATGCTGGGGGAGGCTTAGGAGAGTCATGAGAAGCTCTGTGACTGCTTCCTTGGTCAAACAAAAACACCCCTCAAGATAGATGAGTTACATTTGCTAAAAAATTGGATGAAAAAGTCACTGACCATGAGTTTCTGGTTAAGTCTTATTTTCTGAGCTATTTTCAAGCAAAAGCGAAAATTGAAAATTGGCAAACCTACAAGATCAATAGGGTTTACTTAAATGACTCACCAATTAGCATGTCTGTGGCTTTTAGTAACATTTGTATTCTTGCCAATCACACTAGTTTAAACTTTCCCTCATATATAAATTACACACCCAGATTCATGACTCCTCTCCTCTCCTCTCCTCTCCTCTCCTCTCCTCTCCTCTCCTCTCCTCTCCTCTCCTCTCCTCTCCTCTCCTCTCCTCTCCTCTCCTCTCCTCTCCTCTCCTCTCCTCTCCTCTCCTCTCCTCTCCTCTCCTCTCCTCTCCTCTCCTCTCCTCTCCTCTCCTCTCCTCTCCTCTCCTCTCCTCTCCTCTCCTCTCCTCTCCTCTCCTCTCCTCTCCTCTCCTCTCCTCTCCTCTCCTCTCCTCTCCTCTCCTCTCCTCTCCTCTCCTCTCCCACTTTTTTCTCATCTTTTCTTTCCTTACTTTTTTTCTTCTCCCCTCATCTCCTCTTGTCTCCTCTCCGTTGAATTTTCTATCTGATATCTCTCCACTGAATTTTTTTATCCAATATCTCCAGGGAAGACATGCAGGTGAGAAGTGTGTTTTGGGGACAGATGCCCTGCAGCACTGGTTGCATGAGGACTGAAACAGAGATCGGGGAGAAATCACCAATCTCTGTATGAGCTGTGTAACCAATATTTCTTATTTCAAGTTCAGTGGTCTTCAGGGAGTAAAGGGCCTTAACAAATGCATTTTTTAAGGGATCAAGTGAGAGTGTGGTCAACCCTGCTCTTCTGTCTCTGAGTCTGGCTGGCAGAGCAGGCCTGTTCCTGTTATGGAGCTAGCCCTAGCTATTGTCATCCGTGCCTTATCGCCCTGTGGCTCCCAGGAGGCCGGGGAGGAATTTGTGCTCCTAGGAGGCCGGGGAGGAATTTGTGCTCCCAGGAGGCCGGGGAGGAAAAGGTGTGGGGAGGAAAAGGCACGGAGGGCAGCTGGCCTGGGTGCTGTGCTGGGCCCGCAGACTGGCCGTGCGCAGATTAACTTGCACAGAGTCTCAGATCGAGTACAAATTCCCAGCCTGAGCTGAAACATCTGCAAATAGCTCGGAGCTTGCGTGCCCGAGAGAGGCCTGTCCCCGTTCCCGACTCCTTGTGCCTTCCGATTGACTTCGCTACCCGGGAGAGCGCGCTGCGGGCGCGGGCTCCCCGGGAAGCTCCCGCTGCTTTCACGCCGACACAGGAGGCACGCAGCCGCCTTCCTCTGCTTTTGTGCGGGGCTGCGGCCGCCCAAGGCGGTGTCCGTGCTCCGGGCCCGTGTGGCTCGGCAGTGCGGGGTGCCCCGGCCTCCCTCACATGGCGCTGGCCCCGGCTGCTCCTTGGGGCCGGGAACCCGACCCGGTGCCTGAGCCCCGCTCGGCCTGGAACACGCCAGACTTGTTGACCTTGCAGGCACGCTGCGAAGCACATTATTCCTCACAGGCTTTTGCAGAGGTTATGGGCCTGGGGAACATGTGGTTAAAAGGGAACTAGGCCATGTAACTACATAGGTTTATTTTTTTCTTTTCCTCTCCTGGTGCAGCACGTTATTTTATTTGCTGCAAAATTGCCTTTGGCAATTAGATGGACACTTTTCTGCGTGTGAGAAATCTAAAGAAATTAAAAGTCTTTGAGGGGCTGAAACACCGTCTTGTGTTTAGCTAAGATGAAGCTTAACAACAGCCCGGCCTGAGATGAGTTTATCCACAGGCACATAAAGCTCCGGGGTGGTCTTAGTGGGTCTGCTGAATCCGCCCTTCATCTGCAGTGCTCCAGCCGTGTTTCCTGCCGTGAGTTTGCACAGGTGTCTGCATAACTTGGCTCCCAGTGCACTTATTTCTTGCGATGAGACACCAGACTGAAAAAAATCACATTACACCAGCTTAGCCTGAGATCAGTTTGCTGGACTGACAGTCAGGGGAAAACCTTTGGTGAACTGTGCACATCTGACACGAGAGTGGGGAGATTGTCAGGCTCCGGACCCCTCAGGACCATTTTTAGAGATGTGCTTTCCAGGCCCGGCCTGCCCTGAGCATGACATAAGGGAGCCCACACAGTGAGTCAGTGTTGGAACCGAATTCCTGGCGCTCAGTCCTCTGCTCACTCTGCTAAACCACACTGAGATTAAACCAACAGAGGCAAAGAGGGAGCCTGGATATAAGGGAATTTAGCAGGGAACCTGCCTTGACTTATTAATGGAAACTTTTGAAAACAGGCAGCAGCAGTAATTTTATTATATTTTTTTCCCATGCTGAAACAATTTGTGTGCAGTAGAGTCATTCCCTGGAAAAACATTTCTTTAATTTATCTTCTTTAATTATCACTCATCTTTAGCAGCATCTGGTTCTGATATTTTATTAGAAAGTTTGCATGTTTAAACCAGGCCTGGGTGGTATTTAATTTTTTCTTGTTTCCATTTTCTACTGTGCTGGTACTTCCCGTGGTGGGAAGAGATTGGCTTTGCTTTATTTCACAAGGTATAATAAATCATATGGCCATTCTATTTAACATCATTATTACCATGTAAGCATGCTCAGAGACATATCCTGCAGATTATGTGGTGTATTTACTTGAGGTTAGAACGCCAAGCATTACAAACAGCAGACTGGGTTCCTGTTGTGAAGAGATGCATGCTGCTTATGGCAAGATGTACTTTCTACCCAAGATCTTAGCGTTTGACTGGTGGTGCTGAACAGCTTATGATGTCCAAAACAAAGACTGATTTTTGAGAGGACTCCTTAAAATTGGGACCCTGTAATATTTCTCAAGTTGTGCTTCCAAAGCATGAGGTACTTGACATCCAGCTCCCTGCTGAGATTTTAAGCTGTAGTTTCTATGAGGGATTGTGGACAGAAGAAGATTGATGCTCTTGTGGGCCAGTTATTCCTTTGTTAGTAGTGCTTTTTGAGACTAGGTCCCTGCTAAGGGCCAAGGTGCTGATCAGGCTATCTAAGATTCACAAACCTTTTGCTTCTGCTTCTGATTCTTTCCTTGGTTAAATGTCATTTTATAGTCATATATGACCTTCTCTAAAGTAACTCACCAGTGTTGCTGTTGGATTGGTGAGAAATCATCTATCAGACAAAGATTAATTCACCTGTTTAATTCACAGAAGATACCTGTTTTTCTGAACAGGAGAAAAATGTCTTTAAGAGAATTGCAGATAGAAGCTATCACCACTTTATATCAGAAAGGATTAAAAGGAGATCATGATATCAGATTTAAAGGAGAATTTTAGACAGAAATAAAGAAGAGCAAATGTCAGTTGAAGGTTTTCAGCACCTACCTTTTATATTGCATTTTCCTTCCTGTGACATCTGCTTGCTTAACATGTGGTGTATACTTAGTTTGTGGTCTGCCTGTTTTCCCTGTCATGTAGTGTTTTCTTCTGGTTAGACAGAATTATGGTCTGTGTGGTAAGGGGAAATTAAATATGACCTAGCAGTCATTTGTCCTCTTATACACAAGCCAGTGGGTCTTTGCTGTTGTCCAGCAAGGGCTCTATCCTCTCTTACTGGTGCACAACTATAATGCCCACAGGAGCCTTGATGAAATTTCATCTAAACTAGCAGTTTGGTTTTGGAAGAGAAGAAGTGCTGGTCTTGATGCTGTGCAGATATGGCTCACATGATCATGAGCAGGGCATGCATTAGTACTCCTTGGTACTGCCCTGGAACTGGAATTCAGGAGCTGAGCAGACCTGGCACACGCTCTATTGCATTGTAATGCAAAATCACTAATATGCTGATATGTATAGTATCAATTTAGGTGACTTAAACAAGCCTAGTTTACATATTTGCAGTAGAGCAGAGGATACTAAGCCCTGGCAAAGTGCCATTTTCAGCACCAACAGGCAGTGCTTTCTCCAGGTAAGAGCTTGCCTCATTGTGCCTGTTCAACCCTCGGACAGCAGGACTGGCAGCACTTCTGCCCTTCTGGTATCTGATGGGTCACAAAGCCCACAAAAGTAAAGGACAGGTTGGCTCAGACCCAGGCACTGTCTGATGCTCTCATTGGCATGAGACATAGGGTGGAGACAAGTGCCAGTGTCTGAACTGTGGGGCTCATAGCCGTAGTTTAAGCAGAGTTTGTTGCTACAAATGGGATCCTGGCCTCCCCTCAGCCAGCTGGGGCACATTTCAAGAGTCTGGATCTCAACTTTCTTTGAATTGCCAGAGATAGTAATATGGGGAGAAAAGCCATGTTTGGATGCCTGTGGACTTCCCCTCAAGGATAGTGTGACAAATCATGCCCACAAAATGTCAAAACCACTCTCTCAAAACTATAGTATTGTTTCCTTTTCCAAAAAACACTTACAAAATGAGCAGTTCTTCCCCATCCTCCAAATTATCCACAGCTCTGGCCCTTTGGCAACTGAGGCAGGTCTCTGCTTCTGCAGACACTACCGCGAGTGCCTGCGTCTCGGTCTGGTGCCCCTGAACAGCTCCCCAAGATCTCCTTGGCTCTGAAAAGAGAGCCCTGCTGATGCAGCCAGAGTTCATTTGTGCTTCTTGCTTGTCAGACTTCTGGCTCTGTCTTTCCCAACCAGTTCAGTAGGCCCTGCAGGAAGCTGAACCAGACTCCGGGGAGCCCGTGACTTTCCCATTGTCCTGTGCTAACTGCAGGGCTGGCTGAGTTCAAGCCATTTTTCTTCCTTTCTGATTGTTTTCCTTACAGTCTGCAGTTAAGCATAACCCAAATATTTGTTCAATAAACAGTTATTAGACCAGTGCATACTGTTAAAATTATTGTGGGATCTCTCTGTGTCTATCACACCATATACTAGCCAGCAACAGGCTTCTCCTTGTCCATCACATATGCACATGACCCCAGGACATCAGCCTGTGTGATGCAGCACAATGAACGTAGAGTGACACCTGCCCTGACACCTGTGCTCTTCTGGTCAGACTAAGCAAGCTGCAGCTTCAGGGATGTCTTCTAAAAGGTTTTATTATGAAGATTTGAACTGAGGCCATGTGGCAATGCTAAGAGATGGTTGTGGCTGGTTTTATCTTGTTTCACTGATTTTGGAACAATGGTGAAGAGATCACCCAGCTCTGAGGTCAAGTATGAGCAGGCAGCAGCTCAGTTTATTCAAGGATATAGCACAAAGGTAGTGGAAGGTTGTCTTCATTTGTCCAATGGACTGTATTAGACAGATGACATCAGAATGCCATTGCAGTGACTAAAGAGTGTAACTGTTTTATCCAGGTAAGGAGAGAAACACATCTCCAGACTCTTTGCTGGATCTTAACAGGTAACTGAAAAAAGAAAATGCACATGGAGACTCATGTGATCTTCCATCTTCAGTTGAGTCCCATTCCTGCTCCCTTCTGGGAGGATGGTCCATTTTTTGTGGAGGTAATTTGATGGGAATGTGGAGACAGGAAGGCATTATGGAGAGAATAGCAGTCCCACTCAGGATGAAAACAACCTGGCCTCTGACCCAAAGGGGACAAGAACTGCTCCAAAGACATTCCTTCTGTCCCAGCTACGCCACATAGAGGAACAAGAGACTTCATCTTCCTAGGATACCAAAACAAAAAGTTCTTGCCTGGATAAAGCCACTGAAATAGAAGGGAAAAAACCTTCCTCAGAAAGGTGTAAAAACATCGTGCAATTATCAAGCTGTATTTCTTTTTTTCTGTGCTGTATTCTTTGTCTCTCATGGATGTAAACTTGGCCTTGTGGTTGAAATGGCAACAGCTGTAAATTTCAACGAACAAATTCCTCCACGCTTTTTTAATAAGCATTTACCCTCATCAGCAGACAATCTGCATGGTTCAGCTGAGTTTCTAATTGTCCAGTACTTTCATGCACGAAGTACAAGCTATGGTTTCCCAGGCTTCTTTTAGGGCACAGCACTCGCCCATTAGAGGGAAATTTTTCCATATTGCTCACTGACAGGATGTGGAAGGAGTGAATATTTTGCTGGAAAGACCTGGGGTTATTCCTTAACAAATTGAGTGTGGTATCTGTGGTTTGGCATGAACATCGGCACTGATTTATCTCACTGTAGCCCAGAATCACCGTGGGCTATCTGACTGCTTCAGCCAACACATAGGAAGGTTAGTGCACTACTTCCAGGTATTTTTTCTCTTGTGTTCTATTGATTCATTCCCAGGAGTATCCTAGAAATGACCCTTAGTAAAGCACACAGTTGTCTCTTGCTCTGCTTTTCTTTTTAGCCACTTTCAGCCTTTCTATGTCTGAAATTAGATGGAGAAAGCAGTAAGTTAGGCCAGAGGTCCCTGGCTCACTTATTTGGCAAGCACCTGTTTTTACTGTTGAACTTTCCTTCTCTTTCCTTTCCTTTTAATAATTTTTTTTTCTCTCTTAAGCCTAAGTGATTGGGTGCTGCTGAATCCTCTTATATTGCATTTGGGTCTTGGATCACACTTTCACAAAATTTGGGAAGAGCCTTCTATGCCCTGGACTTCCAGAAACAATAACAAACAAAAATAACCTTTGCTTTAAGTCTGAATGATGTGACTTTGCTGTGGCTGACTTCAGGATCATAATTCCTGATTCATGTCTAATCAGTGCCATGGCCTGTGATTTGGGGAAGTTCCTGAATACACTGAAAAGCCATCAGAATCCAGCTGCCAGCCCACTGATGTACTGAGATACTTGTTCTTGTGTCAATAGCAGTGGATTTCTTTCTCAAAGGGGCCACTTCCCACTTCTTCCTTATCCTCTTCTGACTATTCTGGACAAAATAAAGGCACCAGCGTTAGCACTGGATATCTGATCCCAACAACCAGTACTCCATTTGTAACTGATAATAGAAATATGGTTTATTGCTTCAGTAAAGCATCTTTGCAGATAATATGTAAGTGAGCTTGGGGAGCCCAGCCATTTGGAGGGCTGGTAGTGTGCTTGGAATTAATTTCCTTGCCTTACTGTCCCTTAACATATCCATGGCTTGACCTTTATTAGAGATTTTTAAGAACAAATTCAACATATTCTCTCAGCTGTATGTAGCCTGCCTCATACTGGCCCATGGAATAAATGGCTTCTTGAGATCCCTTCCAGCTTTGTTTCAGGGATGTTTATGACTCTCACTTTGACACACTATGAAAAATATTACTCTGTGTTTTACATATGCTGCCTGTGAGGCTGTTTGTTCAAGCTGGACCCCTGTCCAGGCAGGACACCTCTGACTGTCTCCAGTCTATATACGTGGAATGTCCTGCAACTCAAATTGCTTATTTAGGCCTGCTGGACAGTTGTCTTTTGGCTGTTTTGTCTCATTTTGGATGCCCTCTTATGCATTTCAATATGCAAAATCAGCTTCTTATTTTCCTGGTTCTCTTTTTAGCAGCTGCAAGGTGTCTTGTAGGTCAGTTCGATAGTGCTGAAGGAGAAAAAGAGACGGTTTTCATGCAGGGTTTCTTCATTTCTCTGAATGTAACCACTTCTGGGGATCCAACTCCGCTATTTTAGGCACTAATAATGGGTGGATTGTTCAAAAATCCTGGTTTTATTTTTATGGATCACTGGGAGCCTGTACTGATGCAGTAAAGCTGCACAATGGCAAGAATAATTGCTGTGTCGATTGACCTGAGTTTCCATGTGGGATCATGGAAAAAGTGGATGGTTGCTTTGGATCTATTCAATGGATCAAGATAGAGATGTTGGGATTTTTTGTTCCCAAGCAGTTGTGTCAAAGTCCTGGACAAATTCACAGAAGGTGTGTTTAAAAGGCCCATTCAGAAATATCTGTTCCTAAGGAGAAACAGCTCCTGCCCAAGGGAACTGGTTGATGTACTTCTGGGGCACACTCAGTCACTGTAGTATCAGTGATGTCTCATTTACTGAAATGCTGGAATTATCTCCAAGACATGTAAAAAATATTAAATCTGTCTCTAAAATCTAGACAGCTGACTGAATGGATCACAAACTCTAGTTTTGAATACCTTAATTTTGTGGGAAATTTTTTCGTAGGGATGTTTCTGCTTATGTCAAATAATTTTTATTGCTATTTGGTGAGGAAGCCAGATACCACTGTCTGCATAACAAAATGCTAATTTTTTGGCACACTGGGATGCCAAGTAGACATGTTAATATATGGCTACATGTATATATTGTGGTATCAATAGTGGATGAAAATATAGATGTATTTACTGGAAAATCTGTGGATAATCAGAACAGTTTTACAAAAAAAGAAAAAAAAAAGAAAAAAAAAGGTTTAATTTTTTATTCTTGATCAGTTAGAAACACAGTCCAAATCCTCTTGGGGAAAAACAAGCACCAAATAATACCCCAACTCTGTAAGAGCAAGGAATGATCAAGCTGTAGCCTGTATTTTTTTCCTAAGGGAACATTGCATGAGATGTTGATGAACGCCTTCTGCTGGTCTGCTTCAGCCACAAAGGCTGTGGGAGTGCAGGGTGAGTTGGCTCCAGGCACACACTCTCTGTTCCCACCAGGGGAGCAGCAAGGGCACTTTAAAGTCACCCCCTGGGCTAGAAGCCAGGGCTCCCACCACATGGGATGGAGGGAGCTAGTCTGTAGATGGGTCTGCTCTCAACATAGCAGTGCATGTGGCTGGCATGAGCACCTGGGCAGAGGAGCCAGGAGGAACTCCTGGGTCCTGCCAGACAGACATGGACAAAATGCCCGGTGCTTGTCAGGAGTTTTGAAGCAGGGATAGATGATAGCAAATCCTGCATGCTTATTAGTTACAAATTACCTTTCCAAAGACACACTTCCTTCCCTTCAGCCAGCTGTTCTGCCTCAGCACTCTTAGCTGGTAGATCTCCAAAGCTACAATGCTAGTTTAAAGTAATTTATTGATAAATCGTCTTCCTTGTTGCAGTCAATCAAATCTGCTGGACTATATAAGAAACAGGTAGTTGAACTAAGATTATTTTTAACAATTCTTGCTTTGTTTCATAATAAAACTCAATGAGGAAAAGACTGATCAGTCAAATATCTTCTCTGGCCTTTTCTGTCCATTGCTGCTGTCAAAACAAAATGGTTTTGAGCATTTTCATTTGTATTACGTGGGTTTAGGCAAGGGCTCAATCTTATACTTATCTAAGGCAAGAATCCTTTTGTCGACAGATTTGTGTGAGCATTGAATCAGCCCCTAACTGCCCCATCTGTATTCTTGCCATGAAAGTTGAAAGCTTAGACCTCCTAGATAAGACCCCTCACACAGGAAAACTAAATAGGGAAAATCCAAAGGATAGACATGGGAAATCTATTTGAACAGCACTTTCACCCTTCTTCTATTTCTGAAAATCTGGAACTCTGGGACAGAAAAAGATTTTTGAGTGATGTAGATACTCAGCAGTGAGTACTTTCACTGCTCCCACTTATCCTGGTGACTATTCCTATCCCTTTGTAAGGACACCCATGGTCCATGTGTGGATAATGTATGGTGGAGAGGAGACAGACCTCAAACCTGGCATGTAGGATAGATAATGTTCTCAGATTGCAGTATTGTCAGTCTGCTTGTCTGATCATTCATACAGGTCTTTACATTTTTATATGCCTCACCTTCTTATAGATAAAATGGGAATAATAACATCTTAAGAAACAGCCATGGTTTACTATGGCAAGCATCCATCCACCCACCCATCCATCCATTCATCCATCCATCCATCCATCCATCCATCCATCCATCCATCCATCCATCCATCCATCCCATTATCTTCTCTCTCCTACCACCCAGTAGCAGATTCCCAAACAGGAATTCTTGTCCCAGCATTGGTGATTTATGTGGGAATTTTTAAAAGGTGATTGAAGATTTTTTTTTTCTTTTTAATTTGCCATCCCAGCTGTCATAATTCACAGCCAGGCACATGAGGTTAAATCTTGTTCTTGCTTCACCTTAGTGCCCTGGTCTGTGACCTGCAGCAGGTCAGTACTCTGACCCCTGGTCCCTGCTGCCTGGTGACTGATGGCTCGTGGGAGCAGTAACCCCTCCAGCCACTGCCACGAGATTTAACCAGGGCTGTGAATCAGAGTTCCAAATCTAGGGAGATCAGGGGATGTAGCACATCTAGTGCTACACACTCATGCCTTTGCTTACCCTTCACACAACCTCTCTCTCTAGGTTACTCTGCATAGCACAAGTCCTCCCTGTGTATTTTGGAAATGTTTAACCTTCCCAGTGTGATCATTTTATTCTTAATTAAAGACAATTGCTGTGAAGCACCATGGATGAATTTATTACTAAAAATGCCCCCTCCAACTGTGCAATGCATTTATTTTAAAGTCTAATGGTCTTCCTTTCCCTTCTCAGTGTGCAATCTTTATTAGGGTCTTCCATGATTAATTCTGGAGCAGAAACACGAAAGGGGCAGATCTCCAAGAATGGCATTGTCTGCATTCACTCTCAGATGTTCTTTTTTAAATTTATTTCTTTGTTAAAAGATATTTCATTCAGAGAATCCCCACTGAGCTTTTTATTGCAGAAAATTAGGGATCATAAATCGTCTCCCAGAAAACTATAAATCCAGTACTATTGAAACATTCCATGGGCAGATCTTGGCTCTTTGATGAAATCACTCCTTTTTCTTGTATAATTTATGAGCTTTTTTTCAGCATGGGGGGATTTATGCTTTTAAATTGCTCACCAGGGTTTTATTGAATATAATTTGCTAGCAAATTTATATGAGCCAAATATATTGCATTTTATCCACAATTATGAGCAATAAAATTGATGGGGCTTTACTTTTCATTTTCTTCTGGCAAGCAGAGGAAACATGAGTTTATCCTGAACTTGGAGTGAGGTTTCTCAGGGATTCACATGTACAATTAAAAAAGAAAAGAGTGTAGTCAGCAAGGCAGAGGTGCCATTTTGGAAACTTTATTTGGTGTATGGGAGGGGGCAAGTTAAATTTCTCTTGCTCCAAAGGGACTGTAAAACACTGAGGAGCTGAGTTAAAAACCACCGAAGGCCTATGACACACATCAGCTTTTGCAAAGTTTGGAATCATACTGTTGGGAGGCAAGGTGTGGATAATCTGTGTAAGAGCTGCGTGTCTTTCACAGTCCCCTTTGATCCCATTTTCCTGTGATATTCTGATTTTCATTTGATTCAACCCTGGTATATTCAAAGGTACAAACAAAACCCTCCAGAATAACTCTACCTTCCATGATTAATTTTATTTACTGTATCTGAGTTGTGTTCATTCTGGTATGGCCCATATCCCTTGAGGGCTTTTATGACTGACAGAAGAGAGGAGGAATAAAATCCCCATGTATCATTAATCTCTATAAGGCATAAGGAGCCACAAAAGTGTTCCATGTCCTGGTTCTTAACAGGCTCTTATTTCCAAATACTGATTTCTCAAAAATAAGACTTCTAAACCACAGGAACCTTCACAAAACAGTCAGATGCAAATATTGCAGCTTGCTGCCAAGTCGGTGTGTGTGGGGGGCACTGGGGTGAGCTTTTGGGATGCACCACACTGCTTAGGTGACAGGGTATGGAACAGGAAAAAAATTCAGGTGCAGGACTACACCTGGGCAAAAACGTCCCTCCATGCAAAGCAAAGCAAAGCAAAGGCAGGCTTACACTGCTTTGAGCTTTGTTTCGTAGACTCTCACCTGCTATGGACATCTCTGCCTGCCTTTATGTCCATCTGTTCCTCTCTCTGTCGGCTTCGTCGGCTCTGAATCTTGTCCTTACAACATAATCCTGTGGTCTGGGAGAAGAAATCTTTATTCCAATTTAGCTGAAACTGAGGCAAGCTGGTTTGTAGACACACATCACAGAGGAGTAAGGAAAAAGGCTGAATTTAGCTGCCTTCCATTAAAAATGGACGTAAGACTTCAAACATTTCAACAGCAGGGGAGCACCAGTCCCTGGTCCACAGCCTGTGGCAGTCCAGGGGGACAGGGAACTGACCTCTTTCTGTCACCTCACTCCTCACAGGAGGAAAAACCATCTTCTGTCCTGAGAAAAATGTGCAGAGGAGAGATCCTGGTGAGGCTCCTTGTAACTTATCCCTCCTTTTTTGGCCTCCTGTTTCAGATTTTACAGCAGCAGGGCTCATTTTGACACAGAGCAGGTATCTTGAGCTTTTCTTTGCACTAAAGGAAATTAAAGCTGCAAATTGAAATGGGCAAATCAAAGGAAATTCAAAGCTTAAGACACACATAACTCTTTGAGCTATTTGTCCCACCAGAGTCCAAACTGCTGCTATGGCCAGTGCATTAACAGTGAATATCCTGTCTTGCTCATGCCCATTTTTTGCCATAGCTGTATTATTATTATTATTATTATTATTATTATTAATTACAACATTCTATAGGTTTTGGACTTAATGTACACAGGGCGATGATTGCTGGGGCCATAATAATGAAATATTACTTTCTTAATGAAATTTCAGTCCCAGCTCATTTCACTGCTGACATTGAGGTGACTGCAAATAAACACTTTCCAGAAGAGTCAGTTAAATGGCTGCATAAGCAATTTATCAAATACTGTAACATTTAAATAAATAATAAAGAAGTATTCAAGTGTGCTATATTACTGCCTGTGGCTTTGTTCCCAATAACCTCACAACTTGTCTTTCTAATAGTTAGATTCCCACTGACAGAAAACAAATCTCTCTCCAACTTGGAGAATTTTATCAGATTTATCTGAATTGCCAGATCAATGTGGAGGAAACAAATGGAGTCAGCAACATGATTTAAATTAGAAGTCTAACAATTTACAGTCTCCACTGGTTTCTCATAAAACCTTTATTAACGTTTGGCATTAGGTACCAAGGAACTATAAATAACATTCCAAAAGAACATTTATATCTGCTTAGGACTCTCGTTATATGTCTTCAACACAGCTTAAATAATGTCAGTAATACCTTCATCATGAACAGGAAATGAAAAAGTTGCCCCATACATGTTGTGTCTTTTAATCAAATATTATTTTCTCCTTAGAACTGCAGAGCTGGTAGGGTTTTTTTATTTATTTTATTTATTCAAAACTTATGTCTACAATTTCCACTTGTTTTTCTAGATCTCAGTAGGGTACAAAGCTCTCCCATCCAAATAGAGCAGAACAATTTCTTCACATCTTTCATGCAGTTCTTCTCTCCTACCCCCTCACCTCAGCTGCTGTTAAAGGCTGAACTCACTCCTCAAAGATGTGGATAGGGCAGCACCATGATGCCATGAGCTGCCTGTGGGAAGAGGCAGCACAAGGAAAGAGGGCACTGTCTAAAATAAGGTCTGATTGTAGCAGAGTAGGATATGAAAGAGATTTATAGGCTGCCGTCCCACTCTTCCTTCCTTCCTTCCTTCCTTCCTTCCTTCCTTCCTTCCTTCCTTCCTTCCTTCCTTCCTTCCTTCCTTCCTTCCTTCCTTCCTTCCTTCCTTCCTTCCTTCCTTCCTTCCTTCCTTCCTTCCTTCCTTCCTTCCTTCCTTCCTTCCTTCCTTCCTTCCTTCCTTCCTTCCTTCCTTCCTTCCTTCCTTCCTTCCTTCCTTCCTTCCTTCCTTCCCTTCCTTCCCTTCCTTCCTTCCTTCCTTCCTCCCTTCCTCCCTCCCTCCCTTCCTCCCTCCCTCCCTCCCTCCCTCCCTCCCTCCCTCCCTCCCTCCCTCCCTCCCTCCCTCCCTCCCTCCCTCCCTCCCTCCCTCCCTCCCTCCCTCCCTCCCTCCCTCCCTCCCTCCCTCCCTCCCTCCCTCCCTCCCTCCCTCCCTCCCTTCCTCCCTTCCTCCCTTCCTCCCTTCCTCCCTTCCTTCCTTCCTTCCTTCCTTCCTTCCTTCCTTCCTTCCTTCCTTCCTTCCTTCCTTCCTTCCTTCCTTCCTTCCTTCCTTCCTTCCTTCCTTCCTTCCTTCCTTCCTTCCTTCCTTCCTTCCTTCCTTCCTTCCTTCCTTCCTTCCTTCCTTCCTTCCTTCCTTCCTTCCTTCCTTCCTTCCTTCCTTCCTTCCTTCCTTCCTTCCTTCCTTCCTTCCTTCCTTCCTTCCTTCCTTCCTTCCTTCCTTCCTTCCTTCCTTCCTTCCTTCCTTCCTTCCTTCCTTCCTTCCTTCCTTCCTTCCTTCCTTCCTTCCTTCCTTCCTTCCTTCTTTCCTCTTTCTTTTTCTTTCCTCGCTTTCTCTCTTTCTGTGTTTCTTTCTCTCTTTCTCTCATTTTAGGATTTTTTATCTTGTACAAAGATTTCATTTCCTTCCATAGAAGATTGAACCCAGATTTTCTTTTCCATCTAACATATCCAAACACTCCTGTCCAAAATTCAGTTCTGTTCTGAAATAGTCTGCTCCCAGTCTGCTGTGTGGTCCTTATTATTTTCATGGAATCATAGAATATCCTGAGTTGGAAGAGACCCACAAGGATCCTCAAAGTCCAGCTCCTGGCCCTGCACAGCACCATCCCCAAGAGTCACACCATGTGCCTGAGAGCATTGTCCAAACACTCCTTGAGTTCTGTCAGGCTTGGTGGTGTGACCACATCCCCTGGGAACCTGTTCCAGTGCCCAAACACCCTCTGGGTAAAGAACCTTTTTCTAATATCCAACCATAACCTCCCCTGATGCAACTTCTGGCTATTCCCTTTGGTCCTGTTACTGATCAGCACAGAGAAGAGATCAGTGTCTGGCCCTTCTCTTCCCCTCAAGAGGAAGTTTTAGACTGGAACAAGGTGTCCCCTCAGTCTCCTCCAGGCTGAATAGACCAAGTGACCTCAGGGAGTGCCCCATATGGCATCCCCTCAAGGCTCTTCACCATCTTTGTTGCTCTCCTTTGGAACTCTCTAATAATTTAATCTCTTTTTTATATTGTGGTGCTCAAAACTTTTCCCAGCACTCAAAGTGAGGCCATCCCAATGCAAAGCAGAGCAGAGCAAAGCAGAGCAGGACCATCTCCTCCCTTGCCCAGCTGGTGATGCTGTGCCTTATTCTCCACCACTTTTGGCCCTCCTGGCTGCCAGGGCACTGCTGACTCCTGTTCAGCTTTCTGTTAACCAGGACCCCCGGTCCCTCTCTGTGGCACTGCCTTCCAACATCTCATTCCCCAGTCTATGTGTACATTCAGGGTTGCCCCATGGCAGGTGCAGGATCTGGCACTTGTCTTTGTTAAACTTCAGTTTGTCTCCCTGCAGGGCCTCTCTCCCTGCGAGAGACTCAACAGCTCCTTCCAATTTAGAATTGTAGGCAAACTTACTTAGTATCCCTTCCAGTCCTGTATCCAAGTCGGTGATGGATACATTGAAGAGCACAGGGCCCAGGATGGAGCCCGTGAGTGGTGGGTGAGATGAGCCTCAGTGGCTGTGGCAGAAAGGATGGTGCCATTCCTACTGTGCTGGGAGCGATGACACCTTGACACATCACTTGGAACAGAGAAATGGGCTGCACAGCCATGGCTTCATCCAGTCTCCTGGTGCCAAGAGGTGAATGATGAGTGAACCCATGTGGTGGGACAGAAACCGCTAACATCCTGCACACAGCACTTCCCTCCAGCAGCTCCTTGTGTGAGATCACAGAAGGGTTGCATCCTTGTAATTACCTTTAGCTTGTTTGCAGGCATCCAGACTCCAGGTCACCGGGCCTGCTAGACTCTCATCGTGGCCTCTTGCCCTTCCCACAGCACTTGCAGTGCTCACAGCTAGAGTTTGAAATCCCTCAGCCAGCCAGCTTTGTAGGGTTGCTCTCTCCTCTGTATCCTGCTCATCAGCCCCTGGCCATACATGTCTGTCTCCAGCTGTCCACTACATCTCTTTCCACTCATGCTGTTACACCTCTGAAGCAAATTCCTGAGGCTGCATCTCCACCCAGCTGCCCACACTCCCCCTCTCAGTCCTGTGTGGCAGGTGAGACCCTTTTCTACAGTAATAAGGAAGTCAGCACACAGTGCTGAAGCTTTACTTGCAATTTTTGCTTTTAGCTTGGCTCCTAACCAGGTACTTATATTCAGAAGGGTCTTTGGAGCCAGAAAAAGAAAAAAAAAAAAGGGAAAGAGAAGTGCCTAAGGCAGAAAAGGAAAGAATACAGACAAGAATTAAAAAGCCACAGAAATGCTAAAAGAAATATATCAAAGAGGTGGCAATTAGATTTAGCTCCTCAGAATGATGTGACAGATTCAAAGGCAGAAGTATTTTACATTCAGTAGCATAAGAATTGATGGAAAATTAATTCCAAGAATGTCTAGCCGTGAAGCCAAATATCTCTTCACCTACAGAAGCCAACTACAAGAAAATCAGAACCTTTAGCCTGACCTTCAAACAACAGTTAGTGCTGATTTATTGACATGATTTTCCAGAGCATGGACAATGCTTATGAAGGCATTGAGAAGACTATATAATAATTTATTTTTTTTTTTGAGCTTCATGGGATATAAGCAGTTTTCCACTTCAAACAAGCTCTGCCAGGGTGTCCTTTTGTTAAGTCTATGAATTAAATTCAGACAAAACAACAGCTTTGTTGTAGCATGTGATTTAGCAATAGACCTGAGGCTACTATTCAATAAAAAAGAGGAATAATTACACACTTTGTTATAAAAATTACATGATAAGTTCCTTAGAAACCTCTCTGAAAATTAAGTTAAGTACATGGTAATTCAGTTTTTCCACTACCAAGTTACCTCCTCACTGTGACTGCTTGAGGGAAACTGTAAGTTGCAAGGTTCCATAGTTCCTTCAGTTGAGGGAAGGAGAAATAGAGTTACTTTTTATTCTCGATGCCTTCTTTTTCATTTTTCTCCAAGCATTGTGATTATTGGTAGCAGCCATCTCTAAATGTGCCTCCGAAGTTATTGTGGCACTCACAAAGCTGAGTTTAGGCTGCCAATGTTCAATTTTGGAAAGAGATTTGGGAACCTATGAGCCCAATCAACCCCACAAGCCCTGCAGCATAGCAGGTCACCATGTGCCCGCTAAGCTCCCTGTGCCTCACCTCCCTGTGTGCCTGCTTTCAGTCTGTGGCAGCTCTGAATTTACCTCATAGCACAAGAGGTTTAAATTAGGTCAAATTACATTGTGCTTGTGTGCACCCAGACACTTACTGCCATTCAGTTCATACACAACCCCTGGTAACTCCTGGCTGGACTAGTCTGAGTGACCTGACTTGTCCCTTTGGTCTCTAAGCACCACTCAAAATCACCAGGGCTTAGAAACAATGGTGCTTTGAAAATTGGGCTCAGAAACTGGCAATTGCTTTTGAAGCACCCATGTCTCCTTAACCCTGGAGTTAAGGAGATCCTAATAATTCTAGGAATACAGGAGTAGACAGCCTTTAAAAAGACAATACTTGACAAAGGAGCTGCTTGTCATGAGGTGGTCAGCGTGGCCCTTATGTTACACTATACGATTGATTGTCCTTATATAGAGATTTACTGATTTAATTTTTTAAAATATCTTCTTTGTGAAAAGTGTCTAATTTGTGTGATGATGCAGATGAGGGGGATGAGTTCCATTCTTCACAGGCCCACCAATAATCCCTGTCAAGGAGCAGCACCCACACAATGACATGTAAGGAGACCTCAGCCCCAGAAACTTCTCCAAACACCACCTGCTTGGATGACAATGCTGGAAACAAAACAAAACATTCTTCATCTTAGCACTGACAGGTGAGAACCTGACAGGTTCTGACAGGTCTCTCACCAAGAGAAGAGAAGAAGTCCCTGGGAAGTGTCTGGCAGACCTCAGAGGAGCAAATGTTTCCATGTGGTTGGTTACCTGTAAAATTGCAAATTGTTTTCATGACACTTGTTTTCTGAATCGCTCTCATTCTGGACACTTCTCACTTTGCTGTAAGGAAGCTGGGGAGCCCTTTCATAACCCCACCATTTTATGCAGACACAATAGAGCAACAATGGCTGAAAGTAAGTGAGTGCCTGTGATTCGTGCGAGTGAAGTCATCCGAAGCAATCGCCAGAATGTGGCTTTATTCAGAAACAGCTTATGCTGTAAGAATTTTCTTTTGCAGATACACTCAGAGGTTATTAAACCCCTGCTGGCTCTATAAGATTTGGTAGTAGATCACAGATTTTAGCAATTTCCTACTGCCTTGCCACTTTGTTTGACTGGATATTGAGCTCCCAGCTGTCCACAAATCCTGTATGAAGGCTGCTTGGCACAAGTGGCAGCAGTCAACCTGTACATTTGACTAAGGATTCTTGCAGCTGGGACTTGTTGGACTTGCAGTAAACACTTCAATCAAATGCCATTAGAACTGGGCTGAAAAAGAGACCATTCTGGATTGCCAGCAAAGGACAGCCTCCTTATGCTGTCTATATAGCACATGTACATCCTGATTCAAGCTGACTTTAATTCTGTATTGAAATAATAGAGGCTAAATATGAACTGATTCAAAGTGAACATCAAAGCTTTGTTTAGATTTTACATAGTTGATTCTCAGTCTTTGTTGATGAAGCAGATTTATATTAGCATACTGCATTCTGAAATGGGGAAACAGATACAGACTTTTAGGGCCAGTAACTTTTAGTTAAGTTGTTAGGTGAACACTTCTGGAGAAAAAAAAATTGACTTTTTACAGCAATTTTAAGAGAAGGCCTACAGTGTTTCACTCTAGCCAGAAGCTCTGCAGTCCTGCTCAGAGGCTGTTTTAAAAAATTGCTCCAGCTCAGCATCCAAAGCCACACAGGGAGTCAGTGAGAAGAGCCAGGTGAGAGCTAAAGAGTTTCTAATCACTGCTTGTGTTTTCCCACTTCTAACCCAAGCTTCTGGATTAAATATAAAGTGAGCTGTCAAGTAAATCATGGAATCATGGAATCGTTAGGTTGGAAAGGGCCTTTAAGATCACCAAGTCCAACCATTAAAGGCACTCGCACCATATGCTAGAAACATCACACAGCTTTGTTGGCCATATAAAAATTGCTGCACATGGGAACAATAACTCTTTCTTGAAAACCAAATAACTATTCTAATCTAAATCAATCAGATCTTAGAAAGACAGAAAATCCACCCCTTTCAGGATACAGTCATTGTGCAAGTGTTAGGATATTACAGAGATTTAAAAACGCTATAGCCTCTGGTACCTGCCCTTTTCAGAGCTATTGTTTTTAAGTGTGAGCTGTAAGGCCTCTTCTGCCAAGATTTTTACCCAGAGGAAATATCCTTCTCAGTGATGTAACCCTTCACAGGTCAGAGTCCTTAACTGAGAGCTAGCCCTCCTGGCTGGTGGAGTGATCACTGCACAGCACATAGTGAAGTGTCAGCCAGATCTTTTCTTGCACATTTTCTCCTTCATTCTTCATTTTCAGTGTATGATAACTTCAGAAATAAACTAAAGATCTTTTGTAGAAAACTAGGCAATCACTGCTTTTTCAGATGTGTAATGTAAAATCTGAAGATAACTATATGTCTTCAAATTCAGTTTCTAACTGCAAATTTATTTGAAAGCATAAAGACAGTTATGTCTTATACTTTCAAATAAATTTCTAATTTGCTGTTTATATTTAAGTGGACTGTCAGAGGCTTTTGAGCATGTTGTTGTGTAAAAACCCCAGCAACACAAAGGAAGACAGCACATCAGAAAACCTATGCACCTCATAGAGAAGTGACAGAGGCATATATGAGGCAGGAATTTTTATTTTAATTTTCACATTACCTTCTGTGATAAGCATAACTAATTTCTTACTAGGTCTCTCAAATGCAACAAAAATACGAGCCAACGAAACCAACAAGCTTCCTCTGTCTTGCCAAAGCATTTTCTGGTAGGATGGGACGCTGAGGGAAGGGGGACACAGGCTTTTCTGCAGCCTTCATTTGCATTTGGGTCATTCTGAGACCCATTTGTGAAGAGCAACCGTGTCCTCACTGACACCCCAGATGAGCCCAGTTGGTGCCACAGCTGCTCCACGAGGCACTGGGATTTACATGGCTCCTTTAAAACCAGCTGGCTCCCCACGGGCTGGAATGAAGGAGCCTCACTGGCTGTGGTTGGTGTCCCATGGCTGAGCAGGCACCAGCCCTGAGCAGAACCCCTCCTGGCAGTGGGGCAGCCCTGGGCTCACCCAGCCATGCTAAGGGCACCTCTTCCCTCCACAGCCAGCCTGGGGGAGCAGCCAGCAACCAGCTCCAGAGTGGCCTGAGAGGATTGGAAAGGCAGCAGATGAGTGTGCACATGGGTGGAGTGGCTGCAGTGCTCCCACGGCAGCCAGACAGAAAAAAAAAAATCAGTGTTTATGATTTGAAATATTACATATGCAAATGTGGTGATCTATGGGGGGAAATATGAAGGAGAGAAAAGGGGGTTATGAGGTTATCTGGAAGAACACAGCAGAGTTAGAGAGGGGTTTGGATTTGCAGCCCGGCTCTTTGAGTTCAGCCGCCAGTGTGGTTATCATTAAATGTTGCAAACAGAAGCCAAAATAGAATCATGTGGCAGGAAAATTCAAATATTAGAGATGGTTTGTGTTTCTTTTCTTGCTTGTTTGTTTGTTTGTTCAGCTAGCATTGTTGTTCAGCTAGCACAGCTTTATCCTTATAACTGCCTGAGTACTGTGGGTAGATAGCAAGGCCTCAACAAAAAATCTTGCAGTGTGATCAAAGCCAACGAAGGGAAAAGGTCAAAGCAGAGGTTATGATGCATGCAGTGCCAGGGAGCTCTGTGTCACACGTGCATGTGTGTGTATAAGCAAAGTCCCCTCTCCATGATGCAAGGACAGCAGATGAGAGTCATGGAGTGCACTAGTCAGGAAGCACAGAAAAAACTGTGTGGTGGCAGTGAGATAAGCAGTGCAAAATGACCAGCTGCAGAGCAGAACCTTCCCAGGCAGGCCTGGATACTTGTCCCCATGCTCAGACCTGTATCTTGCAGCTGTATTTTGCATAAAAAAAATTACTGGGAAATGCTTCAGATTTTTCTTCAATGGTGGCATAAAAAGTGACTGCAATAGCCTCACTGCTTGGCTGGCTGTGACTTTCCTTGCATGGCTCCTACCTGGCTTTTCCTTGTGTGACTCCTACTGAAGTGCTGCTGGAGCCACAGCGTATCTTGCTGGGCATGAGAGAGGGCTGTGCTTTCAAATATGAATTCATATATTCAGAGATTAGTGAAGTGCAAGGCCAGCTGAAAACATCACGATAATTCATTCTGACCTTCCTCACCATGTGGGTTATGATGTACCATATATATACACACACACACACACACACAGACACACACACACACACAGACACACACACACACACACATGTATATATATATATGTATGTGTAGATATACATATATTTGTGTGTATATGTATACACACATATATATACGTATATATATACATATACATATACATATGTAAGAATCAGCAAGCACCTGTTCATGGAGCTTTATTTTATCTGATTAAAAAAATCAGACTAGCCTATTACTTATCTTTTCTTCTTCACTGCTTACAATCTTTATTTGGCTTCAGTGGACTTGCTGTGCGTGAACTTACCTCTACATGACTGTTAGGAAACTGTGTGTAGATGCACCTTCAGGCCCAAGGTCTCCTGCTTGCCCAGCACCAGGCAGAGTTTCCTGGAGGAGTCCCCCTAGCCACACTTTGTGGCCAAGGCCAGCTAAGCTCGCTCCCCAGTATGAGCAGCTGTACTTTGCCCGTGTAGTGTCATTCAACAGAGCTGCTCGGGGAAACTGTAAGACTGCAAGTCTTCCTCTAGCTCTGCTTTACCATTTCTTTCCCCAAAATTCTTTTCCTACTTCTCCTTTTCACTGTCTCTGTTCAGCCCCCAATCACTGGCAATACATCCTCCTTTGCTGCCTTGACTCTACTGCTTGGATGTATTAGTGCTCAGCTACCTGATTACTTTTAATTCCTTTCTTCATTCCATTGATTTTGCTATAACTGAATCCATCTGCTGCATGTGATCAAAGGGAGGATGGGAAGGCTGTTTTTCAAATGGCTTCTTTCCTCCTTAAAAGGGTGGTGTTTTACAGAACTCAGCATGAGAGTTTTGGTGCTGTCTAGAAATTTCCACAGAATATGTTCTGTATCATTTCATTACCACTCAGCTATTTACTGGTTATTATTAACAAATTTGATTATGGAAGGTCAAATCATATGTGAAATATACAGTGTTTCCTTTCCCTTGTTCCTCTGCATAGCTCTTTGTGCCAGTCATGTACCGTGCTTCAAGCCAGCGACAGTCCCACAGCTGCCAAAACCACAGCTGGAGCACGAGTCTCCCATATTTTCATCTTTCCATTTGGTGACAGTGTCACAGTGACTTGCTCATAAGACACTATACATCTCACAGAAGGTTTGTTACTATTTTTTAAATGTGGATGCACTGAATGAAACTTCCTGCCTGATGGTCAAGCATAACCTTGAGACCATGTGAAAAAAAAAAATCAAAGCTCTGTTTCCACTGTTATTAACTCCTCTGAATATTGACTTTGTGCATAACAGTGAGGAGTTCGACCCATGGACTTGGGGGAAGCTTTGCATTTCAAGTTGCAGAAGGATCTAACACCTCAAATCTGCAGGTGGGACCACAGAGTTGGCCATTGTGATTAAGGACATCTCTGTTATGGCCTGTTCCCATGTTCCTGTGAAACAGGGTCAGTGATGAACCCCAGCAGATGTGCTGCCAGCCTTTTGCATCCTCCTGTGCCTGCAACAAACCTGCAGCTTTTTCTCACCTCATGGTTTATGGTAGTGGACAGAGCCAAGGACAGTGTAAAGGTGCGTGGAGGTGGAGAATGTTCAAGAATGATGCCAAAGTTATGGGAACTTCTCCCAGGAAGTTAAGAGAGAGCCTTAGTGCTTAAGAAAATTATCCAATATTGCTTTAGCCTTCTGGCTGACATTTTGATACAACATATATGATGGAATTAGCATCTTAATTTCTGCAATAACTGACACAGTACAAAAGCATTGTTCAGAAATTTTCTATTACTGCCTGGAGTGTTACTTTTTATGGTGCCATATACGCGTGCAGTATGGACAAGTTACAGTTGCCATGGGAATGTTAGTAATGAAATTCTTGAGTTCTCAATGTTTAAAAAGTCTCAAATGAGTTATAAAGGAAACTTGTTATCATTTAATTTCCTTTGTGAAAGGCAGAAAAAACCATGCCCACAACCCTTTTAGACAAAATTTGCCAAACTAAGACCCTTGTCTCAAAGCTTTTTTTCACTTTTTTTTTTTTTAATTTTGCTATCTGCAAAAAGAAGGTCTCTCTGTTTATCCACCTTTTTGTTTCTGTTTTCATTTTTTTCTGAGTCTATTCAATACTCACTATAGAGTTCTACTGGAAGTCTGAAAGAAATTGAGGTAGGAAATTGGAAAAAATCCAAGTTTTAATTCATGCTGTGTAAGACAGTTGTGCCAGAATATGTCAACATCAGATCTGGTTTAGGAATTACAATTAGAAAGGAAAATTTTCCTTCTCATAAGTATTTTCTGGGGTTGTAGGGATGAATGCAGTGTGTGAAACAATTCCAGAAGCTACAAAGTAACCCTTGGTTTCTGTGTGAGGGGACACACAACTCCTTAGAGCAATTATAGTGCAACAGTCAGGGGTCCATGTGAAGGGGTTAAGATGGGCATTTGATATTAAGGAGATATATATATATATAAATACATACATATATATATGTAAAGATATAAGGAGAAAGAAGGGATATAGAGGAGTTGTGGTAAGAGATGGAGGGAAAAGGAAGTAGTCTGAAGTGAGTTGAGAAAGGGGAAAAAATGAGGCAAAAGGAAAGACAAGAGAAAGAAAAAAAATAATGCATAAGCAAGAGACACTGAAAGAATTCAGAAAAAGGATAAGGCAAGCTACAATAAGATTGATCAATGTGTTATATAGTCACTGTGACCAAGAATGGATAATATGACAACGAGCACATGTGCTTCCAATGCACTTTGTCTTCCAGAGTGGTTCTTTACAGACTCAAGCATTTTGGAAACATGGATGTACTGAGGAGATTGGTCAGGGAACTGGAGAGTAGATGTGTGTGCTGGCCCAGCTCTACCTGTGTAACCATCATCTACTCTCAGATTCTGGAGAAGAAGCAGTCATTTTTGGGAAATTAATATGGAAGACTGAGTGTGAAAGAAGGGTTTGGATGCAGAGGTATAAGAAGAGGGATCTAGTGATCAGATGATAGGAAGAAGATGACAGAAATGTTTTACCTTTCATTAATATAGTCTCATTTATTTACTTGATAGGACTATACTGACATGTAACTGTTGATTGTAGAACTGAATCAACACTATTTAAACAAAAGAAGCATCTGCAATGAACCTTGTATTGACATTTTTTCTGGTCCAAATAAAAGGAGTACTTAAATTTAACTGCTGTGTCTGATGCTTAATAAAATTGACAATGTATATGTTCATATAAATATACATTTATTTAAATAGAGGATACAACTAGGATTAATTTCTGAAAAAGTTCACAACTTTCTTTAAAGATGAACTTTCATTTGAGACAAATCAATACAGAGACAAAGGAAGTAGAAGAGAGAATAATAAAAAATACTGAATTACTCCATGAATAGCATTTTTAAAATTAATTGTTAATAAGTTAATAAAAGTTAATAACTTTTTCTAATCATTCCAAGCACATGTCCTGTACTGGACAGTGCTAACATTTCAGCTCAGAGAATATGATATCTTGGTTTCAAATGCCCTCTGAATTCCTAAATCTCTAACGTTTTATAGCTCTAATTACTTCTATCCAAGCTGACTGACTTTATGAATGGGGCCTACGTGATTGGTTGCAGCAGTGAAATTTGGCTCAGTGGAGCAGATCCTTGGCTCTCAAACTTCAGGAGCATGGTGACAGCTCTGCCAGTCAAAAGCCTGACTTGCAAAGCGCTGCTGGCTCAGACCCCTACAAAATACTCTGTGCTGTCAAGATTTTCTAAAGGTGCCAGCAGCTGTGTTAGCCTGACAACTTGCACAGTTGCTTATCATCTCAAAAAACAGAGTCCTAAACTGATTTAATAATCTTTCTTTTTGTTGTTGTTGTGGGTTTTTTGTTTGGTTGTTTTTTGGGGTTTTTTTGGCTGTTTTCCTCTGTCTCCTGAAAAGTCACAGGAAAATTTGCAACAGTGCTGTTAAAGCTGCTGCTAAAGCTGGAGATGGGGCATAACCAACCCCATCCCCTCCCCCATAGTTAGTGATTCAGATAAGATGGAATGACATCCAAACCATCCCCAAGTTGTTTTTGTTTGTGCAGAACCAAAACCTGAGTGATGAGGTTTTGCAGCATTTAAACCCAAACCACTCCACTTTGTCCATTATAGACATGAGACTAAACTCAAACCCTTTTATCTGGGCTTTCTATCCCCTCTGGACTTGGGTGGTTTGGCTAAAAATGGAACTTAGATTTAAACCATCCCCTATTTGGGTTGTGCAAATCACAACCTGACTAATGTAGTTCTTCAAAACCAAAACCATAACATGGCCTTCTTGTTCTATCCCTAATTAAATTAAATGTTTTGTGTCCAGAGCTTAATGGAGACTGAAATATACAGAAGAATGTTATCAGAATAACACAACCTTCTATTTTATTCATTCCCAGAGGGTCTGGTCCTGAAATCACAAAGCCCTCTTGTGTCCTTGTGGGCACTGAGGAGATACTTCTGCTTTGAAGAGGCTGTTACTGCTGTATTTGAAAACAGTGAATTAATCTTCATTGAATTCCAGAGAAATGTACCCTTTCTTACTTGTATTTTCTGGGTACTTTAATATTTTATATATTTGCAGATCATTAAATTTCTTCTCTTTCAGGAGAGGCTGAAGGGCCATGTCCCTGTAATGATAAGAGAGCAGCTTTCATTATTGAGCAATTTTTTTGGCTGTCTGATCTCATACAAGTCTTATAGCAGAGGAAACAGGCCTCCCTATATAGCATCTTCTGGCATTTCTGATAGACTCTACTATGCTGTTGACCTTCCTAAGAGAGTCTCTCCTGGTGTAAAAGCAGCCACTGCAGCTCCTAGAGCAGTCCTAAGCAAGCTCTTTAAGGATTCTCTTTCAAACTTTGCCCATCCTGGAGTTTTGCTTGTGATGGATGTATGCTTTCTCTGCTTTGCCACTGTCTCTGTCTTCCCTTGCTGCCACAAACAAGGGGCCAAGGGCAATGGTTTTTCTGCCTGTGGCCTGCCTTGAAAAGGCCAGTAAATGGTAGGTAAGGAAAACAAGCCCAGGGGCAATAGGATGTAAGGCAGTGCCATGCACTCTGCCTCTCCAGCCTCATATTTTAGGGTGTGTACAAATAAAGACATGCCTGGAAGTCATCATCAGAGTTCACAAAGAAGTCTCCTAGAGATCTAGGAAAAGATATATGTGCTGCCAAGAGGTCCAGCCTGGCTCCTGAAGGAGGCAGAGTGTCCCAGCTCCCCTGCCCAGGACCTGTCATTTTCCCAGTAGCTGTGCTAACAGACCAAGAATCTTTTTTTTCCCCTTAGCTCTGTAAGAATGTTGCAGGTTAAACTTCAAAAAATATTTCACTTTATTTATTCAGCTGGAACCCATTTTCTGATAATTTCTTACAGGTAAATTGTTAGTCCTCTGTTAGTGTTTTGCTGTTGCTGACATTCTCTGCTGAATGTTTCTTCTTTTTTTTTTCATGTTTGCATTCCAGTAGGTAATTTAAAAGTAATAATCACAAACCAGAACATTTTAAGACCAACACATGCAGATCAAAACTATGCTACCTTTTAAATACTGAAACCTGTGGACTTAACAGTAATAGTTTTTCTTGTATCTTCCAAGTGCTAAGATTTGTACTCTTTTCTGTATAGCTACAAGCTACTCTGAGGAGAAACACTGACAGAACCAGAGCAAGCTGGACATTTAACTAGATAGCTGGCACAATTACAATTGTACCACAAGCAGCTTGGACTAATAAGTTGAATGAAACTCAAAGCCAAATGTCTTTTTTTGCCCTAAGGAATGACTTTTATCCAGTATATTCTCTTAAAAAGAAACAGGCTAAAAGCATAAATGCAATCCTGTAAGTTAAACAAGGAAAACTTGTGCCAGCAGTGCCTCCTTACCCTGTCTGGGAGCCCCAGGGGAGGGGTTGTTGTGTGTTCATCATTTCTTTTCATCCAAAGTGCAGGGTACAAGGAAGAGGGAGAATTTTGTTTCATAACAACAAGAGAAGGATCTTCTTCCTTTCTCCTCTTCAAAGTCAGGAAATTGCAATTGAGAATGGAGCAAGGAAACGCAGGGAGGCCACGGCAGATAGTTGTACTTTCTCCTTGGCATCATGGGCTCCCTCCAGAGAATCCCACCAGTTAGTTATTAAAACAAGTAAAACGCCCTTCCTCCCATGACTTGTATTTTCCTGTTGACCCAGAGCATGTCCCTCCTAGTCTTCATTTGGTACCACCAGCATATATGATCTCCTGCAGTCCCACCTGTTGGACAGCCTGCAGGGCTGGGCCAGAGCAGTCAATGTGCATGCCTCATGTCTGGGGCTCTGTCACACTGCACATCTGGCTAGCTTTAAACAAAGCCAGGGGCGGGAAGTGCCAGTATCACAAATTGTATGAGCCTTAAGAGCTCAGTTGAGAACCTGTACATATGTTTTCAATGCTAATTTGACGTAAACCTTTTCAGATTCATGCTCCAGTGTCTTTTTGCAATGTCTAGAAATGATGTAACTCCAATGCCTTTCATCCTTAGGACCATGCCATTACTTGACCTATCCTGCCCAGACTGTTAAAACAAAACTGCTTGCAACTCAGACATTTTCCTGTCAGAGCAACTGTCCCTGTACAGCTTTTCATCAGGCTGCCACTGGACATTTACTCTGGGGCGGAGGCAGAGCCAGACCTAGAAGTCTTTGGAGGTAAAAGAGCTCAAAGCCAGTGAGATCCCTCATCTGGCCTTGGCATGGGTCCTCTGGAAATGTGGAGCAGAGACAGGTGTGAATGTTCTGCTGATGAAGCCCCCAGCAGGTCCCTGGGCTGAGATCCTGCTGAGCAGGGTAAGAACTGAGCCCCAGTGACAGACTCAGAAGCGTGCCTGGAAGGAAAAGCTGCTCCAGAGGTGTTTCTGCCTCCTGCCACCTCGTGGCACCCAGTTACCCTTTCTGTGTGGGGAGTAAGTTGGGCAAATGTTGAACCATGTTAAAAATATTGCTGTTTCAAAACTTGCTTCTCTGGGGCAAAGGGAACGTAAAAATACTGGGAGATTTGTAGCTGCACTAAATCTGTAGGTTTGTTTTACAGCATATTATTTTTCCACTCCCATGTCCTCCACTTTTAAACAAGATCAGGCAAAGTTCCAAACGAGACCCTCTGGATCTGACCTGCCAGATCAGCTCCACAGTTGTCCCACAGCTTTCCTTCTGTTGCTCACAGGTATGACCAGAGAGAAACTGAAGAAGCATCACAAGAAGAGGAAAATGAGGAAGACCATGCTGTTCTGAAGGACACTGATGTGGCAGGTCAGAGAGAAAAAGTTTTGGGTATTTATATTTTTAATGAGAGATATTAAAAAAAAAAAGTTAGAAAGAAAATGCTTGCGAGAAAATTCCCCTCCAAAGACAGTCCTGGTGGAAATATTTTTAAGAAGCCCAGTCTTCAGCTCTGCTTACTCATTTGATTGAGTTGCACTGCACAGCTCAGTTCTCAAAAGCTGTTAAAAGCCTTCCTTCTAAGAAGGGCTATCCTCCCTCCTATTCATCTGCCATGAAAAACAGGTTTCCCACCATCAGAAGCAGAACCTTTGAGGCAGAAATGGCTTGAACTATAAAGTTAATAGCATGTCCATAAATAAGTGAATTATCCTCAGACATTTTGGTGGATCTCTTAAAATATTTACTTTTTAGGGGCAAGTTGGGTAATGGGTTTTCCTCAAACCCTAAAGTTTTAGTGGGCAACAAAGAATGCAGAATGGAAGCTGCTTACCAGATGTTCCACAGCCTGGAGAGATAAAAGGAGATTGTTTTTACAAGTATAAATGGTGACATAGTAGCCTGCAGTGTGTAAAGTATGTATTTTTATTAAGTCATTATGCAGTTGGATGAATAATTTTCCATATTTCCCAGTCATAACCTGCCTTATCCATGTTGAATATTTTGCCAGTTCTGACTGCTTCTTTTTCAGTTTACAATGCTGGCAAACTTTTTAGGGCTTGGTTGGCTTTTTTTTTCAGTTTTTTGTTTTGTTTGTTTGTTTGTTTTTGAGGGTTTTTTAATGAAAAAACCCTCTTTAATTTTATTGCTTTAATAATTTAAAATTACATAATCCGTTGAAACTTTAGATAAATGTAATAAAGCTAATCTCATTAGTAGAGTGCAAAATATCTTGACACTCTGAAATAATTAAAGCAGCCTGGGGAAATTGCTTCCTGCAGAAGACATACCAGAAGGCAACAGAGCATTCAGATCTAGACTCCCATAAATGAACTTGCCTTGGTTAGCAGTGCTGCATTAATTTATTAGATGCTGTAGATCTGGTCCGTAATTTATAAGAGACAAGCAATCAGAATAAATTAGGTGAAAGTCTGTTAAGCAGCAAAACAGCAAGAAGGTAAAGGTTTATTTTCCCAGAGGATTGACCACATTTTGAATTTTTCCTACAATGTTCATGAAGTGAAAAAATCTTGAAGTCTCATCTCTCATAGAAAGTAAAGAAACCTGAGGAAGAAGAAATGTGCTGTCATCAAAAGCACATGGGAGCTCTCCACATATTCCTATCTCAAATGTTTGTTATCTTCTGGAGTCTGCAGGATTAGTCTGGTTGTGTGTGCTTCTCTGTGTGCATTTAGTTTTTTAAAATAAAAATAAAAGAAAAAACAAAAATAATAAGCACAAGATCTATATTCTCTCACCACCTCCTCTCAGGCAATTTTTTTTTTTTACAGCCTTATATTGTCAGGATGCACAAATTTCTCTCTTTTCAAACAGGTTTTGTCCTACAGATGCTTTTCAGAGTTCCAGGTGAATGTGGAAATCATTGCTTTTGTCCTGCAGAGGAGGGATGACAGGAGCCCAAGCAGACAGATTAGTGATAAGATCTTGCAATAAGTCATCTTTTACAATACACATAAAATACTTGCTTTTATCAAGCACTGGATTGAGGTGACACAGACCATAGCAGACAAACCAGCCTGGCATAACTGACTCTCCTGTGCTCCTGGCTGCAAAGTGCAGGTTATTTCTACAACTGAAGCTGCTAAAGCAGTGTGATGCTGAAGCACTTGTTAACTTTTTTTGGTTTTTTTTACTATTCTGGATGTGATCATACTTCATGAAGTCCTAGGAAACTGGTGGTAAAGTCTGCTTCCAAAGGATTTCTGATCTCATGCTGTGAATTTTGTAGCTTTGAAAAGGCCTAGATTTGAGAATTAACCAAAACAGAACTGAAATTATAACTACCAAAGAGTAGTCTGTTGCTGGTGTTATGATTTAAAGCAATATTATGTGCAGTATATCCTTGTAGCCTACATGACATCTGATTTGTAGAAATTGCCAAAATACCTTGTTCCGAAAATACCTATCCTGATTTTAACATTGTGAGGCCATGCTGCTTGATTTGGGCAAGAACATTTGACTCTCAATTTAAATTTATAGTACAAAATAAGATAAAATAATCCAGGAAAGTGCTAGATTAGACCACCTTAAGTGCACCATCAAATGTAAACCCCAGCCATTTGAAACTTAAAGCTCTGTTTCCTGAACCTGAACCTGTGGGACTATACTCTGCAGATCTGACTACATTTGGGTCTGTGAGATTTAAAGCAATTTTGTGTTTTCTTTCTTTTCCTTTTTAATCTAAACGAGAAATAAAGCTATGGAAATAAATGGAGCATTTTTCTTGGCTTTGGTTCAGTTTCAGATCCAGACCCTGAACCCCAGCTGAAATGTGCCATGCATCTTAAATGCTGCTTTCTTGAACTGCCTTTGGTTGGACTCTGCAGCATTTCACAAGGATCAATGCAGTTACTACCTCTGAATTTAATGCTTCAACAACAAATGGAGTTTTAAAAATCCAAAGCCGTCTCAGTTATTGCAACCTGCACAAAAAATATCATAATATATTACTTGTGAATATAATTTATATAATTTTGAGATCCTGCTAAAAATGAGTGGCCAAAGCATAAGGTGAATAAAGGAATCCTTGCTTTCTCCCAATCAGTTAAAGAGTTAGCTTAAAGGTTTCAGAAAGAACAAAAAAAAAGTTAGGGTACAGCAGAAGAAGACTGGATTTCCGCCCATGAAAGCATAAAAATAGGACAAGAGATTTCATTCAGGAGGAAAAAATAACCAAAGAAAATTTCTTATTGAAATGTAAATCCACTTGTATTTTCCACAGATGTTTAAATGGGAGCCAGAGAAACTTTAACAAGCAGTGAAAGATAAAAATAAAAATATTAGAGACATCCTAAAATAACACCCAGACTTATATCAGTGTTCTATTTCAGCAGGGGAAAAAAAAGTCTGAGCAACAAAAGGAATTTAATTTACAATTTGAGAGATCTGTAAATAGCATTAGAAAAATACATCTGCTTTGAAATTGCATATTAAATGACCCATGGGTGAGGCAATTTTTGGCATATGATTCACAAGAAGTATCATGTTTTAGAACCTTGAATTTTTCAGTCTTTGCTTTCCCTAGAGAAGGGTGTCATCAGCTCTCGCCTTGGTCACAGTGTCACATGGACAGCAGTGAGTCCCACTGCAGCAGTAGCTGGTCTGTGGTGAAAGGCACTTCATTACTTTTACTGAACACTCCTGTGAAATAAGCCTTTTAGCTTTGTTCCACTTCAGAAAGTGCTGTGAAAGATGGATCCACTTCTGCATTAGAAAGTGAGTGAGGAAAAGTTGACTCGTGCAGAACAATTCTCTTCAGTAATTGAGCAACACTCAATATGTTTGAGTTAGCAGTCTGATCTCATTTGTATGCTATCCTGCCAAAAATGCTTAGGAAGATGGTGTTTGGGTATAAGTCCAGCCTGAAGCTTTGTGGCAGAGGTGTCTGGGAGCTCCTGAATGACCGCAGGGGATATCAAAACTCCAGCAGTGAGATCCTCTAGGAGGGTAGGATTTAGACAATACTTTATTTAACACAGTGACCCCATGTCCTGCTCCTCTAGTGGGTACATATTTGATCTGTGAGAATTACAGTCACTGAAACCCTGATGTGTTGCTTTTCATATTCCTCATTCACTGAACTCTACTGGAAGTCTTCCCAGCAGTTAAAATTTCCAGTGTTTTCTATTGTTTAAGTGCCTCAAAGGGCCCAGCCCCATCTGGAAACATGGAGGCATGGTATTAGCTGCACAGGAATTTTGTAGGAAATTCTATACATTGTAAGAAATGTAACCTACTATATTAAATGTAGGTGGAATTCAGGCTTTGTGGACTTAAGCTATTGTCGTGAATGGTGGTTCAGTGCCACAGCATCTCGGGGTTATTCAGCTGCTCTGCACAAACAGATGAAGATGTTGTCTAACCAAGCCAACACCAAGAGGGCAGCCAGAGCAGCTGTCCAGGCTCCCCAGTGCTGTCTGTTCCTAAGGAGCTCAGGTGCTGCTGAAGCTGGCCTCCTTTGTGTAAACACCAAAGGGTAAATTCAATTGCCGTGTCTCCTGCTAGAGTGAGGTAACCAGACATCTCAGACTCCCTGCTTGGCCAGAAGACATGGGACTTTTAATAGCCATTAAAAATATATTTATTTTTTGCTGTTCTTGGCTGATCTTCTCCTTTCATGCTGATTAACAATGCTCTGATCTTTTACTGCTGCCTTTTAGTAACATAACAGCCTTCCAAGATGGAAGAAGGCCATGCTATTTCTCTAACTAGTGTTTATATACCCTGCAATAATTTTTATTCCACAGTTGCTGCTCTTGGTAGTTTTTTTAACATCCTAATCCACACATTTTATTTTAAATGTTGGGGTGCTTATTTTAATTTTCCATAAGGCCATTTATTTGTTTAATTTAGAATTTGGAGTATTGCTTCTCTGCCTGCAATCCTTGCAGACATTTGAATTACCATCTGCAATTTTATAACATTGATAATAATTTCTCCTTTTGTTCTAAATGGAATATTCTATGATAGCTATTCTTTTGATTAATCTAATGTTCTTTTCAGTTAACAAGAGACAGCATGGCTCAGGGACTAGACAATGGGATATGAAAATGTGTGCCACTATCTTGTTGCTCCATGTCTAGACTAAGTTATCAAAATAGTTTTGTATGAGATGAGTTTCTCTCTCTTCTTGTTTATTTATTTTTTTCTTTTTTTGGCATTTGATTGCTCTAATTTGATCCTCAAGAAGTGATTTTAATAGCTCTTGAGAGTGTGACATTGCTAATGAAAATGAACAGATTGTTTCTTAATTTTAAAATAAAAATAAGTGCCCGTAGAGATATTATTAAAGGAGAAATTGTGCAACTGTGATATTTCCCTTCCCTATATTCTGTTTGTTTATAGTGTAACAAAACAATTTACAGCTAAAACAAATGCATGGAGCAAGCACACTGTTTCAAATGAAATCAAATTTGTTCTTCCAATTGACACACTGTAACAACCACTGAAGCCTTGAGTAGCAAACATATATCTATGGGTCCTTTTAATGTGATTATTTTTTCAATGAAAAACCCTACATGGATGGAAACTTGTAAAAATGAACTTTAATCACAGAAATGCTTCAGCTTTTGCAGGTGGGCAGAGGAAATTCTCCTTCACTGTATAAATCACTTAAAATGGCTTGCAAAGCTTCAAAACTCTGCTCTGTGCAGTATCAAAGGATTATGAGTTTTATGCAAAGAGAATGTGGATTATGGGTATTAAATAGGAAGGCTACCAGGGGGTCACATGGCACAAACATGAAGGAGACCATGTGGATAAAAGGATTTATACAGTGGAAGATTCTTAGGCTCCCTTCATGAATCGATGCCTCCATAAAAGAAAAGAAAAAGCAATAAATATTTCTCCCCAAAACAGGTTGTTGGTTATTGCTGTACTCAGTGTTTTATCTCACTTTGTCTTGGTTCAGCTTTGTATCAGTGGGTTTCAGTCTAGTTAAGACTACTGCAGCTCTGATGCTTTTGTTTTTACAAGAAAGAAGTTGTTATCTTAATACCTCTGTTAATTTACTGGGTAATGACAAGCGCAGGGGATATGGACACTAGTGGGAGAAAGAGGCAGAGAGTAGTATTACCTCTAGGAAAACACTTTCAAAAAGATCTTTGCAGTACTTTTGAGTTGGCAATGACCCCAGCTATGTTTGGAGTCATTTGGGGTACTTATCTAAAACTAGCAAGCTACTGCTTCTGAAGGCTCAGGGAAGTTCTATTTTAAGGTCAATACTGAATCACAATTAGAATGTGTATTCTGTTTTGACTAACCATATGCACGTTTCATGTTTATGAAGCCTTTGCTGAGGCTGCAGCCTTTCTGGGCTGAATATGCCCAAAGGAAGTATTCTAAAGGCCTTGCAGAGCAAAACAGAGTCCACAGAGTCTGTTTTGCAGAGAGAATTGAGGCCCAGGTCCTTCAAAATGCTTCTTGCTTTGTGTACCTAGATCTGACTGAAATCAGTGTGAGCCAAACACACCAGGGACTGGAGCATCTGAGATATATCAGTGCTGGGGCTGGCCTGAGATGGCACTGCTCAGTGTGGTGGAGGTGAGGGGGCACATCTGGTGGGGATGCAGGGTGGCTTGGCTTGTGGAGCAGCATCTCTGAGCCCACAGGAATGTCTCTCCATGATGCACCATCATGATGCTTTTCCTGTAGCCTTCTGGTCTTTCATTTGATGTTAGTCTTTTTAGTGTTTGGTTTTTGGGGTTTTTTTCCAAATTTTTAATGTAGTGTTAATGGAATCAGCAGGGTCATGTCTACTGACCTGTACCAGCACCTTCCTAATGACTGATACTTGGGCATTTAGGAAGCCTGGAGCTGAGCCAAAGCCATCTGAGCATCAGTAGTTTTTCAGTGGCACTATTCTGTGTCCTTCCTAGGATCTTTCAGAAAATACTGTGTACAATGGTCCTCTGTGTAACGGCAGTTGTGTTCTTGAGATGTATGTTTTTTTGGTTTTGTTGGGGTTTTTTTTGGTAATATACCTCAACCCACACAGTGTCTAATGCAGGCACATGTGTACAATGATGTGTTTCAAACCAGGTGGGTGTTACAGCACAGAGGCAGTGAAAGGTCTGCTTCCAATAGGAACAGTCAGCTCCACTGGCACCACTGGAGCTCACAGGAGTACTTCTGAGAGGTTTCCTGTGCCCTATTCACAAGGGTGTGCCATCAGTCAAAGCCCAGATTAACTGACAAAATCAAGCTAAATGAGGACTCGAATGACCCCTGAACAAGCAAACATTTTCTCTGTGGGAATAAGTTTTATCTGTGGTGAATAAATCTCACAGGATCAAACCTGTTGATAGAGAAAAGTAAATAAGATGCTAGTAATTCACTTTAATCACACCAGAAAGCTATTTGTAACAGAATTGGAGAAAAAAAAGGGACAAGTTATGCTGAGTATCTCCCTTTAGACAAAATTAAAAGAAAAATTATTTCCATTTGCTTGAGCTGCTCTTTTCCTATCCCGCTGTCTTCATCTGTCAGCTGCCAAGGGCAGAATGATGTGATTCATAGACTTTTTAATTGAAGTTGTACATGGCCAAATCATAGGGTTGCTGCTACTCTGGAGGTCATTGGAAAAATTCCCACTGCCTTTTACAGAAGAAGCTTGGTCCATCAACGGGTAGAGAAAAGAGCAGCATCAACCTGGGTGATCCAGACAAGGGGTCGCTTACATTTGTGGGACCATGCTCTGGTTCATGTCCCCTGGTATGTCACTGGCTCTTGCATAGCTGCAGATCTTGTGGTTTCATCTGTCTCTTTTCAGAGCCTGAAATTCTGCCCAAGCGATTTTATAGTTAAATTCTGATATTTAACCTAAATTTGTCATGTCAGTGTGTTAGGCTCTTCCAGCATGTCCTGTCCCTTTTGAAACAAGGACTATTTCCCTTTTGTTAAGTCTATGTTGAGTAAGATCTGTTAAAACATCTGGTTTGAATATTTTATTATCTTTGAAGATTACACCAGTGTAGCTCTATTTCTGACCTTCTTACATCAAATCTTCTGTGATTTACCTACTCATTTATGAATATCCATCATCTTTTCTTATCCTAAATGCAACTCGGTGTCAGGTATTGCACGTACAACTGCAGAATCCAAGTTTGCAATGCCAGGTCTTAGGTGGTGCTGAGTGGCTTGGTTTGCTTCAGCAATGCACTTAAGAATTGCTCAAAACCAAAGCAAGTGAGTAATCCCAGAAGCAGAAGGCATGCTGTATTGCTGAGTGGAATTCAATGGACTTGTCAGCCTCCAGCTAATAAATGGGAATGATTGCAGAGTAGCTGGCCATACCAGGGCTGTCAGACATACAAAGACCAAGGGAGACCAAGGGAGTCTGTCAAGCAGTACTTTTACAACACTGACAGAAAGAGGACCTTTTTTAAAGAAGGATATGCTTTAGTTAGATGTGTGCTTGAAATCTATGGCCGGAGCTAATTATTTTGTCTCGTTCTGAATATTATTCAGATGCCTGGCTGATCAGTCAGCCTGCTGGACTACTGTCAGTGATCCATGGGCAGTATAAATGGGTTATCAGCCCTTTTACCAGTCATGAAGGATGCCAGATTGATTAGTGCCACAGACAGGCTCTCTAATGCAGTCATTCTCAATTTCTTCCAGACTGTGACCACAACTCACAAAAAGGGGGGACTTTCAGAATTCCTTTTCTCTGATTCTAATAAAAGAAGGGTGTTTCTTGCACGTGTGTGTATATCCCTGCAGACTCATCACATCCAGGAGACTGATTTTCCTATTATTTTCTTGTTGAATGGATCAGGCATCTGCAGCACTGCAGACATCATCTCTTTCACATCCACTCACTATGAAGTGCTCCATGGCTTTGTAAGCCAGTGATCTACAGATCTGCCTTGCTGCATGCTTTTGCACTCCCAGTCTGAAAGTGGCCTCTTCAGCTATTCACTTTCTTCTTGGCTACTTTAAATCTGCTTTTCTATTTGAAAGACATATGTCATCCTTGCCAGTCTTTGGGAACGGGAGAGAGATGGTTCATATTAAAAAAAAAAAAAGTTTCTGCAATGTTTATATGAATAGGTATGATCAGAAAATGAATGTAAAAATAAATTTGATTTTCATGAGCCACTAGCTGCACACTCCAATTTTACATGATAAGAGATCTTTTCAGTGTGGACAGTTGCGATTCCTACAAATTTTCTAGCTCTAATGATCAATTCCAGTGAAAAAAATCAAGTTGGTTCTACAAATCCTCCGTGCATGTACTTCTGGTGAGCTGGGCATCACTGTGCTGTTGAAGAGCACTGCACTAAACATCTGTGCAAATTTGTAAATGTAAAGGCATTGCAGAGCAACAGATTTTCTCAACAATAAGTGGAAAAAAAATTACTATTATCTTCTAGATGAAAAATCCATTATAGGTCATCCATATGTTCTTTTTTCCTCAACTTTTGCTCACTTTATAAGCTATTTTGGCTAGACACTTCACCATGCCATTTATTCCGGTCTTCTTCTTCTTCCCACAGTTTCCATGTTTGAAGCGTTTTTCCTTTAGAAAATGTATTTTTTCCCATTTGTGAGCTAGAAACACAGGCTGCAGACATCTGGGAGCAAAGTGGGTGGTGGCCAGCTAGCCTGAAGGAAGAGAGTTGGCACAGGAGGGGTTCTAGTCCTGCCTGTTCCTCCTCTCACAATTTTTGGGACTGAGTTTTTTAAAGAGTAGTGGCAAGCATCACATAACAGCATATAGAGCTCAGCTATTCCTGCTCTGTAAGAGGGGATAGACCTTGGGGAGGCTTGTTCTTGCTCACCATGGTGACATTGCCAGGGCCACACTTCCTTCTCCTAACACTGGAGTCCCATGGAGTAGCTTTGGGTAGACTCCCAGGTGTACTTTTGCTGTGTAGGAGCAAAGTGCATGGCAGCAAGCTAAAATTTGGAAACATTCCTTTCATGACCTGTCCCTTCCCAAATTTCATTGCAGCATCAGCAGTTGTGTTGACATAACTCAAGGCACTTTATGCTGATTATGAAACTACATAGAGTTGCTCTAGGTGGTGTTGAAATTTCATATTTTGGTTGCACACTATCTCTCACAGGTAAAATAGGACAGTTGTTGATCTCTTTTAACCAGGTAAACTCTCTCTGAAATACTTCTCTGAGCACCTGTTCCACATGGAGTAAATAAATGACAAAAGAGAGGAGAATGATATTATTTTATTCTTTTATTAAAATCCTAAACCAGTTTCTAATGAGCCAGACATTAAATCTGCATTTACATTACTGTGCTAAATAGTGCAAGATTTTTCTCTGGTCTTCTTAAACTTATCAGTGGATCTATAGTTGACAGTGGCAAACCACTGTATCAGATCAAATGACTAGGAAAAATGGAGTTTTAACTGGAAAATTTCACAGTGATTTTCTTTCCCCTCCTCCATCCAAGTTTTCAAACAATGCTATGTAATTGACGTTTCCCAGTTGACTGGACAATAAATAACCTGTTCAGCTGAGGTAAGTCTGATGCAAGGGAAAAGAGAGATGTGAGAAAAGATGCCTCTTTGTGTTTATGCTAAAATGATGCTCCAAGGAGTTAAACAAACTTCGAAATTTAGATCTTACCAACATCTGGTTTGTATCGACAGAAACCAAAACCTTATAGCAGTCTGGCTGGATCATTATTCTGAGTCTGTGAGCTTGTGTGTCTTAACTTCTGACTTTACCTGAGAGAGTACTGAGCTGGAAGCTGCTCAAGAAACTGGAAATTTCTTCAAATACACACACCAGCATTAGGAGTATTCTTCATCTGCTTAGCCTCCACCTCTCATTCAGTGTCAGCTGTGTGAACAGCACAACCTCTTATGGTCAGTCAGGTCACCTAATTTAGGCACCTACATTTTCCAGTGAGAAAAAAGCAGACTTTTGAGAAATATTCGGTGCTAGTCTGTACTCAAACAGCTTGTCTGCCTAACTTTCTTCTGAGGACAGGTACCTCATGGGAGAGGGCAGCAGAGGGATGCTCCTTTCACATGGCAGAAGACATAGTGCTCCCACAGGCAGTGGGATGCCTTGAATGCTGGGTCCACTCAGCTGGACAAGGACCAAACTTCTCTTTTTATCTCAGAGAAATAACTGAGCTGCAAGATCATACAGTATGGCCATGAGACTATTCCTTCAGTGAAACTGAACCACAGGTAACAGCAGCAAGAGATGTGTGGCTTCAGCTGAGTAGTTAGTTACTTGCTGTGAAGGGGAGGGTAGGCCCTACTTCTTGGGAGAGTGTGAATTTCCCTTCAGTTTGTCACTGCAATAGTTGTGGGCTAAAGAAAATGTAGAACTGACCTGGGAAAACAGGTTTGGTTTTTGTACCCTCTGCCTCCAAGAGGAGTGCCCCTAACCACTTGCTTGCAATGATATTCCTTGTTGCCTTTTCTCTGTGTCTGTAGCTCTTGCACGCCCAGCTGCACTTTGGCTCAGTTTCGAGAAGGACATGGAGGAATGCTCTTCACCAGCATACCCCATGATCTGGTGGTTAGGGCACTTTTTAGAGAGTGAGTGGGCTTAATCCCTCTTAGGCTGCTCAGTCCCTTTTGCTTTCTGCTCTAACCCTTTGGTATCCAGAGGCAGATACCAACTCTGCCTCTGACTGTCTCTAATTCTGCATGCTTCTCCCAAAGACTTGTGCAATGTCCAGGTGCAGTAGTCATGCACTGAAACGATCCTGCTGCAGTTTTGAGTGTCTATCTCCACAGGGCATGGCCTTTAAGATGTAAGCGGAATAAAGATAGAAATGCCAAAGAACATTTAAGAAAGGAACAAATGAATCTCAGTTAAATAGTGCAGAGAGGATTGGACTAACATTTGGAAAAACCTGCTTGTGTCTGCAGGTAGGGTTTGAAGAGCAGGTTGCCACCTAGATCATCTGCAGAATTTAACAGACAGTGCTGCTCAGGATGTCATCCTGAAGTGCTCTCCAGTCCTTGGGAGCAGCTGTCGCTGTTCCCTCAGGAACTCACACAAGTTCTTTCTGGTTTAAAAAGAGGTAGGACATACTTTGGAGACCTATTTCTGTATGCCAGCAACTTCAAATGACTACACGTCTGGTTTCTGATTTCCACTACTTCAATTGCATTCTCCTTGTTTTAACACTGGCAGGACTTTTGTTCACAATCTTGTTTTTCTTTCCTTGGAAATAAAAATTTCAAGTGACCTGTGAATCTTCTGGGTCTTTATATCAATAAAAAATGGCTAAATCTGATCCTAAATCTATGATGTGTAATATGCTTCCAAAATTCCTCTGTAACTGGTCAGTTAAAATAAGTGCAAATGCACAATCTGAAAGTTTTTAACATCTTCTGTCTCAATGTTTGCAAAGTCAATACTATAGCTTAGCCAAATGAAATCATCTTCTTGTGTTACAAAGTGTTTTAATTTCTTTCTATCTTTGCAGAAATGTTTATGGAATAATGAGCTGAGGGCGTGCTGATTAAATTAAACATCTTTTTATCTGGATATCTTTTACAGCAAACAGCCTTTCAAAGCTGCTTTCAGTTTTTCCCTCCTTCCAATGTGAAGTATTCTTAAGATGCAATGATCTGCTGGTAGTTGGAGACACATATGCACATATGGTTGTGCTTCTTTTCCTCTTTTTTTTCTTTTTTTTTTTTTCTCCAAAATCACTGTACTGTTTCTCCTCCTTGATGCTTGTTGCCAGTTGCTTTACTTCTCTTTTTTGTCCCCACTGTTCTAAAGATAGACAGACCTGTAGGATCACAGAGTAGTTTGGGTTGGAAGTGACCTATAAAGGTCATCTGGTTCCAGCCCCACTTCCACGGGCAGGGACATCTTCCTCTGGATGAAGTTGTTCAAATCACTGCCCAACCTGTTCTTGAACGTTTCCAAAGATGGGACATCTACCACCGCTCTGGAAACCTGTGCCAGTGTTGCACCATCCACACTATAAAAAATTTCATCGTTATATCCAGTTTAAATTGACTTTTTTTTAGTTTAAACTCATTACCCCTTGTCTTAGTGCTACTCCTGCAATGCAATACTGTGTGGTTGTATAGAGAAGGAAATGTGATGGACTTGTTGACTTGTAAACTCTGGCAATTTGGCTTCTAGTATCAAAAAGATGTAATCAGTAAAAGCAAAACAGAATCTTTCAAAGCTTATGAGACCTCTTTGAAGAGCCTCAAAGTAAGTTGATGGAAAGCAGGAAACATCAATTTCCTATCATATGTTTCTTCCAATTTCCCAAACATATATAATTATGGTCAATCCTGTTTAAATTATGCTCTGGAAAAAATTATTTAAATAGTAGAAGATTCCACTGCATTAGGAAATGCGTATAGTTGCATGAGAGAGGATGATGTGTCTACTTGCCTAGAAATGTGGTTGAAGTCCACACTGACCTTGCCAAAAAGATAAGAAATCTGCGCTATCCCTGCTAGGTGGTATTTGCATACATTTGGTCAGCGGTTTATTCACTGGGGAAACTAGAGGAGTAAAGAAGTAGGGGAGTAACAGTGGCTAAGCTAAAATATTTAGAATGGTGACAGCAAATAACCAGCTTCCCTGGCACCTCTGTGATATAAGGAAGGGTCCATTTCACACCTGCTTGACCAGAAAAATCCATGGGATTGTTCCCTTTCCTGTCCTTCAAAATACTTATAAGGAATGTGAATGGAAAATCATACTTTTCAAATGTTTGTGGTTTTTATTTCTTCATGAAATGTTTTGCCATTTCTCCACCCGTTGTCTTCTAAAGGAACAGGAATTTCTGAACCCTTCTCTCCTGTTAGCATTAAAGAGGTGAAAAACTTAGATAGTAGCATTTTCATTAGTAGGCTTACATAAAATAGATGATTGAAATAATCTTATTCTGGCTATATTTAAACAAAGAAATGTAGAAATTGTTGCTTCAGCTTTTTTTCCAGACCTACATATTAAGCAGATGTGGCAGAGAAGTAGAGAGAAGACTCTCAGTTGGACGCAAAAAATACGACCCTGATTATGTGGATGAGTATGGTTAGATTTATTGATAATGCAATATTTAAATAGATGTTGCCAGTGCAGTACATAATATAAGCAGATCTAAAGGGCTATAATTCAAACAGGTTCAGCTAGAAATGTATAGGTGTACAGCTTTTGGCTTTGCAGAGTGCACAGTTGCACTCTGTGCAGGGACAACTGAAAGGGAGAGGGGGTGTGTGTGTGTGTGTGTGTGTTGAGGATACATGTAAAGACTCACTATTTTTTGTTGTGGCCATAGCAGAGCATAAGGAGTAAACTAGTTTCAAAGACAAACCACTTACCTGAGCCCCAACAATAGGTTCCTGTAGGACAGTCACATTTTCAAACATAAATAGAAATATTTCTTTTCTTTCTGACAGGGGTTGGGATTCTCAGTCTCAAGAGTCCAAAGCATTGTCTGACTTACTAGGACTTCAAATTCTCACGTTTACATAAAAACTGTGTCAGAATGAAGGAAAATGGCTGAAGGTGGATGAGAATTGAGGCATGGGAATACTTAAACGTTTCTTGTTCTCTCCAGGTGGAGATGAGCATGCCAGCTGTTTCTGGCTCCAGGCTTATGCAGCATTTGGAGATGTGCACAGGTTGTACCTATGGTACTCCAGGTCTGGCCAGTGACAGTCAGAGATTATGGTGACTGATGACATTTGATGGCTATGGGATGTTTGGTTGAAAGGATTTGCTCATAGTCTAAATAAATCTCTCACAGCAGGGTCTTTGGGATAGCAAAGGAGTGAGAGATGAGCTGTAGTTTGTGGTACTGCTCAGCCTGCTGTATGTGAGGTATTTTGCTGGGGTTTTGCCTGAGGAAAACCAGGGCTATTTCTGCCACACTGATGCAGAGAGGCTCTTGGATAGATCAGGCTTTTGTTTGGTTACCCTTAAGTTATTGGATAAAACTCATTGATTTAGGCTAATAATATATTGAAGCAGAAGCTGATTCTTTGTGCTGGGTGGGATTGGTGCCTTAAGGAGCACTAAATGATTTGTATTCTTTCTTCTTCCTTGTTTAAAGTGTTCGATACTTTATTTTTAGAAAGAGCACAAAGCAATGGCGTGAGGAAAGAGGAAACTGGTCCCAGTGCTAAAACCTTGGTTTGAGTTGTGTGCATAATGATGAGATGAATTGCCTTTCCTAGATTTGTAGATTAATGATTGATTTACCAGGAAATGTGCTGTTATTATAAATGTGGGGCCTAATTTGGATTTTGTTGCTTGGGCGTTGCCTGGGTGGGGAAGGAAAGTGGGATCCAGCCTTTATTTTTACTCCTTTTCTTAGCCTTGGGAATGCACATGTTCAAAAAACATCTGTCTCACTCCTTCTGCACAGTCTGCTCATCACTGCCTTTTGCTGAAGCAGACCAAACACTCTTGGCACAGGGGAGCCCAGTCTGCACACTTACTCTGCCCTGTCAGGCAGTAGCTACATTTTAGAAGGAAACCGCAGTACAAAAGTGGGATCTCAGGTTCCATGCAGTGTATGCAAAGCAGTTTCATTTAAAATGTCACGTTTACCTTGGCAGAGCCACTCTTTAGTAGGGATTAAGGCTGCAGAAACCACTGAATCATACTCTCTGTTTCTATATGTGTGCCAGGTCACAAACATAAATTGTAATGTTGGCCCTCATCCGTCATCACATAACGCTCTGGCATACTTCTTCATTCCCTGAATATGAGTGGAATGAGAAGGTTACTTGGAAAGTCATCTGTCTGAGAAGCTGTCCTGTTATAATTAGAGGGCAATCTTGAATTTCATCTCTGGAAGATTATGAAGTGAAGAGGAGGGAGAGAGGGATGTATACTGTAGGTTACCAGGGCTTCTGGTAAACCAATCTGACCATGACTTGAAAGACTGAAGCAAAAAAAAAAGTTGGGGGAATCAGACAATGCTATTTTTTAAACAAAAACATGTAAAGATGATGTCAAGCAGCCAGATCTAGATCTAGATCTAAGTTTAAATTTCAAGCAGTTCTAAGCTTCAGGGATATTTAGAGGTAGCAGTTTAGTTTGGCTTGCATCTGGTACCAAAGATTCACTTTTCTGTCTAAAGGCTTCTTAGACACCAAGTGAATGAAAGGCAGCTCAAGGTGGAGCCATAGAATAAGGGAAAATAGCAGACAATTGGATGGGAGTTGTAGCTGTCAATTAATCACATAAAGTTAGCAATGACGATCTTGCAAGTTACCTGCAGTTATCTCCTTCTTCTTCATATCTGTATTACCAGCTAAGGGCTGGTGTCTTTAGCCCTGCTTCTGGCAAATTCCTGCATGTTTTGTGCAGCCTGATCTGGCCATACTTTTCAGAGACCTGCAACAGCCAACTTAAACCACCCTGGTGTGGTAGTAAGGCAAGGAGGACCTTTTTTCATACACTTATGTTTCTTTCAAATATGTGGAGGACATTATCCTTTCAACACTTTTCAGACAGACTGCTAAAGAAACATCAGGCTTTTGTGATAAATATGTTCTCTCTCTCTCTTTCCCTGGTCAGGAAATGTGTTACTGTTTTTCTACCGGTGTAGTATGGGATATTAGATGCTCTGAGAGGAAAATAAATGCTTAAGGCTTCCTTCCTCTGGCACTTCATAAAGGCCAAGAAGGAGGCTGGGTAGTGTTGCTTTAATTAACAGGCTTTTGCTAAAAGAAGTTTTTGCAGCTACCTGATTGCAGTTTTACACAGCAAAAGAAACACAAAAATTACTTCCCAGTACAGAACATTGCCTTTAGTGAGAGCAGTGATTTTAATATATTAGGCTATATGTGTCATGCTTCACAATTTTATTCTTGACTTCTGCTGGGGACTGACTTAGACCTTGAAATAAGGAATATGTTTCCTATATGAACTATTTTAATTTCTTGGTGTCTTGGTGTCACTTGTCTATACAACAGAGGTTTAGAAAGGAGGATTTTTTTGCCTCCTTTCTAAACCTCTGTGCTGTATAGACTTTTGTAGGACAGATTTATATAGAAATTTTTTTGTGAGACAACAAATTTGAATATTTTTTGTGGTGCTCTAAACTTTTCATTGCTTGCCCAGTTGTACCTGAACTGTTTTCCTTTTGTGTTTGCTACCAGTCTTTGCTCATATGAGGCAGTGCTGAATTTCACAGTGTTTGGTCACTGACAGGGGAATAGTGGTCTGAGTGAATATTATGTTTCATCTCAGATAATACCCACAGAATTTCACAGGTGTCTGGTGATGTGTAGATGAGCATGACTTGGCTGCATGGCAGGAATTTCTTTACCCATTTCTGTGGGGGATATTGTCAGTGTGCATACAAAGGCATTGCTTCATGTGTTGGGTATATGTCTCTCTGTAAGGTACTTCTATAGCACATTGTTCCATGAGAGAACTTTATCCTGATGCCTGGGTTGCTTCCTGTATTATGAAGCTCTTTGTTTCCTCTCTTTTTAAATTCTTACTACTGTTATGGCTGATTTTTTAATTTATGTAATTCTGGCTTGAGTTCCTGTGAGCTCTTCCCCAACATTGTTCCAGTTTGTTCTGCAAAGTACACATTAGGCAGCAAATCACAAAAGAACTGTTTCTAAATGGAGAACATTTTGAACAAAAGAAGAAAACTGTAATTATTCCAATGAGGATTTGAGCAAGCCATCAGAATTAACAGTGCTGCTTTTCCAAATGTGCCACTGTTTTGATTAGCTTATGTGCTTATACAATCCCTGCCGTGGCAGTGACCGTAACTGAATGCCTGTAACCACAGGCAGAAAGCTATTAGGGCCCATCCACACAAAACCAGCTATTTCAGTTTTCTTCTCATCAAAAGCCTACAGTGCCGAAGTGATGCCAGCTAAGTGTTTGTTTCCGCGAGATTTTTATCTCTTTATACCATTCAAAATGCTTTTTTTTGGCAGAATGGTTTAAACTTGATCTATTAATGTTTATAAAAAGTGCCTTCTTCAACACATTCTTTGGGCAGTGTCAGAAAACAACCCTTGAGCAGAAAAAACAACCCTAAATTTGCTGACCACTTGAGGGAGGTGGTGTGTTGTCTGAGTGGTGGAACTGAAACCGGTGTTGTGACTAGCTTGCAGTAGAAACAGCAACGTTTTAAGTCTTTTGTAGGCAAAAGGGAATACTGGACTTCAGCAGTGGCTGCTTTTTCTCACAAAGCCATTCCCCATGCAATCTATGATGATTCATTTGTGACTATCCCAGCTTTCTGAAGGGCATACTGTTTACAGAATAAAGAAAAATTAAGTCAGATCAAGTAAATCTCTTTGTTCTCACAAGAAACAAATTATAAAAAGCTGGCAGCAGAAAATGTGAGATTTCAATAGCTGTTCAACATATTTTTCAGAATAAAGATATTTGCTGACTGGCCTGAACTCAAGTAAAATTATGAATGCAAAAGTTCTTCATTCCCCTGAATGAGTTATGTGCAATACTTGGAGACCCGACCTTTTATCCCTTCCTCTGTCTCCCCTTCCGTCCCACGGATGTTTGGCCTGGCGGTGCTGCAGAACTGCTGAGGTAAAGACAATACAAATGTGACATGACATTTTCCCATCTGAAGGGCTTGGAGGTGAGCCTAGAGTTCTGCAGAAATTAGGAACACAAACTAGTGTCTGATGTGGGGTTCAGGCCTAACTCCTCAGATGAAAATGAAAAAAACCAAAAAAGCTGTGCAAAAGGAGCAGCCCAGGGCCCTTTGGGCCACTGTGTACAGCGGAGCAGCAGAGTATGGAGGAATGGCAGAAGCCCTGCTCATTTTGCATGTCCTCACCAACAGTGGCTGGCCCAATGTCTTCCAAAGAAGGTATTCCAAACTCTAGAGTAAAAATCATCCTAGAAAATAGAGCTAGAGTGGACTGAGAAGCAGAGACACCAAAACTGGCTAAAGCAGAGCAGCAGGTGTTATTTTCTGAGGAGAACAGAAGCTGCTGCATGTCTTTTCTTGTGTTTATAAGTCCTAGCTTAGTGTTTGGCCTGTCCAGAGCAGGATGACGTGGCTGATTTGTGCTCAGCCAGCAGTGCTTTATAATCCCAGGATCCTCTTCTGTCCTTATCCACCCAGCCAGTTGTTCCCCGTCGAGCATCTGAGAGGCTGATTCCTCCTGGCCAAATGCAGAAATTTGTGTTCTTCCTTCTTGAATACCATCTTGTTTTTTTTCATGCAACTTCAGTTTTCAGGATCATTTTGGGCTTTTCAGCACATCTGAAGCTCCACCCTTCCTATTGTCTGCAGATTCAATAAGGAGTTACTGTTTTCCATCACCTAGACTGTTCATGGAAATACACTCACTGAAGGAGATTTCCCCCAAACCCTGGTTAACAGGGGCTGGCTTAAATTTAAACATATCCAATTGTTCTCCTAAAGCTTTATGACTGCCTACTGTAACTCAAGATATCCAGCATTTAATGTAAGCATTACAATTGGCTGAACTTTCTCAAATATATAGCATCATCTCTTCAAGGAAGAGGGTGTTGCAAACGTGGGTAAAGACCAAGTAAGTCCCTCTAACTGTGTGTCCTGTTTTCTAATAAGGTGAACTGTCCCTTACAGACCATCAGGCTTCCTACCTAAAATATGCTAATTTTAGAAATCTGTGCTCAGTAGTTTGAGCTCTGTGGAAGGTTTCTATTTCTTTCTGTTTATCTGCCACTACTCTGGCCTGAAAAAGAGTTTGAATCTCAAAATAAAAATAACTGCATGAGTTTGCATATGATTAAGAAGCTGAAGTCAGCTGGGAAGCAAGGGCTCCAAGTGACAATTCTGACACAAATAATGTTCAGCCTCCATATTAATAACAACAACATGCTGACAAAATGTCAGAAACAATATCCTGTAGCTAAGTAAGTTACAATAGTCTTTTCCTCACCAACAAAATAGATTTTATCCTACACACTTACATCATGTTGACTGCTAATTTTGACAAAATCTCTGCTGTCCTACATTTAGCTGGAAGTATTTTAAGAAGCCACAAAGCCTCCTGTTTATTATCCTCTTTTGCTTTTTTTCCCTGTATCCTGTCTACTTGACTGATATTTTTTCTATGTGAACTCTTCTACCAGAGGCTTGTAGAAATTCCTTTTCTGTGCAGACCAAATCAACTCTGACTGTTTCGAGTTCCTAAAATGCAATTCTGAAAGTATTGAGAAGGGTTTGTTATTTTCATGTGAAGGAGACAATAGTAAGTTAGCTGACTGGCAATGAAAAAAACCCAAACAAAAATATTTGATGATCTTTATACAAAAAACCCCAACAAAACAGGAGCTAATACGACTTTTAAAATATGCAAAATATATATTACTTTTCAGATTTGTTCAAGAATTAGGAAGAAGCCAAAAGAGATTAAATACAATTAAGTAGCTTGTAAATGACAATTGCACTTGCAGTATTTCCCAGTGCACTGGGTTTTTTAGGATACAGTTCTGATTTGTTAAATACAGCACTTCTTATTAAACATTCATTGTTGTGTTTCTTTATTGTTGTATTATTTCCAAGTGATCACTACTTTCATTGCTGTTGAATTTATCTCGCAGGGATTTCTTGTGATTTGGTTCAGAAAACCAAAGTGTCTGACCTCATTAAGACTACTTAAGAAACAGCTACCTCTTACATGGTAATGCTTAAATAATGCGTCCCTTTAAGCAAAAAGATGTTGGAATGTCTTTTGGTAGACATTAACAGGGAACTGATTAAAATATTTAGAATCTATTTTTAGTGACATTATTTTTATTGCATTAAAACCAGGACAATATCAGAAGGTTGCACCTTTGGAAGGTGAAGGCTTTAGGTGGCTTACATCTTACTTGAAAAAAAAAAAAAAAACACCAGCAAAACCACCTTAGTCAAGCAATTCTGTTGTAAATATGTCTGTGAGTGGCAATGTATTTTATTATCCCCTCTTTCGTTTAGCTTGTTCCTTCATTATTAATTGCTGGTGATTAAAACAAAAGTTATATTCACATCTACCCAAGCTAGTAGAGGGAAGAGAGACACAGCAAAATACTTCTGCTGCGAGTCCCAGCGTGGTGAGATTGGTTAGGCAAACACAGGCAGGAGCACAAGCTGTTAAAATGCACTGCAGTGCACACTCTGTTTTCAGATCTGATTGATGACATTTCCATATATAGTTAGGAGTAAGACATTGCTTTTGAAAATAGAATTAAAACTTTCCCTTTTTAGGAGCAAGCACCACTTTGGCAACACAACCATCCCCAAGTACATTAGTTCTTTTGGTCAAAACATTAACAGGGTACTTTGTTAACAAAATGTTCAGGTCATGATGAGTTCAAAGCATGAACTGTGAGGTTTTTTATGAGCTAAATGTTTCCAAATAGCACTCTAAGTGGAAAGTGCTGAAATTAAAGCTTTTCTCCTGTAAACAGGGTGTTGCTGAGCTGAGTATATGTTGTTATTTTCAATTACTCAGCATAAGGTGATGGGTCAGCAATGATATATGTTCGTTGAGCTGAGATAGATGTCACCAGAAACATTGGGATGGTAGGAACACTTCAAGGAAAAGATTATTGAGATGCATTGACATTGCCACTTTGTGTCTCTCTTTCCAACTTGGCAAACAATTGTCATTTTTCCAAAATGAAAACTTTGAGCAACAACTTACTGTCTTAACTGTAGACAAGAATCTCGCATTGTGACCCAGTTAGCAAAATAACAACTTTCCCCCTTGTGTTTGTACTTCTCAATTCAGGTCTAGATTTGCAAATGGCCATGGACATACATTCCCAGCAGGATGGGCTATTGGTGGGTGAAAGATCACCAGCTGACCTGAAGGTGGGTACTATAGGCTACCCCATGACATTCCCATGAAACATGGCATATGATTTTTAATATTGTTTTAATGTGGAAATTATTTCACTTTGTTGCCAATTTTTTAGTGACATATTTTGCAGTATGGAGAAGTTAGATCATAATTAAAATTTGAAGGATCTTTACATGTTGGAGAGATGGGCAGAGAAAAACTGTCTGAAATTCAACAAAGGTAAATCACAGAGTCCTGCACCAGGGGAGGAAAAACCCCAGACACCTGTACAGGCTGGAGACCAAACTGCTTGAAAGGAGCTCTGTGGAGAAGGATCTGGGGATCCTGCTGGACAACCAGCTGTCCATGAGCCAGCACCGTTGCCATGTGGCCAAGACTGCCAATGCTATCCTTGGGTGCATTAAGCAGAGCACTCCCAGCAGGCTGAGGGAGATGATCCTGCCCCTCTGCTCAGCCCTGGTGAGGCCACATCTGGAGAGCTGTTTGCAGTTCTGTCCCCATCAGCACAAAAGAGATATTGAAAAAAACCTCCTTCAGCAGGTCCAGCAGAAGGCTACAAAGGGGATTAAGGGACTGAAGCCTCTCTTATAGGAAAAGGATGAGGCATCTGGGCCTATTCAGGCTCAGGGAGAGCTGACTGAGAGGAGACCCCCACCAGCAACTACAAGGGTCTCAAGGGAGGGTGTTAAGAATATGGAGCTAGGCTCTTCTTGGTCGTGCCAAGCAATAGGAAAGACAATGGGCAGAAACTCATGCACATGAAGTTCCACCCAAATATGAAGAAGAACTTCACTGAGTGCTGGAACAAGTTGCCCACAGGTTGCCCGTGCTGTCTCCCTCACAGGAGATATGCAAGAACCATCTGGATGTAAGCCTATGCTATGAGCTCCAGGATGACCCTGACTGAGCTGGAGCTTGGACCAGGTGCCCCACTGTGGTCCCTTCCAACCTGACACTCTGAGATCCTGTGAAAATTTGCATATTATCTGCAAGAGTACAACATAGTCCTTATATAACTAAATCCATCAGAACACAAAGTGGCAGCAACAGTGCAAGGTATCATTGTGAGATAATTTTGAAAAGACATGGCTGAAATCATCTGAATTTTGAATAGAGAGAAATAGAAATCAATGCAACACCCTAAGCTCTGCAGGCCAGGCTATCATCCATTCCAGACATTTCCAAACTTGCATATGAATCTGTTTAAACTTTAGCTATCCAAAAACATTCCAGGTTTTGTTTTGTTGTAATGAAATTACTCAAACCATAGGGAATGCTTACCCAAATGTTTTCATGCACATTTTTCTAGAACCTTGAATAAAGCATGACCGTGTTAATGCTGAATACCCCAGAACTGCTGCTTGCATTCTGAAATGCTATATCATTATATAAGTGCCTATAATTTGCTTTTTACACAGGAGAACATTGGGAGAAAAACTGCTGAAATAAATCTCATTGAGCTAAAACTGAGCCATAGGTTTTTGCCTGTCAGGCCATCAGTGGCTTCACAGCAGAAATTACGAGAGATTTCAGCCTCATGGTCTTAAAAGACAGATTTGGAGATTATAATGGGTTTTGTCATAAATGGTGAAGATTGCATGACATAATTTGTGCAAGACAGTGTTTTGCAGAATAAAATATGAAGTGGCAGTGCTGAGAGGAGTTGAGTTTTTTTAAATTCAATATACTTTATGATATAATCTAAAGAGTTCTGTACCCAGTGTTTATTCTTCATTCAATCCACTATGTTTTAACAATATATTGTTGGTAATATAAAAATCTGTTCTTGTGACTCAAATGCAATAACACTGCAAAAATGAGATGAAAAGATATGTTTTCCACAGCTTTTTTGTCATCTCCTAAATTAAAAGTGGTATATAGAATTGAAAACTACATTAAATCAAGGTAGTGTCAAGTATAAATTTCAATTTATCGTTAAAACTGTCACAGCGGTTCAAACAATATAAAATCAGATCTAGCTTTAGCAAAAGTATAATTCCATCCTGTCCTAATTCCTATCTACAAAATTCTGTATTTCATGGTGGATCTCATTAAATTTGAAAAAAAATGATTGTGACATGGCACTCTAATTAAAAAAAGGAAAACAAAACAAAAAAAAAACTAGATCAAAATGGGGGGATCTGAGGAATTGTTGGCAGAACCATGCACAATGGAAATGCCACCACAGATGGGAGGATATTCTTTGGGGTCTCCATTTTTAAGTACTATTTCTGTACACTATTTTGAGAAATTTAAAAAGGCAATAGGGAAGAACTGCATTTGGAATATCCACCTGAATATAGCCAGGGGCACATGCCTTTAGCTCAGACAGTTACAGCTCCTATCACAAGAGACATAGCTATATATTTTTATCTATCTATCTATCTATCTATCTATCTATCTATCTATCTATCTAATCTATCTATCTATCTATATATTTCCATGCTGACACAGCCAAGATACCAGTGGATGTGCTACCCTCATAGATGAGTCATGGCCAACCCACCACAGAAACACTGAGGAGAATTCCTGTATCAGTAAATCTACAGTTGCCAGATTCAGATGTCTCCTCTATCACTTAGCACAGAGTGGGAAATGTGAGTGATTGTCAACCTGTGGTAATATGGTGAACCAGAGGGATAAAATTATGTGGATATGATGGACTGGTTTTTATACATTATTTATTTATAGAATTTATTTATTTATTTATTTACATAATGAATGCTCAACATGGTTTTGGGATCTCAGGGATTAATTTCTGGTAGTCCAGTTCTGGGTGAAAATTATTGTATTGTAGTTTGGGGCAGCAGAATAGCTACTGAACATTATGCTAGCTAGGGACACATTGTCTAACCTGTGCTCACAAATTGGGTCCTGAAAATCTGAGTCCAATATTACAAGAATAAGTGAAGAGAAATGATGTAGTGAGATAACCTTAGCAATGACTACTGATGAAAAATGTTTGAACTGGATAGAAAATGTACTGGAGCAGTTGAGCAAAAAGTTCCTACTGCAATTCAAAAGGAATGTTAAAACTCTGTGTTACAATTAAGAATGCATGCCTCCATATTAATGGATCTTAAAAACCTTTTTGAGAGGTTTTAAGTACAGATCTAAACTAGTGAATTTACCATGCTTTAGAGTCCTATTATCCCAGTTGCTTCAAAGTAGTTCAGGAAGAAACAGACGGAGTCTTTTCTTTTTCACACATTGGCCACAGAACACACATTCATCCTGTTTATGGAGTGTCACTACATCATTTTCATAGTAATTTGTGTAGGAAAATACATTTGCACTGTAAAGGAGAGATTTGCAAAACTTGTGACTTTTCATGAGGACTGATAGACCAAGATTAGAAATGCCATCAAAAGACTTTAGTTAATAATATTTGATACTTTGTTTCTCAAGAGCTGCAAAGACTTGAGAAAAAAACCCCAAAAACTTGATATGAAGAAACCAAGGTGCCCAGAACAGATCAGACTTGCATAACTTCACACACCAAGTCCATGACAGCCTGAGGCAGAAATACAACTTTCTTGGATGCTGTGGCTCTTGTTCTACACAATCAGCAACTGAGAAATGGAGCAAAAACCAATTAAATAAAATTATTTTTCCCCTACATCTCTAAGAGGAGCCATCAATGAACAGACCCAATGCTCTGCAGGCCCATGCCGGCTCTCTGCCAGCCTTTGCAAAGGCAGTGTATTTTCTCTTCAAAACCTTTTCCTGCAAAGCACAGATTGTGACTGTCAACATCTCCATTTATGGCATATCAAATATGAATTTTCAGCACATAAGGACTTCATTATGCACCACAGGCTTTGGTTTTCCACTCCTTCCGCCCTTGACCTCCCTGGCAGTAGCTGAAGTTCAGACTAGATCTGTCACTGGTAGGATCACCTGGACCGGAAAAGCAGAGGCAGGATTTCAACACACTCACTCCCTTGTTCACCACCCATCCACACCTGCTCCCCACCAGTGGGACAGGGCTTCACCACCCATAGCAGTGACTCAGCTCCCTCCTCCAGCTCCAACAAGGTTATGGCCAGTAAGAGTCAAGAGAAATAAAACAAAGAGGAGACAACCATCTTTGACAAAAGGGCCTCTCACAATGAGCAGATTCTCCTTCAGAGCAGACGAAAAAACCAAGAGGAATTTTGTTATCAGTCAGCTCAGCCTGGAGGGATGGAGAATGAAAGCAACTTTTGAAACAACATTGTGAGGCAGGAGGTAGAGCTCATGGGGACAGTTCTAGCACAGCTTGCACTCTTCTCCTCATGATGACATTTCTTGGAGGTGCCCTGATATACCAAAGGCTAGATGGTGTCTGCCTGACCACAGCTTTGTTTGGCAGCAGCATTGGGAAGAGGTGTGAAGAATTCTCAGGGGAAAGGTGCAGCTTGCCCCTCATTGCCTCACCAAGCTGTATGTCTAATTTCCAAGTCATGTTGTGTGTGGAGTTTGGTGTCCCCAGTTCTCACCTGAGAAAGAAACAAGCTATTTCTGCTCCTTTTCCCCATTCCCTGTGCATTTGGGTGTCTGTCAGAATTGAAGAAACTCTTCCTAGCAGAAATATCCAAACCTGTCTCCAAGCTGTGGACTGGAAGGCTGCATTCCTCTATCTGCGGGATTTTCCTTTTCTTTCCATGAGCTAACAGCTAAATCCCACAGCAAGGCATGAATAAACAAAACCTAGGAAGGATTAGGATGTACTATTTAGCGAATCATGACTAACACAGCCCCGTCTTGCTTCCTCTGAAAGCGTGCCACAGAAGTTCAACAAATATTATTGTGAAATGAACCACAAAGTCTTTACACACTTTAGAAATGGCATCTTCACCCATTTTCTCTGGCACAAACCAAATGGATTTAGTTTCTAGTTGATGGGAAAATCTCTAAATTTAAAACGCTTGATAATTGACAGAAGACTGGAGTTTTTCAATTCTTTTCCTCCCTCCTACACCCTTCCTGTATGGCAAATATAATTTAGCAAAAGAGTCCAAAAGTCAGAGGGTTTTAATCAAGATGAGAGGCTACTTGACTTGCCTTTTGCTAAGAAAACACTTAGCAGTATCTCCTTCTGTGAAGGAGAGTTGTTTCGAAATATCAGGATACACCCCCCTTGTGCACATAATTGCTGTAGATGTCAGGGGAAATGGAGCATATATAGAGGTGTTCTCTGGTGCACAAAAATAGGAAAAGTAGAAATACTTTCTTGTAATGTGGCCTGTGGTGATATAACTGCTGGCATATGAATGCCTATATGTGTATGATGCTATTCTTAAAAATAGACACATGTATAGTTTTGAGATGTTTGCCATAAGCAAGTTTGCTCTAAAAAATAATTGTCTTAATCACTAGCCTTAGGATAGATTAAAAGACTCATTTTCAAAAGAGTGCAGATAAAATGCTGGAAGATGAGGACAGGCTGCAGTTCTAAAATTGCTGATTGCAGTATTGCTTTAAAAAATCCAAATCCCTTAGGCAATACAGATAGATCCTTACCCATGTATATAAATCTAAATAAAGACAGAAGGAAAGAAAGAGCAATCATACCTGGTATTGCTGCAAATCCAATTCCTTTTAGTAATGAGGGTGCCATTATTCCTCTGGCAGCTATGGATAATTTTGAGCTCCGTGAAAATCAATCACAGGCTTTTAGCATTTTAGAAACTATGTCTATGAGTGTCATGGTCTTTCAATATTGGGGAAAAGGCCTAGGAATTTTGGGTTGCTCAGATATTGCCTACCCTGCAGATGAGTATTTTTCTTTCACACATGGGATCAATTCCTTTGTGCTAACAAGGGTCCACCCACTCTCAATCCCTGTTTCCTGGCTTAGTATGTACCTCAGATCCTCACATGCGGTTCCTCGTGCCTGCAAGAACCAGATTTTGCAGAAGATAATCCTGAAGGATGGGGAGGGAAATGTGAGATACTAGTGCTAAAAGTGGTGTGGAATAGAAGTTCTGGTTAAACCACTCATTCTCACTGGAGCTTTAACTCTTCCAAACGTCAGAGCCTTACTCCAGACTTTTGTTTCCTCTGGGTTTGGAGGAGAGCTGTTGCCCTTTCTTTCCACAAAAGGTGTACAGTAACTACCTTCAAGCTCCATTTAACAGTAGCCCTTTTGCTATGCTAAGAAAAATTATTCCCTGTTCACAGCTCAAGAGAACCAGGGGACTTGTTTGTTCTGATGACTCTGTTTTAAGTGAAAACACAATAAAAGACTGAAACAGATGGCAATTTATTTGTCTCTAAAGTTTGCATGTGTGTTCCATGCTATGACATTTTTATAAGACTTTAAAGATTCCTCTTTTTTCTGCCATCAGTAATCTGAAATTGCTTTTTTCCAATAAAATGGATCTGCTTGACTCTCAGTGATGTTTCAGTCTCAGAAGATAGCTGCCCTTCTGTCATAGCTTTGCTGTGCCAACAGAATTGCTGTATTTGTATGTTTTTTAAGACTGCTGCACTCTTTGATATTCAAGGGTTAGACCTACCTCCATGCAGCACCCAACATTCATACAGTGTCCTAATCAAGCTTTCATCTTCACCTCTATTGCTTGTGCCTGGAACACTGAGCAGACACTGCTGGAAAGCTCTTTGCACACTCACTTGTTTAAAAGAATATTTAATATTTAAGCTTGACTTTCACCAAGAAAAGCAGTTCTGAGTCTTCCTTACTAAATAAAATCTTTCCATGTGGCCACCAAATTTAGATTTTATTACAGTTTCCACAGTTTCCTCTATATAGAAGTGAGACTTATTGATCTATACTTCCCCAAATCATTCCTGATGGCTTAAAAATGGTATTGCATTTGTTGCTTTGAGACTGATTTTAAGTGACAGATTACACATAACATTTTCACATTGGCATGTGTGTTCTTTCAGAAAACCCGTGTGAACACCATCTGGTCCTTCTGATTTCCTACTCCTCATTTTATAAATTTTACTCAGAAATCTCTTCTGACACTGCAATTTAAAACAACCCATTAGATTCAGCCCTCTGTAAAGAAAAGCTGGGGGGAGAACCTCTTTTACTAAGTAAAAATTTCATTAAGTTTTTCTTTAATGATCTTATCTTTCTGGAAAACTTCTTTTACAGCTGAATCTGTCGACTCTACAGACTCTTTGCCACGCTTCTTGCTTTTGATGCATTTGAAACCTTGTTAAGTTTTTATTTCATTCCTTCCTCTATTTCATAAGAATTCTTCATGTTTTGAAAGCTCCCATGAAACTTTAGAGCTTATGTTAAGTATGCAGCAAAACATTGCATTTATGACAAGAAAAGCTAAAAAAAGACATAACAAAAAAGAGAGAATATGCTAATGACTTCTTTTCACATCTAACTCAGTAGATTTTTTAAAAAATCAGTGTTAGTAACATACAAATAACATATTATGCAAGTAATATAACAACTCTGTTGAGAAACTGCTAAAAATATTGATTTTTTACAAATAAAAAATAGCATTATTTGTTCTCCTTTTGGCTAAGAAACCCAAGGGATTACAGATATCACTGTGTGTCATGCTCCATAAATGAAAATGTTCCTTTCCATATGCACTGCACATTACATTAGTTTTGCAATTCATATATGAACTTTCTAGTTTGGCATTAGATCACATATACACTCAGACACACAGGCAGAAAGCTCAAATATAAATACACAGCTTTGCCCCTTTCCAAATGCAAATGCTGAAGGCTCTTCCAGCATCCATTGCAGCCAGTTCCAAAAGTAAGTGTTCTAGTTCATAGGGCTCAATTTGTCATCAAGGAAAATACTGGAGACTGTCATGGATGAGTGCTGTTATGGGAAGATAATCTGACTTGGACAGGAGAGAAACTGAATATTAGCTTTTTGGTGAGAGGGAAGAAAGAAAACATGCAGTTTATGTTGTTCTGCTGCAAGACATTCCCCATTAAATCTGCTTTATCACGGATGTACCTCTAGACCAAAGAGATGAACTGCCAGGAACTCTATTTGGAGGCCACATGCAGGCTCACAGAAGGAGCTGGATCACAGCAGCTATATACACAGACAGAGATTTATGAACCCTCAACTCTGGTTTTATTGATTTAGCAGGTTTAGAGCAACTCTGGCAATGTTACTGGCTGGAGTTCACATTTCCATCTTGCTTTGCAGCTTACAACCAGATCTAGGCTTACTGACAAAGGAGATACCAGCCAGAAGATTACATGGCAACCATCAGTTTAAATATCAATCACTCATTTTAGAATGAGTTTCTCCCATAGGACTTAGAGATCAATTACAAAAGCAGTTAAAATGGGGCCGCCTATTTACTTCTTACACTTCCTCAGATCATGAAGTTAAAAACAGCATCATGCCTTACACCTCTGTGCCCTGCTCCAGCACTGTGGCTCCACTCACACCAGGAGCAGGTGTTAGACACGTTTTCTATGGACAGTTGGATTTGGTCCTTTTTAGCTGCACAACTACATTGCACACATAATACACACACATACACAAAAACTCCTGCATACTCAGATATTTCAATTATAGCTATGCTGAAATGGGGTGTTTTAAATTGCAGGTATTTCAGTTATGGCTATGCTCCTGGATTTAACAAGGGCTAATGTGTAAATCATAGAATCTAAATATTCTATCAGTGTTTCCTCCAGAAGTGAACGTTCCTATGAAATAAGGTTATTATCAGCTTTTGGCATAGAACTGGCTGTTCTGCTAATATCAAAGACTGCTGTAGGCAGACCCACAAAGATGTCTCAGCCATAGTTTTTATGTATTTAATTTCAGTTTTCCAAAAGCAGAAAGGATGTGTGAGATGCGTACATCTCCCCAGTCCCACTCCCTCTGCCCCTGCCATCATTCTCCATTTCCTTCTCTCACTCCAAACAACCATAAATGAAACAATCCCTTCCTGGTTCAACACAAACCTTTTTTCTACCCTGGCCTTTCATATCTTATCTATCTAATCCATCTGAGACAGATGTTGGAACTGAGCATTCCTTCATGAACATTCCCTAGAGAGAAGATAGAACTGCAAAGAAAAATGACAAGGTAAAGCAAAATTTTTCATATTATATTTCATCTCTGGAAAAACTTATTTTTGCATGACAATGGTCCAGCATTACTTTTGCATACTGAGACAAACAGATTTGTGGAATTTAAAAGTTATGATTTTTTGCTTGTAGAAGTTAAAGTGTTAGGAAGGAAGTTGAAAACAAACACAAAAGAAGCCAGCTAATATTCAACCAGTTATCTATCATAAGCTCTAAACATTTCTAGTAGTCTCCTTGTTGAAGATAAAGTGAGTCCTGAAAAGATGTCCTGTGTTTTCCCCAAGATTTAAATTTACCTATGCTCAACAAAATAACATGGATTTGAACCCTACTTACCAAGATGGTCCAGGTCTGTTTCAAAAGTCCTTTCTTTCCAATATTTATATCTATATTTCCAGTATTTATATATGTTACCACTATTTGTGTTATTTAGAGATTGTATAAATAATGATTTAAGTTTTTCCCTGGCTCATTGATAAAAACTGTTTACATTACAGGGCCATGAACTGATTTCTGTGACAAGGGACAGCTCTTGCTATTTCACTGCAGCAAGTGAAATAAATTTTGCTGTGCACTTATGCATGTTCATAGGAATTCAGACGTGGGGAAATTAGTTTGTTTTACCTACGCTGGAATACAGTAATGAAGATGCAAATCAATTAAAAGGTCACTTTTATATTTAGAGCTGATCTAAGAAGAGTGATCTTTTCAAATTTTTTAACAATAATAAAAAATGTAATGCACTATAGGAAGAAGAGGCTTAGGAGAAGGCCGTCTAGTAGTCACCCCAAGCACTTAGAACTCATTTCTGAAACTCAAAAGCCTCATTTCTACATTTATTTTAATGTGTAATAAACATGCTTCATTCTCCAAAACAAAATCAGTTGACTGGGGTCTTGGAGAAGAATGAATTAGATTAAAAAAATCTAAACCCCTGTGTTACTTTTGTTAACTAAATGTATTTGTCCTACAAATTTTTAACAACTATTTCAGGGCAATGTACTCTGAAAATATGAAGCCCACAGACATTCACATTGTGAAAGGGGTATGAACATATAAATGCTGATCAATTATATCCTTTTTTTTTCCTTTCTGTTATCCTACGTAGCCGTGTAGACTGGCCCTGTAATACACCAGCTTTTTTGAGACATCTGAACCCTCAACTCCCTTTCATTGCTTCCAGCTTTGAAATTTCATTTGAAGTCTATTATCTAGTAATTAGTGCATTTAACTTGGCCTGTACGCTTCCTATGCTGTAGTGCCTCAATCAAAAAGTTCCATGGTACTAAATCAAATATCTCACCATGGAAATTATTTTAACCCTAGAACTTTGATAAAAAAAAACCCAAGACTTTAAAAGTCTTTTGAGATAGGCTGATGGGAAAAGACTATGCAATACAAATTCCTTTGTCAGGTCTTAATTTTTCTTAGGACCAAGGGTAGCTTGCCAGGCCTGCAGATACCTCATCACTTTGTTTACCCTTTTGAGTAAGCCCATCAGATGGCACTGTTGCACATAATCTTGTAAATGGTCTCTTAACCCATTTAAGCAAAATTTTAGCCCTGTAAGAAAAGGGTTTTGTTGATTCTTTTTCCCCCCGGATCTAGGCTCCCAATGGGATCCATAAGATGCAGTCACTGCTATTTCTGTTGAACTGTCTGCCACAGAAAGTCTTTCACCAGATAGAATTATCTGACCTTGAAAATTGGGCATAGGCATCTGAACAGCGGTCCTTGAAAGGAAAGAAATTCTTGGAGTGGTATGCAGGTGTGTTATAAACCTAGCTGCATTAAGACAGGATTGTGATACCATAGATAACACTGGCAAGGTTGCAAAGCCATTTTGAGAAGGAATGTAATTCTCTCTCCTCTCACTTCTTCCACTCTTACATGCCACGTCAGTGGATCTCTGCCATAAAGGTGGGCCAGTCTGTTCTTTCCAGCCTCTGGGGATACAGCCTCCCTGGATCAAGGAGGGGGTCAGAGTCTTCATTCAAGACAAACACAGAATATTTGATGTAAGAATCATAGAAAGAAATAGCAAGGTGCAGCTCAAGAAAAAGTCTGGTTTGTTCTATGTGCTTTCAGCCTTTCTCTTGTCTTCCTTAATTAACTGGCATCACACATACGTTCATTTTTTATGTGTTCTTTATGTTTGCTTTGTATTTAAGGGAAGAGACATTAAAATTGATTAAAAAGTGCTATGTTAGCACCGAGGAACACATGTAGAGCTGTATCTTTGACTATGCTGTTCACAAATTTTATTATGTTAGAAATCCAGCAGCAAGTTAGTGAGCAACCAATATGACCAGAGCAGTCCTACTACCTGCTAGCAAGATCTCCTTCTTAAGCTGCCTGTTCTTGGTTTCTTCACCTTATGAAAGCAAACAGTTTTGAAATGTAACTAAAAAGATTCCAAATGTCCCAAAATTTTAGTTCCTTTCCTAATATAGTATCATATTGTTATGATTATAATAGAACATTCTCTATGGCAGATATTCAGCATCTCAAGAAAAATCCCAATCATGCAGTATCCTAAAATAAAACTGAGGAAATGATGTGTGTGTATGCACATGCACTTGAGTATATAGATAATCTTTTGCTTGAACACTGTATTTTAATATATCCAGTATTTATTAATCCAATCAGAAGATCAGAGGTATAATTATCTTTCTTATTTATTCCCAGGAAAAATGCTGAGCTAGTTGGAGAAAGCACAAAAAATAACCTATACAGAAATTATTTATTCAGTCACAGGAGACTTCAGCATTCTTTAAGTGAAGCCTTCAACTAGTTTTGATGATGAATGAGAGAAATTAAAGTTGAAAATACTGGGTCAGTTCTTCAGCAAGCAGAGTAAGTGCAATTATATGAATGTAAACTGGGAAAGAGCTGCTTTGCAGAATATATGACATACATAAAAATAGGCTTAATTGAGTGCAGTGGGTCAGACAGTAATATTACCATGGGTTTAGATAAAACAGCCGTCGGGCTCCTCTTAGTTAGACTTGCTTTAGTCTGACTTTAACCATCACCTTCATCCATTTGTTTCAAATGAATCAATCCTGGTTTACACCATTGTGGCAGGAGGAACAGGTTCCTTGCTGTGGCCAAACACTTCAGCAGTGAACTCAGTGATGGATCACAGAGTTATTCTTAAGCAAAAAAATATTTATAAACCATTTGTGGCCCATTTGTTTTGTCTGTAGTCTTGAATTTAAATTAATTCCATGCTCCTTTGTGAAACATTCCTTTACCAGGAAGAGAAGTTTGAACTTTAAAATGATCCCATAACTATCCAGTTCTGCGTGGGAATTGTATTACTTGTAGCTGGAGGAAAATTATTTGCTGTATCTAATTCACTTTTTTTCACCCCTGAGTTTAATAAGGATCCTTCCATGTTGCCACTTTCACAGGCCAACATGAATGCTCTTCTTTCATGATGCCTTCTTTGAAACAGAGCCAGGCTCCGAGAAGACCTCTTAGAAATGTGAATATGTCCTGTGACATGCCCTATGGGGAGGGAGGAACGCCAGGGTGACTGACGGAGGGTTTGTGTCCTAATGTAAAGGAACACGCTTCTTGCAAAAGGGAACAGAGGAACAGGCTTTCTTTTTCCGTATGTGGTCTCTGTCAGGAAAGGTTAACCAACCTTTCCCGACAGTCTCACAGTAAACCTGGATCACCCTCTTCCCACCAGCCCCCAGGAGCCCTCAAATCTCAGAACTGTGAGCGCAGCAAATGAGTCACCACACATGAGTTAATGTTTCAGCAGTCTCACAGCCGGGCCCACAGGGACGTGAGCACTGCGTGGGGCAGGCACAGTGCAGCTGCCTCGTAGGGCTCTGCTGAGCCCACGGTGTCCTGGCCCCAGTACCAGCCATTTTAAACTGACTGTGACCTGAAGATACGAGGTGCTCATTAGAGGCCTTAGTAGCCTAATATCATCAGTAGATTGAACCAAGCTGTTCTAGTCTTTGCCAGCGCAAACATTAATAAAAGGGACCATGTCAATAAAACTTCCCAAGATGAACCCATAGAATGAGGCACTTATAGACTATTATAAACAATTTGCCCTTTGGTGGTTGTCTGTTATCAGGCCCAGTCAAAGCCTTGATAAGTCTTGCCTCTTTAGGAATCATTAATTTCCTTGGAAATTTAAACAGCTGTCACTTGTGATACTCTTCAGGTGTACATGTGGGAAAGATTAGCCTGTGTTTATAATCCAATCTGTTCATTAAGTGCCTGCCCATGTGGAACCTCCTTCACGAGCGAAGAGTCCGGCCTGCTAAGCTCCCACAGATAATTGGAGGTGGCCATGAATTATGCGAATGAGCTGTCGACAACAGGGATCATGAGGCCTTACTGGTATCAGCTGGTCTCAGGACAACTTTTAATGATTCCTGGCAAACAAGATCGGACTTCCCTGGGCCCATGTATGCCCCATTAATGAAGAGAGCCAGGCTAATGGCTTGGGCTTTCTGCTTGGGCTTCTGTCCTTCCAGTTTGCTCCTGCTCTCTGAGATCGCATCTTTCCACAACACAGTGAAATGACTCCTCTTGGAATCAGGGACATATGAGGTCACCAACTGGCCTTAGTGGCCCCAGCTGGCCTCACTCAAGATGTTCACCCACATTTCCTCTGTCCGGGGGCTCTCTGTATGGTCATGAATCGGCACTCTGTCCGGCCTGAGCTAGGTGTGACTATCTCCAGCCCTGCCTCCACAATGGACCTTAGTCCTACTCTGTAGCTAGCTGGAGTCCCTCAGTCACATGCTGCAGTTTATCTCCAGCTCTGTCTGCAGCTCCTTCTCCTTCTGCTCCTTACTGGAGCCCTTGGGTGGACCCTGGCCCTGGTTCATCTCTTATGTTAGGGGTTGTGCTACGGACCCTGTGATATTGTGCCCTGTTAGTGAGGGTATGATCTGTGCTGGAGCTGCCCTTGGCTGTTGATCTGTCTGACTCCATGGTACAATCCTGTTCTTGCTGCTCTCTGGTTGTAAGTCCATGATAAGACACAAGCTTCAGGCTCTGTCTGTGCTGCTTCATTGCAAGCACTCTTTCTCTCTTGGGAGACAAGAGATGAGCATCCCCTGGGTCACATTCCAGTACTGAAATGCTTCTGAAGGTGCTTATTTTATGGCCATGGTCACAATCAAGGGGATGGGTGTCATTGGGTACCAGTGTTTTGTAAAACAGTGCCATAACTCAAGGAGTCAGGGACTTGCATAATCATGCCCTTAAGAACACAAGTACTTTTAAACACCTACTTATTTCCATTCTTGCTCATTGTGCAATTCCACTTGGGCAGCCAGATCAGACATCATCACAATAGTTGGCATATGACCATTTAGCATGAGATCAGTGTTTCAAATGGCACATGGTTTTGCTAAAGACATGGGGAGCAGCTGGCAAAATACAGCCTCTTCCACTGAACCTACTGAGAGTGGAAGCTGCTAAATGCTTTGCAGAGGATGCAAGTAATTTTCTTAATTTATTCCTTCTTCATTATTCTCAAAAGATAATTTTCATTTTTTCATTCTATGCCACTTACCCTTTCTTGAAGTTCCTAACAGTCAGCTTGAATACAATTCTCACTTTCCTTCTCTTTTGCTGCTTGTATTTAAACCATTGCCATCATAATGAAAAGAGAGACTGTATCTCATTTCAGGGTCCACCCAAGCCTGGTTTAGGCAGCCTGCAAGAACTGCTGGGCCTTCAGCCAAGGTTTCTCATCTAGGCCAGGGTGGAAGGTTTGGGTTTTCAGTGAGAGTTTTTGAAGGGATGGGTGGAGGTGCATGTCAATACTTCTAAAAGTCATGCTCTGGCTTTGAAGCACTTTTCTGGAGATTAACAGATCATGCATATACCACACATTGATTCTGGAATTTGTGCTACTTTCTGACCTCCTTGACTAACAGTGATTTCGATCCTCATATTTGATATTCAGATGGGTTCCCTTCTTATAACAAAAGTCTACTCTGACTCATCACATAGACCAGCACCATAAGCCTACAAACTCTAAAAGCATGTCAAGTATTAGACTGGCTCAGAAATGCTCAGTTAGAATGAATTATTTTATTATTTTCTGTTATGTTCATATATTGAGGTAAATAAGTTTGTCACTGAAAAATGAAACGGTGGACTCTGGGGTCTATCTTCAAAGAGCAGCCTGAGTTCTCCATGTCATTACCCTGATTGATTTCAAACAATGGTTAGGTATTTATGTTTTAGAGCAAGGACAGGATTTGACTCAAGAACAAATGAGTGAATAAGGCAGACCACATATTGGAAAACATTAAAAGCAGCATGGCTAATTAATTACAGAAAGCTAGAATCAAACTTTACTTGTTTCTTGGGAGGCCATACTCAGGATACAGCATCTCATTTTAGCCCCAGTTCAAGGAGGAGAAACTGGAGAGAGACTAGAGGGGCTTACCAAACAGGTTAGGAGCCCAGAACACACCACCTCTGAGGAGAGATTGTGTGAGATGGACTTGTTTCTTCCTGACAAAGAAAAAACCTAAAGTGTGATTCCTAACAATAAAAATACAGTTACAAAGATGTCAGAGCCAAACTTTTGTCTTCTGGCAAAGTGGCAAAGTACATAGGAAGGATCAGTGAGCACAAATTGTGGCTTGGGAGGACATTAGGAAAAAAATTTTGATTGGGAGGGTAGAATAGAGGAACAAGGTAGCGTGTTGAAAGCCAGATGCTACCCATTAGTGCCCAGTGAAAGGTCAAGAGGCAATAGGTGCAAGCTGAAGTACAGAAAACTCAATTTAAGCACAGAAAAAGCTTTTTTTAATGGTAAGGATGATCAAACATTGGAAAGGTTGCCCAGAAAGGCTGTGGAAACATCCGTCCTTGAATATTTCCAAATCTGACTAGGGAAGGTTATGGACAACCTGCTCCAGCTGACTCTTCTCTCAGCAGGGAGAGTAGACAAGATGATTGTAGAAAGTCACTCCAAACCTCAGCTGTCCTCTGAACCCCTGAAATCCCCTGAAATTTATTTATTGTTGCTAGATTGGTTGTTGCTAGAATTTGGAACTTTTTTTTCCTTCCTCCTGGCATATCATAGATACAGTCAGTTTTTGATCATTCAAAGGAAATTTTCAGGTTGTGCATTAACCATGAAACTTGTGCAGAGACATCAAACCTAGCTCAGTCTGAGTGAGGACAGTCCCTGAGTTTGTGTGGTGCCATACCACCACTAAGCTGGGTTGGCACTACTTGAATGAATTTTCTTGGAGATACACTGAAAGTACAATATGGTAATTTGCATTAGCTGTATTTTGATATTGTCTGGCTAGGATTAGTTCTGTAAGATTTAAATAAAGGTGTATTAAGATACACCTTTATTTAAATCTCCTTACTGATGTTGAAACAGCTTGCTTAAAAATCAGCTTCTGTTGGTGTCACACCTGATTTTCCCTCCCTGCATGTATCAGATTATGCTCAGTTTTTAAGAACACAATTTATGAAATAAGCTATTTCTCAAAAGAGGATATAAAATGTAATGTACATTGTTGCCATTCTGGAACTCTTACCTGATTCTTTTCCCAGGAGTACCAGTACTGTCACACATGTATTGCAAAATGCTTCTGCTGAATTTTCCTGTAGTTTCTTAAACATAAAAGAAATAAGCTAGGCAGTTTTACCAAGTCTTCAGTAATTTTTTTTCTAGTTTATTTCAATTTTAAGATGCCCAGTTCCCTTTAAAATGTACTACTTTAACATTGCACTATGTACCTGCTGTGTTCCTGAAGCTGCAGACTTCCTAGTGGGAAAAACTTCCCAAGGCTGTAGCTATATTGTTATACTGCATGTATATCACAAAACACAAATCTCTACATATATATTGATGGCAATACATTGATATTTTACTACCTGTTGGAAAGTACCTCATTTAAGAAAATAAAATGAAATGACTGTGCAGGGCATCTAAGAACTAGCGCGAGCACGACCATTGAACTTGCACAGAGCAATTAATGTCAAATGTGAACAATTAGGAGGCTGAGCCCAACCCCTCCTTTTGACCATGTGCAAGCAGGTGGCCAACTTTCTCTCTGCCACTATCAAATGACCTTAAAAAATCCCAGTTGCCTCCCAAGCCTAGCCACTGTGCCCTAGAGAGAAAGCTTGCCTTAAACTCTGTTTACTTTAACAATAGTAAACAATTTATAAGAACAAATTGGCTGAAAGAGGATCTAACTCCTTTCTTACACTGATGGTATCAGTGCATTCGCACTCAGTGGTGCTGCAGTTACTGACTTGGCTGCTCTGGAAGTCTCCATCCCAACTGGAACTCAGTGTCTAAGTGTCTCCTTTTGGTCTTTATTGAAGACTAGCAACTAACCTTGTAAAATGAAGGAAAGACACTACCTGACCACTTTTTTTTCTCTTTCCTTGATAGTTATTATTAATTAGCCCATAAGGGCATTACATATTTAAAGCTGAAGTCAACCCTAATATAATGTCAGTGACTCAGCTGCATTATACTGATGGTTAGATGATCTTCTACCTCACCTGCAGGGTCAGACTGCTCCAGGCTACATCAATTTTTTGTTCTTTTATGTCCTTTGCCAGAGCATCTAGAGGAAAAGCTGCTGCCAGCACTGGCCATGTTCTTGCGAGTAGCTGGCCATGCCGTGCTACGTGCCGACCTCAGCACACTTTCATGTGCTGGAGGCAAGCTGTAATGGACTGCAGCTGCAGAGAGACATCCTAATTTCTGCATCATGGTAGAGCACAAGTGAGAACACGCCTCACAGCTGAGGACCTGCTGTGCCTATGCAGGCACTTAGGGAGCTTTAAGACAATGAAAAGACAGAGGAGCCCACTAAATTTCAGATGCCTCCATGATAAGGAACTGATGGATAATAGTATTCTTCATAATTTTTCTTGGACCTAGGTTTTGTCTACATTGCATTCAACCCAGCTGCTCTCGAGCCTTCTAAACAAATTGGAAACAATTTTTTTTTAAAATAAATGAGTTATATTTTTATACATTCAGTATAAGAATTTTAATGAAGTTTTGGAATTCTGTTTCCAGGATGAAGTCTGCAATATTAATGTATTTTCTTTTCAGTTCCTCCCTTTCCTTGGCAAACTCCTGCTAGCATTAGATTAAAGTATTTGCCTTTCTGAATTGTAGCCTAAATGGTTACAGCTGTTGAATCATCCCAGGCTAATCAGGATGAATTATGGCATCTGATATTTGAATAGACTTAGCTCTCTCTTCACTTGGCTTTGTAAATCACTCTGCCTACATATGCACAACCTTTGACATGAAACCATGCTTATGGCATGCTCCCTGACATAGCTGCCTTGCAGAAGGCTCACAAACAGCCTGTCTGGGCAAACCAGGTGGTGAGACCAAGGCTGTGGGATGCTACCTGTTAGGATGTTCTCCAAGATCACCTGGGGTCAGTCTCAGAATGGCTGCATGTCTGTGGGAGCTGTGGAGGTCTGCCATGGCTGGCCACAGGGGAGTCCTCCAGACTGTGCCGGGAGCAATGATCTCCAGTGACAGCAACCAAGGTTGCCCAAGAGTTGAGAACACTTGAAACATCCATATACAACCTTGTACAGACATGGAATTTTTAACCCTGATGTGCTGGAACTGTGCTGCTGCATTTTTTCTTTTTATTTATAGGCTACAGTGATATTCCTGGTGATACTCACACCAAAGAGTGACTCTGGACCAAATGAGGCAGACTGGCCTGTTTCTGCACTGCTTAAGTCTCAGCCATTTGGAAGGCTAGTTTTTATCCTTGCTGTACATCAGTGGTGTGCACTGTGCTACAAGTACTACCTCTTCCTCCCTTTCCTCACAGACACCATTGGACATGCTAATGAGTACCAGAGTCTTCACTGACCACAGAAAGCGTGAGGTCCGACTCGTGTGAGATGTGGAGAGAGATGTGGTTGCCAAAACAACCAGGACTGAGATGGATGATGCTGCCTGCCCAACATGAACTGGCTCCCATTGGTGCTTAGACTTTTCATCCAAAAGAACTTTGGTAAACACTAAAACAGACAATGAGTGCAGACTATGCAGAATTCAGGGGGAATGTGGAGCTGGCATATGGATGTAGATTAGTGTTGCACAAATTGGTTTATAAGGTCTCAGACTTTCAGAGAGAGAGGAGTTCTGGCATGTATGTGCATTCAGTGCACAACTCTGCAGTTCGTCTGGGTCTTCATGCAGTTCTTGAGGTTGTGGCTGCATTTCTTCCCTCAGCTTCTCATTTGCAACCTCCACACCTGAGGACCCACAAAGCCACAAGACTCTATCATCAAATTCCTCCTGGCCCTGTCTATGCTGGCTGTTCACAGCTTCTATGGAAGGAAACTTGATGGGATCTAGTGATCCCTCACTCTGTCCCTTCCTTTTGGGAGGAGCACCACTGAGCAATGCCAATTCTTTTGCTTAGAACTGGATGCCTTTAAGGAGTGGTGATAGTATTGGCATGCCTCTGCCCCACCCACATGTTCTAGTTTGGACACTTTCTTCCTCTTTGATGACGCTTATATTTTTGCTGATTTTTAAATTACATCATCCTTTGCTTTGGGTGGGTAGCTGGTATTAGACATGAATGAAGTATGTTTTTAGGGGGAAATCCATTGAGAACAATGGTTACAAGCAGATGACTCGGGAAAAACAAAAACAGAGCAAGCAAATGAGTGTGCTTTGAGGACTCCCAGTTTTACACAATTGCCAGCTGAGAGATTTCCAGAATCAGCTCTAGTTTCTATGCATTTAGTACTCTGCAAAGGGTTTTTCTTCCATTACCTGGTGTAGTGTCCCCTCAAACACATCTCTCTACAATATTCACTACTGCCCATACTACAAGAAGACCCTCCCTGTCACATTTGTTTGGATCAGAATATGTAGTCTTCACTTGATGCCCTCCTGGCTTTTCACTGGAGAAAATAGTGAGCATCTGATCCCCATGCACCTTGATGCCTCTTATGATTATGTAAATTCCTCCTATTTTCCTTTGGTGGTTTATTTTTCAGAATAAAGAAGACTGGCCTACTCAGTCATTCCCTGTACCTGAGTCACCATTTAAAAAATAACGGCTATTTCTTATAAGCAATTTATACTTCCTCTAGATAGTTAATCTTTAGTAGATGTAGAGCCACCATTTTAAAATGTCATCTCCTTGTACTGCCTCTATTTACAGAGAAAAATATGCCTAGCACTGTCATTCAGAGGTAGTAGTTTATGGTATCCTTTGAACTGTCTTGTAAACAAGCATAACAGGAATATTTTATTCTCCATCACAGAGACATTCCTATTTCTATAAACTTGGAGGCTTCCTGTAACACAGTACAATAATTTCACATTTTAATAGAGTTTTCAGTTTCACTGAAACAATAAACTAGGGGAAAAAATATTCTAAAAACTCTTGGAAGGTACAACTTGAGCTACAGTAAGCACAAGCCAAGTGTCTGCAAATGCTTACTTGTGTTGTTTCTCCTGCAGCAATTGCAATAACCATATAATGTATATGTGAACCTTCAAGGAGGCAGGAATGATGGTTCAAGAGCTGCTGCCCATAAACAACATTGCCTCCCATGATTCAAGTTCACTGGCTTTGAGCCTTCTGCTCTGATTTTTACTTATTTGTAAATGTAAAGCCCATGCTGTCAAAGATAATGCAAGGATGCTCTAAGAGATTTTTCTTAACCACAATAGACTAGAGGATCTATTTTGTATTATGAGTCTTTTCTGTAAATGATGCTTCTTTTCACTGGCACATGAAAGTATATTGCTTTTGTCTCTTTAACTACATGATGTGTAAATCATCTTGCTGATAGCAGCATCCCAAGAACCAGTTATGTGAAAGAGCTTTTGCAAATAATGCTTCTTGCCCTTTGACCATTTAAAACCCAACCAAAACAAACAAAAAATCCTCCCGTAGCTAAGATGTGATCTGTTTAACCCAACAGGAGGTTTCCAGGACTTGGGTGAATTTTAACCATCCTTTTTGACATAAGTCAAGCTGTGCAAAGCAATGAAATTCTGATTGACGTGTACTGGGATGACTGGATAGTGTTACAGTTCCCTCATTAAGAGGTACTGGAGTTAAGCAGGGGGAGTTGAACTTTCCTCTGTATTAAAACAACAAGCGTGGGAGACGAAGAGAGCAAGCTGGAGAACAGGAGTTCACCTTATAACAACAAAGACTTAACATGCACTATATCAAGTCTCCTGAACTTTGTCCTGCCTGGTAGTTTATCAGACACCAAGATGAACAAAACAGCAAAGAATGATTTAAATCTGCTCTGATTTCAATCTTCTGGCCTAATTTTCAACTTCATTCTTTTTCTGTTCTATGATTTCATTGTGCTGTGTTCCCTCTCTTCAAGAGACATTCATAGTTTATATTAATCTTAAGAGTTCAAAATATATATATAGATCCCATTAGTGAAATAAAACACAGTGAAGATGGGTGAGATGTAAGACAGACGTTTTTCTAACCTAGTGATGACTTCTCCCTTTTCAGCATTGTATCCAATTTACTCTAAAACAGAAACATGGCTTAAATAGTCTCCAGTAATTTTTTGTCAATGTTAACAGTACCTAACTTCTGTTAAAATCCATGCAAATACATTTGTGGCTTTTTTGAAACAGCAAAGATTTTTCATACCACCAAGATGAGAATAAACCCTATATTATGAACTGCCACTCTGAATCAAATTTTACAGAAAGTCAGTATGAAAATTGGAAGACATGACATTTCAGTTCACAAAGTTAAAATAAGGCTATTTTGATTGTGAGGGGTTGGTCCCAGAAATAGACACCACAACTCACAAGACTAACATTCAGCCTTGCTGAATTATTTAGAAGCAATCAGTCATAAAATAGTTTGCCTTGAAAAAAATCAAATTATCAACGTCTCGATGTTGAGGTAAACCCAAGACACTGAGAAACACTTCTGTTGATTACAGCTGAAGAAAAGCAAGTGAAGGAAGATAATAATGCAGTAAGTGAGCAATGGATCTGGAAAACTTGGTTTCAAAAGGAATTTTGCCCCAGGTTCTGTTCTACTCTCCTTGAGAATTGCAGCTCCCTCTTCATACCTCCTTAGTTTTTCTTTTCCATGTACTCAGGCTCTGTTATGGCCATGTATATACACTGATGGCTCCTCTACATACACAGATTGATTAGGTAGAGCTGTAACAGTCTTTTAGCCAGAAACAGTACTAATTCAAGGTTTTGGAAGTGATTTTGCCAGGACAATAAAGTTAAAACATAGTGGGACATTGTGGTTTATACAGAGAAAATGGTAGACAAAGGAAGGGAACCTGGCTCCCTTACAGTATGAATTCCAAACACTGTCAAAGCTTGAGCAAGGCACCAGTTTTCCCAGCCAGACTCTATGACTTCCTAATGGTGCCTGCAACAGCCAGCAGCTGCAAGAGTCATCGTCTCTTCTGTCACAGGGCCTTGAACAACACATTCCTTTGTGTCTAAAACGTGGCATGGAGTTAGAATTCAGGAACAGAGGGCTGAAGAGCAAATTATAGCACCATCTTAATCACATCTTCTCTTCCAAGAAAATGGAAAAATTTTGCTCAGTGACACTCCCTCAATGCTTGGAATCATTGTTTCCCAATCAACTTAGTCACTCATGGGTTAGATAGGCTAATGTCAAGGCTAATAGTCAAAGTTACAGGAGGAAATAGCAGTCATTCACTTTATTTTTCCTTCCTAATTTTTCTTCTTTTTCATTTATCTTGGGAAGAGTTTCATTATGGCAAATATATGTACTTCTCCAACTACTTAGCCCTGGTGTTCAGTGTTTGGAGCAGAGACCTCATGCTTCTCTATGGTGCCTAATTCAATAGGGCAGGAGATTAGCTTCAACTCCTGGATACTGCAGTAGCATAAATATTTAAATAAAATGTTACTCTATTATGCTGTATGTTTGACGTTTGGCCCATATACATCCTCTCAGCAGTCTGCAGAGTTTGTGCTGAGAAGGCATATTAATAGGTTTCTCCAACATAACAATAATGTATTCTCCATTGCCTTGGGTAACATCACCTGATAAATTCACTGCAAGCACTTCCAAATGTATTGTGTGACTAGAGTTATTTGCAGTGTTACTAGGAAAAACAGAGAAATTTTTAGTCTGGATGTTTGACCTAGTAAATACTTACGACCTAACATAAGCCCCAATTCAACAAGGTACTTAAGCACATACCTAAATACCCACATGAATAAAGTCAGCCATGCTTTTAAGTGTCTTCTTGAACCTGGGCCATACAGAAGCTGAACACATCAAGCAACTACCCACATCAAGTTCCAGTAAAAGAAAATTGATTTCCAGAGTGTATTCCCTCTGACTGTTAACACTGAAAAAAAGAGAGAAAATTTCTGCTCCTTCTTCTTGGACAGAGACTGTACATGTTCCTCCTTTCATTGAAATGTTTTCTCTCTGGTATCAAAAGAGATTTATGAATTTTTGGAACTATATTTTTGTTTCACTATAATATGAAACAAAACCCATGGTTTTTGATATTATTTAGTCCCTGAATCCTTCATAAGATCAGAAATAGTAAAATAGGAAGATTCTAATAAATTCATTGAATAATGAAATAGATGAAAATTAGTAACTGGAAAGCTTGTTGAATTGGGTTGAACTTTGTGGCATGTCTCTTCTCCAAGGGGTTTTGCAGTCAGTGGACTAGTCAGACTTTTTATGTGTGGAATCTACAGTTTCAACAGTGGGGAAGAGCTGCTCTGGGATATAATGGTTGGTTAGCCAGTATTTGGTCAGTATTCTGATGTGCACTTTGTTGCCAGTTTGAAAAGTATCAGTGCATTACAGCTGTGTAACTTATCACTTACAAATGCTTCCTGGATGCAACCAGAAAACTCTATCTGTGGATCAACCATTTATCATACATTCAGAGATAAGTGGAACTTCGGACTACAGCCTTTTAAATTTTTTTAAGGTAACTAAAGTTCTCCCTTAAAGTACATTGAGTGCTACCTTGAGATTTATACAGGCACTATTGTTCTACAGCATGAACACAGTAACATCACTGCCTTTACTGAAATAATTACTTACACTGCATTATAAAATAGTCTGGCTACATGAAATTATTAATTCAGAATGCCCCCCAGCAAGTCTGTCTCCAATTAAATCTACTACTAGATCAGATGATAGTGATATTCCAACTTGCTCTATGGAGCTCAGGGCAATCTTGCTATACAGCAGTGTAGACAAGTTCATGGTTACCAGGAACACAACAGCACTACCACTGCAGTTTTATCCGCATTGAGATAGTGCCTATGGACTGGGGAATCATAATTCTCTGTTCTAGCCAAATACAGCTGGATGTCAGTCCCTTCTCAAAAGGGTTTAATCATACACTTAAAGCAATGATTTAATCAGTGTGTTGAAAGCAGTGGTGATAGCAAAGGAAAAATATGGTTGTATGGTTTCTTATGATACGCATTTTTTAATGTGTAATCTAGACATAAAACGCTAAAAGACACTAATGACTCTTTGGATGGGATGATAGCCTGGTACCTTCAGGGATTTGATAACAAAGTGACCTTGTGGATTATGTATATCTGTAAATGACTGCCTGAGAGAGACGATTAAATGATTTGGACTTAAAGAATTGCAAGAAACACTCTTTTTCCATGTCTTCAGAGGAAGTTCTGTTGCTTGGCTCTCCTCAGTTATCTTCAGAGTGGCCCAGGCTATATCTATGCCTTCATACTCGCGTCTCTGAACTAAGCCACTCTTAAGCCATTCTTTTATCAACAACTGCAGTATAGCAATTCTTTATGTAGAACATAGTTGATCAGACACCTAAGGAAGTATTTCCTCACTGGCAGCCAAGGAGCCAAGGTGGACCTCATGCCTTACTTCCCCGGTACTAAATCAAACCTCAAGGGCTTTATTTTGTATCTTTCTGTTGACTCACTGGCCTGGGGAGATCATTTCTGTGAGGGACCTAGTTTCTGCATTGAGCACTGCCAGCTATCATTGACTTTGAGAAATAACAACTTGGAAAACTGGACTGCTGAGAGGCTGAGCAAGGACTTTGATCTCAGCTTGTCAAATAGTGTTCATCTGTCTTGTTATGAAACCTGAGCACATTATTTAGTTTCCTATTTTACAGTTAGGCAATGTTTTCTTAAGACCATTACTTGAATCTTCCTCTGAGATGTGAACTAGAAGGTAATGCAAAGGTAACATCCATTTCACAATTTCCAATGAACAGGAAGATTTCTGGACATGAAAGGAACTGGTCTCACATTTTTTGGCCAAGGAGTCCTGAAACCAGATGGTATAGATTTTGTACCTAAGCTTATTCAGCATTTACTTCTGGCCGCTGTATTAGTCCTGGCAGCTGCTTGGAAACCTCCTATCCCCCTGAAAATTAACACCTGGTTTCAGAAATACTGAAATACAAGTGATGGAAAAACTATCTAGATTCATAAAAGGAAAATTCATGCATTATTACATGTAAATTTGTTAGCCCAGAAGTAACGCTGCTTCTAGAAGAAGCAAAAGGCAAATCTGCTGAAAAAAGGATTAACTTGTGTCATGGAAGAAATATTCTAAAAAATAAGCAACTTTAAGGGTTTATTAAACACATTCAGACAAATAACTATTACTGTTCATGCTTTAAGTGTTTGGAAACTAAATACTAACTTATACAATGTTTTCAGACTTGGGCATCTATCACGACAGACCTAAAGTGATACTTCAAAGTTTTCAGTCCCGATAACTTATTTGTTATTAAGTATGCCTGTACGTGTTCAGATTTTAGGGCAATGGTTTGGTCTTGACATCTTAGAGTCAGGTACCTTGTCCACAAAATGTGGATCATGATTTCTGTTATGAGCTTTACTGTAGCTCTGTGATGACTAGATACTTGCTTGCAAAGGTCTCATAAGTTTTGAAGCCACCAACGTATGTGTACTGGGAAAAAAAGGACTAGATTTCATTAAAGCATTAAACACATTCATTTTTTTTTATTTCAGTAGGAATTAATAACCTTTCTGGATTTTTAATGTTTTCTTTATATGAATTTAGATCAGAGTGACTCCCTCTCAATTTCATAAAATAAGTAGATTTTATGCATGTGATTGTCTAAGGTCTCTGAAATTCCACATTCCTAAAATCTGCATATTCTCCCATACACCCCTCAAGGCAGTCCTGACAAATGGTCAAGTGCAATGAATGCCAAACTCATAGAACTTGTGCCTCAGAGACTGTAAATATTTACAGGCTCCTGCTTGTCAGCTGTTGTCCCTCTTATAACTCCAGCATTTTTTTCACCTCAATTTCCAGTTGTGGAATATGGGGCAAGGTCAGGTTTTACTGGTGCCTTGGGGGTGAGGAAATGTCTCCTTTTGTGGTCCTTTCCTCTTTTTGCCTCCTTCCCATGATTTACAGAATCACAGAATGGTTTGGGCTGGAATGTACCTTAAAGATCATCTAGTTCCAGCCCCCCTGCCATTGGCAGGGATATCTTCCACTAGACCACGTTGCTTTAAGTCCTATCCAGCCTGTCCTATGAACCTCAGACTCTCTCCAGACAGAGATTTTGACAGCACAACACATACTCCTCACATGTCTTTTGGCAGGTAATAGGGGATTGTGACATTGTTTGGGTCCCCAGACTCCTTCTGAGTAGGTAGGCATCCACATGTCAGGCAGCGACTGAAATTTACAGATCTCTACACAACTTGATTTTGAACTAATCACTGTTAACTACCAGTGTATGTCATACAGCTAAGACTTCAGAAAACTTAAACACCACCGTTAAATTCACATTGTCTACAGCTTGCAAAACTTAATGTGGTCAAGATCACATTTAAAACACAGTTTCACCCTATAAATAAAGCTTTTAGATAACCCAGTAAGAAAAACACGTGCTATTTCATAGCAGCTGCAATTGTTCTTCCAGCTGTGCAATACATCCACACACTAATACAGGGTCTGGTGTTTGGCTCTGCATCTGCTTGCAGAAGCCACACACATTCCTGAGTTGCATTCGGGCACTGTTTTAGTGAAATGTAGTTGAGCTGCACATGAAACCAGCAGAGAAGGTGGAGCATGGTACAGTTTTGTAGCACATATTTGCAAGGATGCCTTTCCAGCATTCTTGTCCTTGTGGTTCACTATGAACGATGTTTTCTGTTTTGGCTTTGACATGTGAATGAGTGCTAGCGCCAAACATTTTATTGATCTCTAGAGTAAGTGGACAGCTACTCATGCAGCTATTGAGGATTCTTTTTTTAACGTTTTTGTTGTGCTTCAGTTGGAAGTCAATAGGAATACATCTTGTAAAAGGCAAGATGTATTTATTTAACACATGACATAGTGAAGATGTTTGTTTACAAAGACAATAGATGCTGAGGTTGCAACTAATCCTACAAAATTAAAAAAATGTTTTCATTTTTTAGATTACTTTGAGGCTGAGTAAAGACTGGTTGTGTTTCAAATTAAAACTTTATTAATGAGAAATGCAAGGCATGATTGTGTACAAAACTTGTACTTGAAGAAGAATTAACTAGGGAATGGAGAAGTCAGCTATTAGAAAAGTATCGTAGGTACCCTCACCACGTTTTGCACAGGTCCAGGCTATTGCACAGGTCTTAGGAACTTCACTAATAATTTTCAGACACTTACTAAATTTTAAAGATTGGAGAAATATTTGCGAGCATGTGATGTTCTTCATGTACTGAAAAATTTGTTAAAGTATTAAAATTTCATTGAGATTAAGAAAAGGATATATATGCTTAAAGCAACAGTTTTCAGGAAGCATGCTAAGAGATTTTCCTGTTCATGTGTATATAGATTTGTGGATCTAAGCAGATAATAGACAAATCAGGGCTGATACTTGAAAAGCATTTAAGATATGCCATAATCATATTTATGAATCATAAGAATATGAATCACATTTATGATATGCCAGAATACAGGAAATCTATGAAAATGCATTAATCATCTAGTTATGTATATAGCAAGTCACATCTCTAATAGGTTCAGGCAGACTTGTTTCTATGCATAATACAGAAAATTCATATATTGGAGACTTCAAGCTACCAGAGAAAAGCTAGAACTGGAAATATGGAATCAAATCTTTCTCAAGACAGAATTTCCAAACCTCTTGTACTTTGTTATGAGTAGGCAATTATGGGCACAAAATTCAGAAATCACATTTAATTGCAAAATTCAGCTTTATATACATATGGAACAGAGTCTCCAGAGGAACACAATCTAAATCAAAACTTCATGTCCAGACACTGCTGCTAGGAGAATTCAGATCTTTTGTATGTACAGCTGTACAAATATATTTAACACATTCTCCCACAAATTTATGCTCAGACCTGTAGTAATTTACTTGCAGGTTTAATTTTGTTGCTCTGCTATTGCACAATTCCCCACTGGAGTAAGGGAAAATAAAATTTTGGAATTAAGCTGTTTCATAGAAGATTTAATACGTTTCTTATCCTGTGTTTGCTCCCTGACATAAAGCAACTCTGAGTTTTAGACAACATAATTCTAAGCTCTGCTTAAAATGCAAGAACAGTCTAGTTCCACAATCGATACAGTCCAAATAAAACCATGACAAAACAAGGAATGAATGAAAAATAATTATTTAAAATGGCTGAAGCACGGAGCAGAACCTGTGGACCAGACTGTATAATCAATTGCTAACTGGTAGTTTCTTCATATTCATCTCTACAATACCTTTGTGGTGAGTATATCTGTCCCAGGAAAAGGATTTTCAATGCATTTTCACATTAAATTTTGGGGCTAAAGACTGCATTTCCCATCTCCCAGACACATGCCCGAAGGCTGTGGAAATGCAGAGATGCCAACTTCCCATTCTTGCAGTTTGAAATACTGTTGTAGCAAACAGAGCATGATTAAGGACTAGAAAGAAAAAGCACAAGTGGCTGATATTGAAGGCTAGTGGTCAGGACAGCCTCCAGGGATAGTGGAGATTCATACGTGCCTAGCTGGAGCATAAAGTAAAACCCAGAAACAATCCTGACATGGACCAGACTCCTTGTTAAATCTGATCACTGACTTTTCTAATTTTGGCATACAACTCCTTGTTCAGGACTCAACGTTCAGCCCCAGTGACAAGTGCCACAGTCACTGCTGCATCACTCCCCACCTCCCTGCACAGAACACTAAACCAGGGGCCAGGCACAAAGTCTGGAGTGCAACAGTAGTAACTACTGTCTTTATAGCATGACATTAGCAGGCAGCAGCTCTGGTCTGAGACAACAAGCACTCTCCCAGCCAGCTCCTGGATACAGACCAGAGGCTGGTGCATGGCATTGTCCCCAGCAGTGGGGATTGACTAGATCATCTTATATTTAGGGGAGAATTTTGCCATAAGTACCTGAGGGTAGCATGCCTCTTGCTCTCAGACCCGTGGCTATGTCTAACACTATTCTCAAAAGTACAGAGCTGGCCTAAGAGGTCAAAAATAAGAGTTTTATTCTCAATGAACAATCAGGTTCTGCTGGGCCTGCTAGAGGTAACTGACTCCTAAAGAAAGAACAGATTTTTAAAAACTATAAAAGATAACTATTTAAAATTCTTCTTTCTGCTGGGAATCACAGAGAGAAGGATTAAGGCTGTGAACTGTACATCTGGGTACTGATGCCTGTGGATCTTTACACAAACAGAGGTACTTCAGAACCATATTTCAGGCTTGTAGCTAAGGGCAAATGAAGATTGGCCAACCATTTATAGAATTAACAAGTGTAAGAACTGTTAAATTGCAGAAGGCAATTGTTAAATCTATTTTGGAAGTAAAAATAAGTTTACTTTTTTGTAAAAAAAGTAATAGGCAAGTACAATGCTGGTAATTACTGAAATCAGTGAGAGTACTGAGTTCACAAAGCACCCAAATTGGATTAATCTGCCCAAAATATAATGTTACAAAAAACATTTGAAGCATATGCATTTATTAATATATGTTTGTATTGGGTCTGGCTGAGATGGAGATCATTTTCCCATAACAGTCCTCACAGTGCTGTGCTTTGCATTGGTAGCTAGAAAGGGGTTGATAACACATCAGGCTGTGGGTGGGCAAAATCCTGGGAGGGGACACAACTGGGGCAGCTGACACAAATTAACCAAAGGGATATTCCATACCATGTGACATCAGCTCAAGTATAAAAGCTAGGGAAAGGAGGAGGAGGAGGAGGTATTTGTTATTTACAATGTTTGCTCTCCTGAGCACGGCCATGGGTACTGAAGCCCTGTTGCCTGGGAAGTGGCTGGACTTGGCTGGCTCATGGGAAGTAGAGAATAAGAATATTGGTGTTTCTTATTTTGCTTTAGTAAACTGCCTTATTTAAACCTAGGAGACATTTGCCAGGAAAATTTTCCACTTAGTTTCTCTCCCCTGTCCAGCTGGGAAAGGGGAATGATAGAATAGCTTGGTGGGCACCTGGTGCACCGCCAACATCAACCTCCTGCAGTCCTTTTGACACGTAATGCGAGGCATGAACCCATGACCCTGGGATTAAGTGTTCCATGCTCAGCCAAGGCTGAGCCAATCAGGAATGATACTAATGGCTCTGTGATAACGTATTTAAGAAGAAACTAGAGTTACTGTGCAGAAGTAATTGAGGCCAGAGAAGGAGCTGAATGAGCACATGTGAGAGGAACAGCTCTGCAGACACCAAGATCAGTGGAGAAAGAGTGGGGGAGGTGCTCCAGGTGCTGAAGCTGTGCCCCTGCAGACCATGGATGACTATGGCGGTGCAGAAATCCACCTGCAGTCCCTGGAGGAGGCCACATTGGAGCAGGTGGGTGCCTGAGAAGAGGCTTTGAACCTGCAGATGGCTCATCCTGGAGCAGGGTCCTGGCAGGGACCTGTGGAAAGAGTAGTCCATGCTGGAACAGGTTTCCTGGCTGGACTTGTGACCCTGTGGGAAATCCACATTGGAGCAGCCTGTGCATAAAGGACTGCACATCATGGAAAAGTGACCTGCATAACAGCAGTTCCTGGAGAGCTGTTGCCCACTGGATGGACTCACGCTGGAGAAGGTTGTGGAGAACTGTCTCCTGTGGCACAGGGACCCCACGCTGGAGGTCTCCTCTCTCCAGGGAGGTAAGGACTCCTCTCCCTGAGCAGTGGCAGAAAGAATGTGTGATGAACTGACCATAACCTCCCCTCCCTGTCTCCTTGTGCTGCTGTGGGTGAGAAGGTAGAGCTTGGGAAGGAGGGAGGATGGGGGAAAGGTGTTTGAAGCTTTATTTTTCTGCTAATTTTCCTGCTCTGATTTTGTGAGTATTAAATTCAGTTGCTTCTCTAATTCAAGCCTGTTCTGTCCATGATAGTATTCAGTCAGTGATCTCTCTCTGTCCTTATCTCAAGATGTGAACCCTTTGTTAAATTTTCTCTCCCCTGTCCATTTTTGGAGGAGAGTGACAACAGTGGCTTTTGTGGGTATCTAGCATCCAGCCAGGGCCAACCCACTACAGTGTTCTATGCTTTTATTTTGTTTAATCTTCAGAGGCCTTTAAATTTAATTTTAGACAAACTGGCAAACTTTTACCTGACTAAAGAATGCTAAACAAAGCCTAAAGAGGGGTGGTTAGGATCAGAATGACTATTTGCCTCCATCTACTTCATTCTGCACATGTATTGTAAAGATGTTACAAATGCTGTTGGAGAATTAAGCTATCTTTATAACTGTTTCACTTACTTGTAGCACTGCAGAACAGTTAAGCATACCAATGAGCAAAGGCCTTCCACTGAGTAACATTTAAATAGAAAGTCCCCCATAAAAACTAGGCCATCCCACATTCTTTATATGCTTGGGTTTTTTCCCCCTCATTCTCCTGTCCTGGCTCTCTTCCAGGACACTTTGCAGACAAGAGTCGGCCTAGTGATATCACTACATCATCAGATAAAAGTGGGAAGAATGCTAGAGAACTGCAAATACATATTTGAAAACAGCAAAAACTTCTAGACCAGTTTGAAAAACATGATGGAAAAAATTTTATCTTGATGCAAGCATAAGAATATTTTTATTCCCTCTACAGGGAAGAGCATCATTCATTATCAACGTATTACCCTTAAAAAAACTGACAAAAAATTGGAAAAGCACACACTGCCAAATTTTTAGGCAAAGAGATGCCTCTGAACAGCAATTTTGTGCTTTTCATTGTGTTTTTTTTATGGCAGCACTCAATAGTTGTTTTGTACAGGGGCAAAGCACCATCAGTCAGGGTGGCAATGAGCAGCAGGGTGAGGCTACTGACCTGCTCCAAGGGAAACATTCCATTGTACAACTGGTACTATTGGTGCATCACTGGTTAAGTTAAGGAGCCACAGCTCCTACCCAGGTGGAGGTACTTAAAAAATATCGCAGCAACCTTACTTACTATGATGAACACCACTGTGCACTGAAAAACAAAACTCTGCCACTATTCAGGTAAGGCAACCTAAATACAAAACATAAAATACTCAGGGTAAAGATGAAAGACCCTGGAGCTGACTTGTGTTTTCCAAGTGTCAGCTTACATCACAGAATGTTCCATCCAAAAAAATTTTTCATTTGTCTTATGATTCACTCTGTGTTTTTATGGTATTAGTTTTGTTGTAATTGTATTTGTGCTGATACAAGAGGTGTGGCTTCCAGCTTAAAATAGATATTTTTCTTAGCTTAGTGGAAGTTAAGTTGCCCTACGTAAGCTCAGGTAGGAAGCCTCAATGTGGCTAGAAAATCAGTATTGCACCTTTGTTTACTAAACAGTTCTACTGTCTGTGGTGTTTCCAGATACTGTTTTATGTACTTCTTAACAACAGACGTACACAGTCATGTAGGGCAGGGGAAGAAAACTTGATATGGCTTCCCATCCCCACAGTCACTATGGTTATTCTTGGGTGTAGTGGGCTAAGGCTATGATGCAGTCTCTTACAGCAAAGAGCAGCATCTTGCCTCTGTGCAAAGCTACAGCTGCTATCTTTTAGTTTGGTTTTATTAACCTGAGGCGTTACACCCTTGCTGTTTTTTTGTGTCCAGCACTGTTTGAAAAAAGTGTATTGTTCTGTATAGAAAGAAAAAGATTGTAACAGCAGTTGTTTATTTACAAAACTGTGGTCAAAGTTACATTTTTTTAAGTAATACTTAAGGCATTGTTTTACATTCAAAGAAGTATATACACTATCTTTCACTATCTAAACTACCACTTCCATTTAATTGCAAATGAAACTGCAAATGTTACTGTCCCCAGAAGGCAGAATGATTCCAAGCTACTGAAAGAATTTTCAGCTCAATGGATAATTAATCTTTGAAGCTTCTTTCTAAACTCTATATATCAAGATATTAAAAAACAAACAAACAAACAAACCCCCAAAAAACGTAGACCTGAAACTACATTTCCAAGAATAAAATTAGCAATTAACTAGCTGAAGGAAAAGGATTTCGTACATTTAGAAATATGTACTTCACCATATTTTCTGAAGAAGTACTGTTCCTTTATGCTACAGCAGCAGCATTTTTAAACTTTCCTTTTGGTACCTTCAGAAAAATACTGATTGTCAATGCAATCTGGAAGAATTTCACAGGGGTTTATATTTTGCTAATAATTGCTGTTTAAAAAAAGTTGTTTGTGAATTTGCAGAAAGCATGACAGTCAAAGATTTCTGTGTATTCAAAAGAAATTTGAGCATTTCTGTAATGATGGAAACTAAAGAGTAATGCTGTAGCTCTCTAGACTGCCTATTTTTTACTAATACAAGTCTAATGTTTTCAATCACTTTTCTTTTCATAGAAAAAAATAGGTAGCTGAACTTTGCATTCCACTCTTGATAGTTTGTATTAGATCATTAATTTTTTAACATAATTTTGAAGACAAATGATTTCATGTCTGCTTGCTAAAGAAAGCAGATCACTGAGGAACCATTTGCAGCAAACTGGCATATATTATATTACTTCATTCTCAGGTGACTGTATATTCCTTTTGGCAGTTAATAAATAACTTCTAAAAATCTTCATTAAAAAAACACATTTTGATTGCAGTCTATTTGAATTACTTGTGTTTTATCTGACATGTTCCCTTTTTAACTCCCTTATTAATCACAACGGTAAAAGAAATAAATACAAATTACTTATTTTTATTCTCCTGTCTTCTTGAGAGCACAATACATGCCAATTTTGTGGGCTAATGGCAATTCTTGTTGTAGTATATGTGTAATCTGTGCACTCTGCAGGTAATCTTTAAATTCTTGCTTCACTTCAGTGGCCACTCTTTGTTTTCTATCATGTTCACATATAACAATAAAATTATGGCTTGGTTCTGTCACAAAAAGTGTGATTTAAGTGACCAGCAATCAGTTCACCTCATCTGAAACATAACCTGTTACTTTGTTGTTTCTCTTTGAATTAATTTCCTGAAGTCTGTCATCAGGGTTATTGGTGCAAACCAGGTGGCAGGCATCCCATTGGCTACCACCTACCATTTATTAATTAAAACATATCATTAACTGTATTTGTTTTTTGACCTGAGATATAGATGTGATCAGTTTTCTAACCGGGCTTTAATGTAAACAAATATGCATATATATCCCTGCTTTTAGTATATTCATGGGGTATGTAGGCAGTACCAGGCAAGAAGTGGGTATTTTTCATTTACATTGACCTAATGACCACTTCCACCTCTGCTTTAAGAGAGCTGAGGATTACTGACAATCATCAGCAAGAGTTTAAGTTTTTGCTTCTGGTGTGGATATCTCAAATTGTAATCACCCATTTTCCTCTGCAGCCGTGGCCAGGAAACTGGTAGAAAGCTGTTTAGCTAGGCAGACCATTCCATAGCACATAATTTTGTGTTTCAGAGCTGACAGAGCCCATGGGAAATTAATGAAGAGGTAGGAAAATGCTGTTACATATCACACTTCTAGGGCTTTCTTTCTGACTGAAGAAGAAGTCAACAGGGAAAAAACATGGTCCCTGTGGGAGATGAAGGCCAAAAGATGTTGCTACCCTTCATGTGAAAAACAAAGCAAAGAAAAAACAACTATCAGTCTCAAGCCTTCTTGTGGTCAACTCCTCTGATCCACTGTCCCTGATAAATAGAATTAGAAGGTTAGCAGTTGGGTAATAAGTATACATCTATTAATCTTTGAGATCCTTATTGGCAGCTATTGCTATCGCATATTATGCTAATTAGGCCAGTTTTTAGTAAAGTAAAATCCCGGGGAATATCATTAAATTTTGTGCTCTCCTTTCTTCTGTTTGTAACACATTTGCATAATATATATATTTTTAAGGCAGAGAACAGGCATTTTTCAGAATTCTGTCTAGGTTTACAAAGGTTTCTAATAGAAGGGCCTCTTTTTGGCAGGTCTGGATTAGCTGATCAGAGCACAGGTGCTGGAAGATTGTTCTGGTTTTTATGTAGTTGTTGCAAGCATGACATCTGAAGAGAATAATAACACTCTGTTCCTTCTGGAATTTCGGGGAGGAAAAAGGACGGGCACTAACTGGGTGTATTAGATCCGGGAGCAAAACACAAATAAAGTACAAATCCAAAAAAATAATGAAAAAAGTTCTATGAACACAGATGAAGTTGGTATTTGAAGTAAATTTTTTTGGGTGTAATTTATTAACCTTTATGGTTTTCATTGAAAACACCTAAAATAAACATTTTTCCTCTATAAAGTAATGGACAGTTATATCAATGTGATCCTGCATCAAATTACTTCAAAAGCAGTGAAACAGATACACTTTTAGCTGATGGCATGTGAAATGCACGAGGAGTATCTCTGAAGGTAAGAGTGACTGCTGAGCTGTGATTTATATGCTTCAGCATGAATGACATCCATTTTATGAATGCAATCAAAGCAGTCACAACAGACAGATGGTGTCTGGCCTGTGGAAGTCACTGACTTCAGACAGGTTCTTAGAGCCTGATATACAGAGGGCTGATACACAGAACGTCCTGAAAAATGAAACTGAAGCTTAAATTGCAAACCTTAAAATCAGCAACTAGTCATAGTTTCAAGTATGATTTACAATGTTTTGCCATTCCTGTTTTTTAGTGTTCTAGGTCTGAAACACAGACAGAAATAGAACTAAATTTTAGAAAATTGAAAGTAATGAAAATAATTGATTTGAGAGAATTCTGTCCTTTCTTCATGAAAATAAAAGGTGAATTCCAAACAGAGTTTTGACTAGTATTTATTACTGCAATTAAATTATTGTCATTACGTCAATAGTGACAGCCACAAGGCAAAAGCTTCTTGTTAAAATTGCCATTTCCCCCTTCTTTTTCAAGCAAGAGGATTTCTTAAGTTCCACAGAGGAGAAGAAAACGCACAATTTGCTCCTTTGTATTATCTCTTTTCCTGTTTCTCTACAAAAGTATGCAACCACACCTGAATTATCCAACAGAAAGAATATACAAACGTAACAGGAGAGTCAGTCTGTATACCCCAATCACTATGATCAAGCCTATCAACTACACTATAGAAGAGTTTACATTTGCTGAATTGTTATGTTCTGTTTTAGAGATATCTTTTCATCACCGAACAAAACATCAAAAGATTTTAGGCTTTGACATCCATATCCAGGATATGTTTCAAAGTCTTTAATCAACCACTGAAACTGGATTACCACCAGAAAGTATTTAACAGTCTCTACCTGACTAGAGAAAAAACCGACAGACCTCTGGCTTAGCAAGAACTTATAAAATGTGATTATTAATTTCAACATATAACATACTTTAAATGGAATTCTTCAGCATTTTTGGAGAGAAGATTGACTTTAAAATTATGATTTGATGAAGAGCTGATGAAAAATTTGACTGAAGAGAATGTCAAAATCCAGAAACAAAACAGTTAAACTAACAGTTATGAAGTACAGACTGGGAGAACAAATTTAACAAGTTAGGATATGCTTACAAAAGTTTCAGGACAGAAAGGAAACATGGTTTTTTAATTTCATTTCCAAATATTACCCTCATTTCAACTTACAGTGCACCAGAGCAGTGGATAAAATTAGTCTTTAAGTTCACCTTTTTCCTTACAGAAACAGAGAGCTAAATGTTTGCTGGTTTGCAGTTCAGCAGTGATGGCCCCAAACTTGGCCTCTTTTTTAGCCACTGAAATGTATGGAAGTGTTTGCAAGAAACCCACACGATCTGGAAACAAAAGTGACAAAATAATGTCACTGAAATTGCCTGTGTTAAAAAAAAAAATAAAGCAAATAAACAGGAACATGAAATGACTGTTTTCCTGAAGAAGTCAGAACCTGATGGTACTATTTTAATTGCTGAAATGTCCTTGCTCTAATCATCGGTCCCAGATGATCCCTTTAGTTCTAAAACACAGCTCAGCATTGCTGGAAAACTGGGAAGATGTTGTGCTGCAGCTGAAGTTCACAAAATGAACTAATGTGTGTTTAAAAACTGCAATTGCTAAAAAGTGGAAATATATGACATTCTTGAAGCATTATTTGAAAACAAGGCAACCGCTTGTAGAAAATGGGTTCAAAACTCCTGCAGCTTTTGAACAGGTAAAATATGAAAATCTGCCTATAAGGCATGGAATTGCCTTTTTTACAAAGCTGCATGAGCATGAGAAAATTGCGATTTCAGTAATATTTTCAAATAACTAATTTAAAATACATTTTTCATTATTCTTTTACTTATTTAAATACTTCATAATATTCTAACTGAACATTATGGATTCTATCAGAAAGACAAAACAGTCATGTTCAAAATCAGAAATATAATGAGACTGCAGTCTTCTGATTCACTGTAATCTAATCATTAATCCCTGTGTTAATAAGACCAACTAATTGAAAGAGTTGTGTTTTTTAAAAGAATTTATTTAGTTAATTTATAAAACTATTTTTGTCCATTGCAATGCATAATGTACAGAACTACAATTTTTTCTTTTTCTACAATATTTATGTATTAAAATTAAGCTACTAAAATAATATTTACAGAAATAGTTATTGATAAACAGCCTAAAATGTAAATTCAAGGAGAAATCTGAAATACTGAATTTCATGTTTGTTCAGTAAATCATAACCTATAATTTACATCCATTTAATTTATTACATGTATATTTGATTTCTGTTATCAATTGCTTGAACTAACTATTGTAATTTTTTCAAAACCTAAGAAGTAAGGAAATCTGGTAAATATGTATATTTGAGCCAGCACTTTAAATTACTATTTTCTGTAGCTAAAATCAACACCAAAAAAGCCCTAGTCCACTAGAAATATAAAACCATTAGAACCAACAAAACTCTAACAGCATTACACTTAATAGTAGATTTCATTATTCAGTCATTGTCTACATAGCAAGCACATGACTAAAAGATACAGTTACTGGTGTTGAGTCTCAGTGTCTGCTGTTTTATGCAGGTCACTGCACAGTTTCAAATTTGTGTGGTGTATTTTAATCGTTTTAGACCTACAGTAGAGGCACCTTTGCAATTCCTACGGTTTGTAAAATGCTAGCCCATACCAGTTTCCCACCAACAGTGCGAGATACTAAGGCCCAGTTCTCAGCCCACGTAAGGTCCAGTGGAACTGCTGATCTATCCCAGCTGTAGATTTGCATCTGTTGACATGCTGAGTTACTGTTGATCCCGGTGCAAGTTTCTGTGTGTATATTATGAGCATTACAGTATATGACCCTATCTAGCTCCTGAGTCAGAGCCATTCAGTTAACCGAAAAAACCCCAAATGTTTACTTGTAGCAGTGCTGCTGAGACATTAACTGTGACTATTATTAAACTGTGCTGTACAAAAAAGTTCTGCGTGGTAGTGCGCTTATTCTTTCACAGAAAAAAATGTTAAGACCCTGACTTTAATATCAACATTGCTGTTGACGATTAATGGCAAGTGACAGTCAGAACTGAAAGAAAAAAGCATCGTTTTTGAATATCTGACAAAGTATGAAGAACTGGCAAATCTTACATTCTCTCCTGCTGTCAGATATCATACTTCTATCTGGACTACATTTTGTCCATATTGTAAAATTAACTAAATTACTAAATCATACAGACTTAAGAGCATACTTCAACAAAAGTGATTCATATCTGGGTGCTGGTATTTTGAACACATTAAGACGATATATTTATCTTATCAACATTTAAATTTGCAAGCATCCCATAGGCCAAAGAAAACAAAAAAAACCTAATAAATATGCTGAAAAACCCCATACCTCAGTATGAAATCCTGACCCCTTCTCCAACTAAGTACACACCGTCCAAAGACACTGAGAATGCCAAGTTACAGGGGCCCCTCTGTGGGGAAACCCGTATTTCAGTCAGCAGCATCCGTCAGCTACAGCAGGAGTGCAGGGACAGATGCTGAAAGAAGGATGACATGTGAAAGTGGTGGCCGATTTCAGAACCGCTGTGTTTCTGTGTACAAGTAAGTCAACGCCATACGTGTACTAAAGCAGGATTTTGTCCAGATTTAAGTGCAGAACACAGCTACCACTGTGGGCTCATTTCCCTGTAAGATAATGGGGCTAATTAGAGTCCCGGTCCTGCAGTCCGGCCCCATCTCCCAGCAGGGTCACACAGTCTGAGTGGGGTAAAAGCGTGCTCAACAACTCCTGAGGCTTCTGCGGCAAGGAAACAGCCGCACACCTGGGCGACCACTGCTAACTGCAAACCCAGCGCCCGAGGCTTGCCGAGGCAGCGCCGTGCCGTGCCTCCGGCCCGGGCCGCGTTCCCCGCGCCTGGGGAAATTCCCTCACGGGCCAGCGGCCGCTCGAGAACGGCAGCCGGGGAACTGCCCGCTCCGCTTCCCGTCCTCGCCACCAAAAAGGCCTGGATGGCAGCGCGGGTAACCCGCTACAGCCAGGCCTAAAGCCAGCTCTCGGTCCGCTCGCAAGGGAAGCGGACCTGGAGGGACTCGCGAAGGGAATGGCCGTGGCGGGGTGCACCGGGACCCGCCCGTCCCGCGAGCACCTGCTCGGGGAGCGCCTCTTCCCGCTCGTGCGCCACCTGGGCGGCGGGGCTGGGCTCGGGGGAGCCGGTGGGACGCTCTCCCCGCAGCTCTCTCCGGGCTGCTCGGGAAGCGCGGCCGCGGATGCCGGGAAAGCGCCGGGAGCGGCAGCGGCGCCAGGGGCGGCCCGGGCGGGGCGGGGCGGGGCGCGGGGGCGGTGCCGCGCGCGGCCGTTGGGAAGTTGCGTCACGGAGGGCGCGCGCGGCTGCGCGAGGGCGGCGGATTCGAACGGCGGAGGGAGGAGGAGGAAGGAAAGGAAGCAAAGCGGGAGGAGGAGGATGATGAGGATGAAGGGCACGGCGAGCACGGCGTCCCGCAGCACTTTGCGGAAGATTTTAAAGAAGCACAAGCCGCAGTTACGCCTGGCGACGAACGCCGACCTGCTGGTGAGGAAGGAGAGGGCGGGGGAGAGGCGAGGCTGCGGCTGCCCCGGCCAGCCCGGGGAGCTGCGCTGGTGGCCCGGGGGACGCTTCCTCCCTAAATGTTCCTGCCTGGAGCACTTCGTGTGTGACAGGATGTCCCCTTGCTATTAATGGTGCTTCCACAGGGACCCACGGGCAGGGGAAAGGCAAAGCTTGGAGGCACAGACGATAGGCATGGGAGAAAATACGGATGAGCAAAGACTGCCGCTCTCCGCTTTGCTGGTGGCTGCTGTGTTGTAGCTCTTTGTAGCGATCTTGGCGATTCAAGGGACGGGCTGATGCACGGCTTTTGTGACACTCCATGTACACACTGATGTTCATGGAGTTTGGTGTAGACGCCCCGAGAAATAGCAATTTGGATTATCTGGCTGCTAGATGCAGGTTTTTGTGTAGATCAGTTCGCGGGTAGAGGTGGGTGAGTTGTGATCGATGAGTTGCTAAGCTGCTATGGCATCTTGAGTGCTCATATGATTTTAGAAGGCCATCTAAGTAGACCCTGCCCTAAACTGTGAGATGACAAGTCTCGTTAGTAATCCAGTAAGGTGTTGGGGTCCTGAATCATGGTTTAAAAGCGCCTGCCAATGAAAGAGCCCAGTTTGCAAAAGCAGGGCCAATAACGCTGAATTGCTTCCAACCTCCTCTAAGGGGTTTGCGGCACAGGTAGGGTTTGTCTCACCAAGAAATTATTTGACTACAGGAAGGAAACCTGACCTCAAGAGAGCTTGTGCTGGTTGCTGTATTGAAAAAAAATGCGTAGAAAAGATACTCTTTGAAAGAACTTAGTCTACTTGCTGGACTGTGATATCCCCTTGTTTACAAATGCATGTGGCTCTCAGAGCATTAAAGCATTAACACTGGTATGGTCCCTGACTTGAATTGTAAGTCCACATTTCGTGTGTGTATAAAAGTTGTGTCTTGCAGCATCTTGAAGGTTGGTGTCTGGATATATGAAGTTAAATGTAAACATATAAAATTAAAATAAGTAATATGAGATTCAAATGAATGAAAATGGCAATTACTTGAGAGTATTTAGATTTGAATGCAAACATTAAATATTTTTCTAATGGAGTGGAGCGAATAAAAATATGATCTCTTCCTGATGTTTTTGCTGCCTTTGGATTTTTTTACAGACTAAGGACCTGGCCCCTTGCTACTCATGCTCAGACCTACTCAAAGCTTACTCAGTGGAATGCAGTAGTCAACTAATCAAATGCACACATTCACACTTTTTTTTTTTAATCCTTGCTAAGAGTTGGTCTGTGTTTCTAGGGTAATGAAAATTTGGCTTCAAATTAGTGTGGCTGTCTGAAAAGGGGTAAGTGGGGCATCCCTCCAAATCTTGACCTTTGGTTCCCATCTCTTCCTCGTCCTGGCACTAAAGTTCTCTGAGCTGCAAAGACAGTGAATTGAAGTCACTGAAATTTATAAACAGCAGCAGTCAGATCCAGCTTAAAATATGGCTATGCAAATGTTCATTGCAACACAAAGGATGAGATGAGAATAAATTTTAATAATGTGATGTAAACTTAGATTATCTCTTCTGGTGATGTCAAATTACACAGCCTTTTATGTTACAAGACTTGGCTTTTTATTTTACCTTTAAACAAGAATGTCCAGGTGTGGTGGTTGTCCATGGTGTTCTACAACTAGGCTTGTGTCTAACAGCTCTTTAGAGCTTTATTTCCATGGCTAAATAATCAACACAGCTGAAACATGCCTCTTTTAGGAGAACGAAAACACAGGGAAAAAAAAGGATTGGTGAGTTTATTACATAGTAAGACAAGTAACAAATTTGGAGAGTGTGTTTTCTGGTGCCTGTGTTATTCTCTGCAAACCCTGTGATTAGATTGCATACATGAGAAATTTGTATAGTAGCTGTCTTAACAAGATGGAGCCATATACATTTTGAGCAGAGAGCTTATTTCTTCTCAAGGGAAGTATGAGAACCGTGCTAGTTCAGTTTCTGGGCTATCTTCCAGAATGATCCATGCTTTATGTCTGAATCTATTGCAGTATGTGCCCATTTCAGTAAAGTGGTCTGTCTGCCTTAGGAGGAAATAAGATTGCTTTCTTTTTTCCCCAACTTTCAGTGATTATTAATTCGATAAACCAATGTCTTCTTTCATGATCGTAACAAGTTTGAAAGGCATAAGAATTCAGATAATTTTGTGAAATACTTGGATGAAGTTTCTCCTTCACTTTTGATCAAATCTCTTTTCGAAATCGGAAGCTTTGTCAGAACCTGTTTCCTAAGTGTTAACATCTATCTCTTTGCACAATGTAGCTATCAAATTTCATTAGCCTTTCTCAGGAAGATGTTTGTTTTTGGTTTTGTTTTGGTTTTTTGTTGTTTTTTTTTGTTTTTTTTTTTTTAAGGAATATGTTAATATCTTCAGGTGAAGAGATGCAAATAGTGTTTTAGGTATTTTCAAGGCTCTTTTTGAAAATAAGAGGTAATGATTTTAGTACTGAAGTTCAGATATTTCCCCAATGGTCAGAGAAGAAAATATGCAAGCATTGTTCTAGCTTGCAATTGTAGAAGAAAAGCAGGATCTCAGCTGCTTCTTTTATGCTAGAACAGGTAATGTGTGTTTCCATTGCAGGAAAAGCTTAAAGTATTGCACTGAATGGTCTCTTTTTAGTTTGTTATCACCATAGAATAATTAATAAGTGCACATTGAAGGCAAAATATCAGTCTTAAGAATTATTTTGAAGTTACGGCAGTAAAACAAAATTACAGTGGTTGTCCCTGCTATTCCTCAGTTCTGTTCAACAGGTGTGTGGAAGTGCTGTGTAAACAGTGCTGTGAATTTTTTACATACGTTCTTAAATTTTGCATCCTTTCTTTTCTGGAAAATAAACATTCAGTTTTGTAAGGTGATTTTCATGACTAGTTAGTTTAAAACAGTTTTTAAATTTTTTGCAGAAGGACAAAAATTTAATATGCAGTAAAGCAATGTCCTTAAACAAATACGATATTGCTTAGTTTGTTGCCAGTAACTGTCCTAGTCATGGTATTCAGTCATTCTGCCTTTCACTAGTCTTTCTCAATTGCCTTGAATAACCTGGAATATTTATTAACCTGTGTTAATTCTGTTGTGGAATGTTCTGATTTTAGTTATGTGACTACTTAAATCTATTGGAGTACAGGGGAAGCTTCTCCACATGCAGCAATTCACTTTGAAAATAGGAAAATAAAGGTACAGTGATTCTGAGAGAAGATGCAGTTTTAAAAGGCAATTTTAAAGTTAACACTTTTGCCTTTAGATATCTCAAGTATGGAAGCTTTTGTCCCATCTCTCACTTCTCCTTCATGTTGTTTCCAGAAATCTAATCTCCATGTTGATAAGTTTAATAATGAGAATTCTAATGTTGAACATTATTTTCGTGCCACTGCTTGATTCTGCTGGAGGTAATTTTTGCATGAATAATTAAAGACTGATTCTAAAGCGGCTTTTATATTTTGTGAAATAAATCTGCAAGCACATCTGCTTTTTGTGTAGTAGATGCTTCCAAATGATGTCAAATATTATGTAAATTTATCTATTGCTTCGTTTAGTTCAGGATATTTTAAAAAAATACCTAAACTGCTTGTCATATGAACAGAGTTCTTGTGACAGGAACATGTAACAGATTCATTGTGTTGCAAACCAACTGCCAAAATGTTTCTTTTAAACACTTAATTTGTAACTTTCCATTTTACATTTTTCCAGGCTTTACAGATAAGGTATGGAAGAATAAATGCATCACCTTATTCATACAAATAAAATGTTCATCTATTTCAGTAATATTTTTCCAAGCTCTTGATTGAAAACATCTATTTGTACACTTTATGTAGCAGAGGTAATGTTGTTTGAAAGTTTAATTTACAAAAGGTGCAATTATCCATTTTTCAGGTTGGATTATTTAATTAGTTCACATAATGCCTGTGTAATGCTAGGGGTTAGTCCTACAGGTCCCTGATTAATTACTACACAAACGTGCTTCTGGCTGGCAGTTTAAGTCCAGGCTAGAGCAGTTCCTTCCTTGCCTGCTGCAATTTTTCCCTGCTTCTGTATTAGCAGAACAGCATTCCATACGGAAAGGAATACTGCCCAACCAGTTATTTTAATGTAAAAAAGCTAAGTGATGAGTTGGGAAAAAATGGATGCAACCTCCTGACACTGGAGAATTCCAAGTTCTGGAGAAATTAATGTCAATGTCGCTTTACGCTGGAAAGGGGCAGAAGTCCTTGAACTTGTCTGTAGTCCATTTGGTGATAAGGCAGGAATGAATTTGCTGTTCATAAAAGTCTGGCCGTTGTAGTCACTGAAAGCTAATGATATTTACTATGAGCAAAAAGTCTCCTTATTCTCTGATATTTGTGTTTACATTTCATTATTAAAAACTGCTAATAAAAATTAGATTGATTCCTCTTAGATCAATTGTGGTTTGCGTGATCATTTCCGAAGCACTTTTATGATTTAAGTATACTAAATTTAAACTCTGTTTACAAAAGTCTTGCATGAAGGGAATGTCTTAGAAATTTACTGAGGCTTGAACTGAGTAATAATTTTTTTTTTCTGAGAACACCTTTCAGGAATTTGGAAGCAGGATAATATGCAAATTTTCTGTTGCAAACAATGAATCTTTAAAAAAGCAAACTGTATTTAAACAGCTTGAATAATTTATTTTTTCTTCTCTATTTTAAAGGTTCATTTGAATTTCTTATTGTTTCTCCATCGGCTAGCAGAAGAAGCCAGGACAAATGCTTTTGAGAACAAAAGTAAAGTAATAAAACCTGAGCACACCATATCTGCAGCAAAGGTATTAACACACTAATATTTTTCATTTTTGTATAATATATTATGACAGTGTATACAAAAGTTTTCTGTGTTAAAATTGATTTTTGATTTTAATCCAAAAATTATAGACACCTAATACTATAGACACACTAAAACTATGGATACTTAATATTCTTTGTCCATCATTGGCATAATTTACTGTCACCAAGATAACAAATTAACTCTCCTTGCCCTATTAAATATAACCCAATTTTTTTGATTGTTCCCTGTTTAAATTTCAATATATGGGTAAGTCTACAAAATGGTCTACCAGCAAGCTGTCATGGCCAGAAAGGCAGTCCAAATTTGGAGGATCCTTATTTCAGCTGATACTACATCAAGGTAGCTTGCTGTTTTAACTTCAGTGATATAAGTGAAGCTTTATGGAACAGGTGAGAAATAGTTCAGAGAGATTCAAATACCTTTCTTACATCTTCAGTTCTTACGTGCTTAGTCTGAAATAAGTTCATAGTGGATTCTGGCAGCATTGTGTGGTTGCTTCTGGAACAAACAGATAGTTTGTTTGATGTATTTGGCAAGGAAAGAACTAAGGGAAAATGACACTGTGGATTGTTATATGGGTAGTTCAGCATAACAAAAATGCTGTATGAATAGGAACTCGCTGCATTGCAGAGAATGATGAATTTTGTACACGTGCAAAAGAAGGTGTTATGCAGCATTGTCTCCCTAGAAAGAATTAGTGTCAAAATATGACTGAAATCCTTTTTTTATTCTGTAGCTCATTTCACTCCCTAGAATATGTCTGCTTTACCTTGCAATGAAGAAATTCAGTCTCTATTTTATCTCTTTAACCTCCTCCTCCTGCTGAGCAAATTGGGAGGACAAAACTTGATGTTACCTGATATTTTGGTCCTGTGGCTTCTGTTTATCTTCACTATTTTTTCCCTTCTGCTGAAAGGTTTAGTTTTATGCTTTTCTATTACTATAGTGACAGAAACATTTACAGGATATGTAGGGTAGCCAAGTGAATGTTGCAGTTGGAGTCTTAGACGTGTATGGTTTCTTTTTAACTGCAATCTTAACACTTTTTGAACATTTTTGTGCTCCATTTATTTTTTTAAGGTGGGAAGAAAGGAAAAACTGCCTGTATTTTAATAATTTTAACACTTAAATAGTCCCACTTGGGCTTTGAAGTTCATTTTTCAATTTAAACTCCAAACCGAAAAATGTCCTTCCAAAGGTCTGTGTGCTCTTGATACAGAAAGAAGTCAGACATTGCAAACAAAAATTGAGCATAAGAGCTGTATTATTGCAAACCTTATTTTTTCTTTTTGTCTAGGCCTAACAGGGTAAGAACTTCAAGGAATCTATTGATGGCTTGAGAATACTATTGCCATTTCTCAGCATTAATTTTCAAAATAAGCCTTTTATTTTACAAAATTTTTGCTTATGAATGTTCTTGCTTAAAAAAACCCTCAAATTTGAAATCTTTCTGTATACTTTTGCTTTATTTCTAATATTTTCCCTTGAGTATTACTCTTTGCAACGCAGCTCTTGGAGAGAACCTTTGGTCTCAGTAGCCTAGTGTTTTGAATCTATGTCTGCTGCCTGACTTGTATTGATAAATATACTTTTTTTTTTTCTTTGCAGGTTATTTTAAAGAAAAGCAGAGGCTAGAAAACAGACCACTGGAATTTTAAAACACATTTTTCAATCTTTTCTGACTGACTTGATTTATACTGCGAGCCAGCTTTAGCCTTTGTGGAACCATGTGGTTTTGTTGACATCTATCTCCTGACTGACTATCTTGCTGTTTCTTAAAAAAAAATTAAAAAATCTTGGAATGTATATTTTCATACATTTCATGCTAATTTTATGTGTGTCACTTGTCACTTAAGTCTTTTGATGTACTTTTTTTCATAATGATGGAGGAATGCTTGTACCATAGATACCCTTTGGGTACAATGTGGCATTTATTATTAAAAGTATGAAACTTCTTAAGGAGAACTGTTGTTAAAAAAAATAAAAAACAACACAGGTTTCACTGAATCTAGCATGAATTGTGCAGTTCAGAGCAGATTTACTAGCTAAACAAAATTATGGCTTTCAAAACCATCACTGTAGAAAAAAAGTGTATTAAATACCTTGCCTTCAGTTTATTTATAAATGTCTTGATAATTTTAAAATTACTTTGACAAGTACGTTGAAACTTCTGTGTTCTCAGAAAGAATATATAATTGGTATTTTAAATCATGATTTGAACTGTGAAGCTGACCTGTTTGATGTGGTACATGAGACAACTTGGTGGCCTGTAATTCGGTTGGTGTGGACAGATGCACAGGTTATGGAAAAGGAAAGATCTGGCACAGCTGATGTTTTCAAAGTTAGATCTTGTAAAAATAACAAAGATAAGTTGGCATGAGTGCCAAGCTATTTCCTTCTCTCTTTTGTGTGTCATGCTAACTTGTCAAAAGTCTGGAAATGTACATTATATAAAAATGTCTTCTTAAATTAAGGTCATATTCTGTTCCTATTCTGATATTTGTAATAATTTACTGAACACTTTGCTTAATAAATATATTAATGAAATTATAGATGAATTTTACAGTTTGAGCTGATAATGCAGTTTTGTCGAATATATGGTAGCTAATCCTTGATATGTGCAGTGAGCTGCTATTAAAATAAAGACTTTTTAAAACTTTTATGTATTAAGTAGTCAAATTTTGTTTGACACCTTACCAAGTATATTCTAGAAACTCGGCAAAAAAATTGCATTTTAGAAATATTTTTGTAGTCTAAAGAAACCGTAACAATACCAGTACTTATAATTTCATATCCTGTCCATGTGCTTTTTAAAATGCTGTATAACTTTGAAAAGTTATCCTCTCCCAGTATGCAGAAAGGAAGGAAGGAAGCGTTACTGTCCTGCTTTACTTGACTCACAGAGCTTAGTGCATTCGGCTTCTTGAAAGGGTTGACTAGATTCTTTATTCTGCATTTTCTTCTCTTACTCCCTTGGAATCCACAAAGAAGGCCAAGAACATACACATGTAGAGGATATAGGGACTTAATAATCTTAAGTACATTCTCAGGAATAAGGAAGATCTGACTAGGTATTTATATTTTTATTTGTAATTACTGTCTTTGATTTAACAATTTTATTGCAGCACTAGATTTTCCTTAGAAATGTTTTCATTTGCCATGAAATATTTTCTTAAAATCCTGTATAATCACATACCTTCCTCACTGTACAATTGTTTGAGTGCTATAGCTTCTTTTGGAACTTGTTTTGATATCCACTTTAATTTTTTCATTTTTGATTTTTCTAGGAGCAGGGTCCACTCTGAGCTTAGTGGAATATTCTCATTCTCATGTAGTAGATTGATTAATGATCAGCTACCATTGGGGAAGGGAGGCAAAAAAGGGTTAAAACCAGCCACCAGTGTACTTTTAAAATATTTTGTACAGTGGGTTTGGTGTGTATTCCTGGTTAAGAAGCTGTCTCTTTTTAATGGGAGAGGGACTTTGAAAGTACATTGTGAATGTTTTGTAATAGCTGGAGCAGGCAGGTATCAGGAAGACCTGGGTAGCTTGGCAGTATTCAGATTTCTCTCCTAAACTTCAAATAAATACTTACTGAAAATTAATGGGGCCAATAAGTGGGCTTAAGATTTTAGAAATGTAAAGTGCTATTGTGTTTTTCTAGTATCTTCTTTTATGTTCACCATAGGTTAATTGTATTCCTATTTGGCAGCTTTTCTGTTCACCTTCATGTAAATACCTAGGGTCTCTATGCAGTACTCCTTGCTGGATTTTTGAAATTAAAATTTACAGTGGTATTGTCTAAATACCCATGAACACTCACAATTAATATAAACTTGGAGGCTGTAGTGATAGTTTATTCCTGTGTCATGTCTCACAAAGTATCAAAGCAGGTAGTTCTATGAATTTTTTTTTAAACTAGATCTATAGTAGAAGACCTAATGAAGTTGTGTTATTTGAATTCCTGTGTTGATTCTTTGCCATTAGGAGAAAAAAGACAAGGATTTTTGAGGGAAGAGTCATGGTGATGCTCAGCTGTTTTTGTGAAACCTTGCGAAATTTATAGTTCTGAAACAACTGACTCAATATTGAATTTCCTCTGGTTTTAAGCATAAGATTCAAGAGCTTTTTGGAAAGAGAGGTGCTCTTTCAATGCAATTAAAACTCCTCATTTCCTCAGAAAGCAGGATGGATGTCCTAAAAAATTAGAAGCACACTCAGACATGCATTTTTTCTATTCTTTCTGCTTTGCAGCTTTCCCCATGACCTGTTTTACATCCTACCCTGCCCTTTCACTCTGACCATCATTGAAAAGGGGTAAAGTAATGAAGAAATAGAATTTGGTAAAAGTACTTCTTGTAGCCCTTATCATGATTTTCAGCTTTTGATGTGGCTAGTGTTAGACCTGGGCCAGGGTATTGTCGTAATTGATTAAGCCACAAAAGAAGAAGGAAATTGTTAATTGTTTATTGATCAACAGATGACTGTGGTGGAAGAGAGTGGTGGTGCTGCTGCTATTTTTGCTTCACTTATGGAGTGACTGGTGAGAGTGCATCTGCTGCTTGCCAACCTGTGTCTCCTGGTGGGGAGTATGGCCTGTTCCAGCTCATGCTCACAACACACATTCGTGCATACTGTGCTTTGATTTTGTAGAGCATGTAAGTTTAATATTTTCTGAGTGGTATAAATCACCCAATTATTATATTTAAACTTGTAAAAAGTGTGAATATTAAGAATGATATATCAGTGAAGGTTACATCTATGTACCTAACTCCTAATGATGTCAATATGAATAAATGAACTTGTATACTTTGATGGTTCAGGACCCAATAATCACTGTTCTATTTGAATGTAAAGTTGTATCTGTTATTTTGAATCAGGAAATCAACCCAGGGGCTAGAAAAGACATTCATGCCTTGGAGTTTCATTGTAGTTTTATGTGGAGAAGTGAGTGACTGCTGAAAAAGAATCTAAAGTTTCATAATAAAAATAGTTAGTATTTTCTGGTTATAGTCATACAGTAAAGGAAAAATAAATCCAGGAATATGTATGCTGCAATAGAAAAATTCTTTTTCTAGCCATAAGGTGGGGATAGAGCAAAAATTCTCTTTTTTTCCTGTGGTAACTTTCCATTAGAGCAAGTATTCTGATAATTCTTACTAAAAAGTATGCTATAGATTGTAACACTTTCTCATATTGTTTGAAGACTACCAAGCCTACATTGCTTACATAAGTAGGGCAATTAATGTTTAAAAGAAAAAAATACCATTCACATCCAAACCAGGATGTTCTCCTGATCTGTGCTGAGAGGGTGAAAGATATGAAGGATCTTGAAGATTTTTCTTTATTTAATGCTTAATCTTTCAGTATCATGTACATTTCTTAATTAGTGGTCTATAGTTTTTTGTACAGCATAGCCTCGGTTTTAGAAATGGATATATTCTATGTGCAGTTTTATGAAGGAAATTTTTGTACAAGACATTACTTATTTAGCAGCCTTAACCATGAAACATACAGCTTGTACTGGCTGACTTGCTGACTTGGCGTTAGTCTTTATCAGTTTAGAGCAACTAAGGGGATGTAAATCCTAAATGCTTTGGGTTCTGAGGTGACTTATGACTATGAATTTAGAAGGTGACTTGCATTTCAAATAAAAATGCTGATCACATTAAATAAAAACCCTTTTTTCCACAGCTGTGAGATATGTGTCAAATTCAAGTTCATTAGAATGTTTCAAAGCAATGTGTGTAGTTGTTTTTCAATTCTTTATGTGCATTATCATATACTATGTATATGTATTGGCATATAGATTCCTTCATATATTTTAATGGTAATATAGCTGCTGTGATAGCTTACCTGATATGATAAAAGAGAGTAGTAGAAAAAATTTCTTACATGTTTGAGTTGCTTCAGTTCTAGGCTGAGAAGATGCTGACAGCATTTCTGTGATGCTAAATACAGAATTGCAACTTTTTTAAGAACCTGAAGAGTCTCCCCACCTGAGACTCCATGGTTCTGCAGACATAATCAGTTGGAATTCATTCATTTGCTCTTTGGTGAACAATGTTGGGGGTTTGTCAGTTTCTTTGCAATCCACATTCATCAAATTTACATGGGCTTTGATACATAATATTCTCCTGTGGGCTGGGTTATTAATGTTATCCTGACCAAACTGCTGAAAGATCTTTTCAGGTCATTTGATACCTGTAAGATCAAGTTTCTTACTGAGAAGGTCACTTTCCTGGGGGAATGATTTCAGGGCATGGAGAACATAGTGGAGTGTGGAAAAACACCTAAACACCCCTAAAGTAATTTCTGGTTTAAAAACAACCTTACTACCCTGTAATAACGTGACTGCAGCAGTTAAATGAAAGCAATAACACTTCCTCCATCAATGGTTTGCTCAGCCTCCCGGCACTAGATCAGGCTCCACAGAAAGATTCCTATTTTGTTTCCTAAGCATGTAGAAAACACAGGAAGGCATGTTGGCAATAGGACAGATCCTGAATCAAAATTTATAAAGGCCAAATACTTCCAAATAAATGCATTCTGGGATAGAGTTGGATTAGCTGGAGTTTCCAGTCTGCTATATTGGGTTGAAATTGGTGTAATTGTATTGGTGCTGACCTCTAAAATTGATAGCCTAATGTGAATTGATTTCATTTGTTCAACTTCAGTAGGTAAGTACACACACAGATTATATTATATAACAAATAATTTTTGATGAATTGCTGCAAGTTTTATAAATAAACCAGATAAAGAAAGACAAGTAAGAGGTAAGCTAATTTTTAAAATTATGTTGCATATCTGAAATCTTAGTACAAGCAAGCCTCTAGCTATAGCTGTTGAAGCTGTTTTTCAGGTAGTAAAAGCTTAAGTTGCCAGTGATAGTGGGTTACATTTAAATGTTTAAATTCTTTAGTTAATTTTTGCTTTTCAGAGAAAATTAGGTATGCTTCCAAAATTGGTCAGCTGTTTAAATATTACTGATTCCTGATGACTGGCTAGAATTAAAAGGGAAGTAAAAGACAGTAATTTAAAAAAAACCCAAACAATAACAACAAAAAAACCCCAGGAAGCAGTCAAGAAAGGTGAAGGATAAGTGCATGACATAGTTAAGGTTGGACAGGTTCTGTTTCTCTAGTTTCACCATTTGAGTTTCATGTTGGGGTTTAACTGTGGGCTCCCACATTTTCCAGATTTAAAAGGTTGTGTCTCAGTAATGGAGAACAGTAATGTAGTCTAAATAACAATATTCTTCTAAAACTTTTTCCAATAATGATATGAGATATCTTATTAAATTGCCACCAGAATTCCACATAGTAATTAATTTTGATGATACTTTACCTATAGTCTATTTTGGAAGTTTTTCTCACAAATTCATATGGAATAAACCTTGAAAAATCATACCAGAAGTGGACAAAACATAATCTTCCTTGTTATTTATTTTCCTTGTTACCCTTTCCATTTCTGGATAAGACTGGAGAGTCCTAGTGAAAGTTTATTTTAGGGCAGTGACAACATTTAAAAATCCAACATTTAAAAGTACTGCCAAAAGGATGGATTAACTTTCAATCCTTTTTGAAGGCATGTTAGTATTCACAAAATGAATGACATTGTGGGTAAGGTTGGAAGGGACACAGTGGGTCATCTGCTCCATCCTCCCTGCTCAAGCAGGGTCATCTTGGAGCAGACGGCACAGGATTGTGTCTGATGGTTCTTGAATGTCTCCAGTGAGGGAGACTCCATAACCTCTGGGCAACCTGTTCCTGTGCTCTGTCACCTGCAGTGACCTGCAGAGGTATATCTCTATATGTGTAGCATGAACACATTGTGAGACTGAAAGTAGATCTGTAGTTTAATGATAGTTCTTGTTGACTGCAATTTTTGAAGTTAAGCCTCAACAAAATAGGGAGTAGCTTACTGATTTGAGAAGCTGTTAATTTTTCTGTAACTTTCTACCTCTGAACACCAAGAAGTTTTGTTGTTAATGTTATAGTTCATGCCACTGTACCTTCTGTTGAACTTTTCTTATTTGCTGAACATCTAGCTGGCAGTGCAGCTACAGCCAAGAGTTGGAGGAATATGCAGTATTAAAAACACAAGTGCAAGCACAGCAGTTTTACTTTGGCATTATTTTCATGAACCTAGTATCTTTTGCAAGGTTTTCCTGGAAATAAAAAGAAAACACCTTTCCAAATAATTTTTACTTCTGTAGAATGGATGCTTAATTACACTAAACTTCTCCAAAACAAATGCTCATGTATTCAACTGAATTGTACCTTGGATATTTCTGCTGATGTGTTTTTTTTCTTTCTTCTTGCTTGCCTACTTATGCTCAAAAGAGAGGATGGGATATGCTGCATACACTTTTCTTTTAAGGAAGACTCTTATAATGGCTCTTTTTGTTTTCCCTGAAGTTCCTGGTGAAGCAGGAAGCCATACACTTCTAGATCGATGTCTTAAAAATTACTGGGAAGGTATTATTTCGCGTCTACTGCCTGTAGTATAAAACATTTGTTCTGAAGTGTGAAGTCTGCCTCTGTACATATTGGATGTTATGCCCATAAATTTTAAATCTCTTTATAAACTTGGTATTTTTCGGTTCAGAAATTCTAGGCATTTTCTAGTATATAAGACCCAGATGGAGCTCAGACTTTGGGCTCTTTTAGTCTCTGAAGAACCCATCAATGTAAAATATCAGGCTACTTTCCCTTTGAGAATGGAGACAATTTTTCATAGGGTATTTTACATTTTTGTCCATTTGGTTTTGTTTTTATTTTGTTTTGGGGCTTTTGTTTTTTGGGGTTTTTTTTGTTTGTTTTTGGGGTTTTTTCCTAACTACATGGGCTGCTAGATTAAAAGTTTTTTGCTAAATATTTGATATCATATTTCTTTATTCAAGCATGAAAATTCAATTATGCCTCACGTCCCAGAGGAGTCCTCCAGTTTCCATAACATTCCTAATATTCTTAATTTTGAAGACTAAGCAGAGTTTCTTCCCAGTATTTTCTGTTGCACTTTTTCCAACCCCTAAGTTCAATGCTAAAGAAAAGAAGAGAGTAGGATGTTTGTGATGCTGCAGAGCATTTATACTGGAACATAAGCAAGAATGCCAGCAAGTACCAGGCTTTAAACTGAGAAAAGTGTATGTGAAGGAAATGCTCTATCTTCCTTACCAAACTTACCTGATCCTTTGGGAAGACAATTCACAAGATGAGCCTTTGTTAGCAATGCTGTTGCCTTTGCTTAAAACTTGTGTAAATATTCCACACTCCTTCATATAAAGCTTTTTTTTTTGCCCTCCTTATTAGCAATAAAGAAGAAAGCATCAGATCCATTGTAAACATAAAAAATTTGTTATATAATATGTTCATTACTGATTTAAAACCAGTTTATTTAATATTTTTAATTTTTTTTCTCTGAGGAATATATACTCTTTTGAGAAAATTCTAAAAATGAGAAGCTGGATGTTTAAAGCTGTACCAATACTGGGACTTTGTAAACTGTACTAATGCCTTTATTAAAAAAATAAAAATATGAAGTTATGGCACAAAGGAGCAAACTACTACTAATCATAAAGAAACACTTTTGAAATATCAGCTTTTTAATGTTTTCTCTTCCAAGTTCTATATAAAATGATGATGTCTGTTAAAAAGATTGTATGTAGTATTTTTAAAGCTTAGTAAGTTTAGCTCTTGTCTGCATCCCTCTTGAAATGCGGACCATGTTTGAGACATAATTTGTGTAACAAAATATCTTTATTTCTGAGTTAATTTAATTTTTACATGCTTGTCTTACCGAGGAAGTCTACTTTTAATAAAAGTCATGTGTTTAGAGCCATAATTTTTGCATTCAGCATAAATTATTTTTATGTTGTTACTGTTTGATGTAAAGTCTACATTTTCTATGAGTAAACTTAGCAGTTACAGTATGGATTTCATCTTCCTCTATCAGTACCACCATGTTACCAATCACTGTATTGAAAATGCTTCTTTAGAAGTTAATATAACGTTTCAGCAAAGCTATGAGTGTAGTTTCAGTACAAGATGCTGACTATCTGTTTTTACCTAGGCTTCATATATTATCCTTGTAAACTCAAAGAAAAAGACATTTTCCCCTGTTTATGTAGTTTCCCTTTTAAATGGAGCCTGTCACCACATGAAACACTTTGCTGACCTTTAGCATTGTCAGAACATGAAACAGAGGAGGAGGATATCCTATGGTGTATAGTACATTAAGGGGATTACCTCATCAGCATGAAAAGTCCGTAACTAATCCACACCAGAGACATGTAAGCTCTTGGAGCAGGACATTCTTGAGAAAATAAAGAAACACATCAAAACATTTTCTTTGAGACTTGTTCAGCATGTAAGTGGAGCAGCCAGCATGCGAATGAATTGCAGTGTCAAATTTGTTCTCTGTTTACAGAGTTTTCTATTCATATATCTACCCAGACCCTAAATTTCCAGGCTGAGGCAGGATTGATAAAAGATAAAAGTCTGCTTCTTTTGGAAAATTGAATTTGGGGTGAGGTTGTTCCTGCTATTTTCCTTCTAGTAAGAATCAGTGTTCTCCCTACCTTGTCACATTGCAGGAGGTAATTGATTAAGAGGGAAGCATTTTTTTTCTTCAAATTTTCTAAACTGCTTTGAAATTGTACCTTTGCACTAGTTTAATGTATTATTTCTCCAGTTTTGCTGAGCTTGTGTGGAGCCAGCAGAGAAATGAATGGTGATGATTCAAAGTCTACCACTAGGTAAATAAGATGTAGTTCTGCCCATCCACTACATGCAACCCTATAACTGCTGCTGTGATGGATTTGCTGCAATTTACAGCATGTGTACTATCTTAATATATGCTTTCCTGTGTGCTGTGTTTTTTCCCCCCTAACACAATGATTAGTGATAAATTTGAAAAACATTGACCAAAATCTGTAAACACAGTTTTCTACCAATAAAGAGCTCAAGTAAATGAGTCAGCCTAAAGTTTGATTAGCCATGCTTGAATCTTGTAAATAATGTGGTTTCTAAACCTTTGGGTTTGGGAACCCTGTTACAAATTTGTGCATGAATCCTTCTTTGAAAGTATCCCTTAGTATTAAGAGAAAAAAGAATGCAACATTGAATCTGTGGAAACTTGCTAAAATTTTTTTTAATTATTCTTATTAAGTTACAATAGTATGTTATTGAAACATGATAGAATAGAAACATTCAGGAGAGCAAGACAACCAAAAGCAACTAAAAGCAACTAAGCAACTGAAAAGTAGTTTTTATCCCGTTTTCATATTTTTCAGTGTCAGGTTATCTTTTTCAGTTTATCTGCTAAGGAATTAGATGTCATTACCCTATAACTCTTGTGTGCTGATTGATCAAATTTTGTAGTGTCTCTGAAATTCTCATCATTAACCATCTTTTTAAATTATGTTTATTTTCAACAGCAATAATATATATCTTTCAAATAAGATATTTTCAAATATCTTATTTGAAAAAATTCTTCAGCAGTACTCTAAAATATTTTTGAGCAAATAATTCACAAAATTTTTCTTCTTTATCCTGAACTGTTGATGTATAATTCAGTTTCTTCAAGTATATTCACCATTCAGAATTGTTTGTGGGATATTCTGTTGAATATCACAGGGGACTCTGCTTGAGCAGGGGAATTGGACCTCCAGTTGTCCCTTCCAAGCCTACCCATTCAGTCATTCTCTGATTCTCAGTAAGTCTTGGTTTTTAGCTCACTGAGCAGCTGTCTGTTTTCACTGATTGCCATTTGAAAGGCAAAAGTCTGTAATCAGCCCGTTAGTTTGCATGTTGTATTTCTTCATCCCAATTGAACATATGTAATAATTCTCAGCTGGAGGCTTGCAGAAGACAGATGTAAACATGCCTTTCAGTAAACACTTCCTGAAGTGTGCCTAAATTGCTTAAATCCATATTCCTTATGATAAACTTAATTTCATTAACTTTGGAAAAGCTGAGCCAAAAGATATCTCTCTTCTTAAAAATCTGAATTAATGCTTGTAGAAAATATTTCACAGTAGTTGATTGGTTTTAGCTGCAGAAATGTGTAACTGTAGTGAATAATATAGCCTTGTTGAAGTCCAAATACTCTATTTTTTTGTTGTTGAAGTGGAATAATGTATTTGTACAGAACATTAGTAGATGAGAGATTTGACCAAAAGCATTGGGAAAACCCCTTACCAAAAAATCCAGGAAGAATAACCTCCAATATAAGCAGTTCTGAGAACTGAAGCCTTTTGATCTGAATGAAAACCAACTACTAAAATTTTGAGGACAATAACTTCTTTACATTGCTATGTTGTCAGTTATGATTTAGAGAGACAATTCATTTACTCTGTTTACCTGCTATCTGCTCTGCAGTAGGATCCAAATCTCAGTTCTACAGAGGTAAATAACACAAGTTTTTAACACTTAGGAGATCAGCATTAAGAGAAAACACAGAATTTTCTATCTTGTTTCCAGTAATGAGAGTTATTCTTGTCACTATATTATTACATATGTTCAATCAGGATGAAGAAGCTGCCTTTAAGCATTAGATTTTCTTAGGGGCTCAGCTGGGTGGGCACTGCAGTTGCTAAAGGGACATTATCAATTGGATGAGACAGAGAATTTCAGGTGAAACATTTGAAATTTCCATAATTTTTACATTTTAGGATTTTAAACTTTTTTTTTAAAGTTGTTAGCATTTTTTTTTTTTGGTGTCTGTAGACACATTCTGGGCCAAATTCTATGCATTTGGATTGGTGTAAAATCAAAGTTGTACAGTGATCTATATTGCTGAGAATTGGAGCAAGGTTTTTGCTTTTTGACTGCTTTGTCTTGCTCTGGAGCAGTTTCCAGACTGTGCTTAATTTGTGTGTGATATTCAATGTTGACTAAGTGACAGCATCTGCAGTGCTGCTAAATTGATGGCTTTGACTGCTCAGCTTCCACACTAGCAGATATTTTTGGCAATTATGTACCTTTACTACAAAGTTGTTGCTATTATGGGATTGTTTTAATCATACACTGAAACTCATTCTCTTAAATGCACTTTTAATTCTTTCTTTGTTTGTTTTTATTGTTTGCATAAGAACACCACATGCTAATTCACCACATGATGTGTACTCGCATTCCAAATATCACAAAGTCAGTTCCAAGGTCCAGACATTCACCAGTCTCCCTTTCGTAAAGCATATAATGGCAAAATCCTTAGTCCAAATTCAAGTCAACCAGAACTTTGGAGTATTTTCAGAGTAAAATACAGCTGCAGGAATCTTGATATATAACCCACAGTGGGGTGGACATAACCCTTTAATACTGAAAATATACTTTATAATTTACACATGATGACAAGATAAAACTTTTTATAAGAATTTCTTCAAAAGAAGGAGTATGAAAACAACTAAAAATAAATAGAAACACTTTCCTGTTCTAAGCCCACATTGGGTACAGCCATGATGGCAGCCAACACCTTTTTGGCACACAGCCCTGCCAGTTGCCTTGTCCCAAATTCAGAGACACAAAATGGAACTCCTTGATCTGTTCCAACCATTTTGGGAGTTTGCCTTCCTGCAAGAGGCTGGTAGAAAAAGAACATATAATGCTTTTTCTCTTGCTTCCTTTTTCTTAATAAATTGGAAATTATATAGTCTACAAACATACACTTGTTTTGTGGATTCCATCATAATGCAGAAACCATTAAATGTTTTATACCAATTATTTTGTCTCAGATCACACAGTTCTCATAAAGCAAAATAAATGCATTTTAATTGCTTATTATATCTTATGAGAGTGTATCACAACCCATATAAAATCAGCTATTTAATGTCAAGAGGAAAAAATTTTTTTGGAATTTCTTAGAGTCTTATATAGTCAATTTTGCAGCAGCATACATCCTTGATTTTCTAAGGGCTTAGTGCATAACATTTTCAACCAATTTGGTCTCAATGTGTCCTAGAATAATAACCCTTAACTCAATAAAAGTTCAAGACCAAAGTATTTTGAGAATTTTTACTACCAAGAAACAATGCTGAAGAGTTCTTCCAGGAGAGAATTTAAAAATATATAAAAATTGTAACCTGTGCATGAGAGAAAGTGAAATTTTGAGTGCATACATACGAGCTGACAAATCTACGTGTGGGTACTCATCTGCATGAAGAGTCACCCCACTGACTGTCAGTCCTGGCAAGACACAGGCTCAGATCCTAGTCCTGTGTTTTCATTCTCAAAACTGAGAACTGTAAACATCTTCTGAGCTAAAAAAGGAGCAAGACTGCAAATGCAGTCTCAGAATATTGAGTTCAAAAGCAGAACACACAGTTCCCAAAGACTCTCTGCTGTACACAACAAGGTGAAAGATATTTGATCTGTTTCTCTAGTCCATCGAGGGCCTTGCATGTCACTACATGAGCAAAAATAATTAAATCTGGTCATAGGGACAACCAGATCTGTGCCATCTGGTTTTACTTTCCCACATTAAAGGTCCTAACATAGGGTAAGGTATGAGCTGCTGTTGTAGTTATTCTAATCTGCTGAATGATGTTTTGAGGCTATTGACATCCAGAATATGGTAGAACAATTTCAAAACTTCCCTCCCTACCCCAGAAATATTTGGCTGGACATTCTCCATAGGTCCCCTTTCCTTCCTCACTTTTTTCAGGTGAAGCAGTAGAGATTTTATCTACTTTTGATCCAGAAAAGTCTTGATCTGGTTTACTTAGATTTTCTAAATTTTGATCTGTGATGACTGGCCCTGTGCAAGGAGTAAAGTGCTGCTCCACATTATTATTTGATATTATTAAGGAAATCTGGCATCTGTCCAAGTCAGAATCATTAGAAACTCTGTGGAAAGGATGACTGACTTTACCCTGACTCCCATACTTCCAACTTTTCATCTCCTGATACAAGTGAATGTTTTGAGTGCCAGAAGATTTTACAGTCATTGGTAGTGAGTAAAATATCTTTATTTTGCCAGCATATGTTACTTAGATATGTTATTTTGAATGGAATCATAATCAAAGCAAGATATGGTCTAGAAGAGAGGATTTCTCATCATTCCTCTGTGGAATATGACTTAATTGCACTAACTATGGGGAGCACAGCTGCTGTTGTGAAGCCAAGAAAGGAAAAACTTACTGGTTTCAATAAGAGGTGCTGGAAATTGTCATGTGTTCAGATGCACAGAGGTAAATTTTATTTTAAGTTGCCTCTATTAAATATAGTTAAATGCTGTCCATGTCCTGTTTCATTGTATATCTAGAATATCTAGAGAAATCTTATGATTCTGTAAACATGAACCGACTAAAGCAGTATTTCTTTGTTTCCTATCAGACCCTTTTTTACCAGATTGCTATACTGAATGTTCCAAGTTTCAACCATATGTTAAATTTTAAGTTAATGTGGAGAATCTTGCTGTTCAATATTTCATATTAAAACCCAGTTCTCTGAATGTTTATAATGTTTATGTTACAGAGTTTAGTTTTTTTTTCCTTTTTTTTCCCACTTTCTAGATATTACAAAGTCTAAGAACATTGTCTGTTGTGAGAAGACATATGAGGAGCTTGTCCTACACGTATTGAGAGACTGGGTTAAAAGGCCAGTCCTTTTAAGTCTTAGCTCCTAAAACAGCGAAGTGCACAAGTCAGCTTTTGGTTACATTAAGTGGAATTTTCCAAAACATGGCATTTTAAAGATGGGTCTAGACTGCAGTTGTTTAAGTAAAATATTCATGATGTACAGAAAAGAAATGGCGGAAGGCTGGTCTAGACATAGCAAAACATTAATTATAATGGAACAAACTATGTCATGAATTTCTTCATCTTACTATAAATGTGATGCAATTTACATTTCTGCTATTTTGATTGATCTCACATTCACACCATAGCTTGTAGCATTAAGCCAGTTTAAAAACTTTCATGAATTCTGCCCTTTCAAAAATGTTTTTCTGTTTTATTTTGTTGAGTTTAAATCTCTCTTTAATAAAATTATGCAGTCTTATACTTCCACACATGACTTTTATTAGGTTAGATTATTTCAAAGCAAAAGAAAGATTTTTTTCATTGGCTTGAATTTTTATTAATTCCCATTTCATCTCAGGTGAACTGATATGTTTGTTCATCCCGAGTTTCTCAAATTTTAACTAACAGTTCATTTGGATTGCGGTAAAACTTCTTGTTATAGTCCTTTCATTTTTTTTCTTTCAACTTTTTTTCTCTATAAAGACAGAGGAATGAGATAATAGCAAAAGAAAAATTTTGCAATAGTGTTTTAATGAAATAAAACTTAAAAAGCAAAAATATTCAGTAAATCTTAGTGCGTTTTTTTTTTCTCTCTCTCTCCCTTTTTCTTTCTTCTAAGATATTGGTATCAATGCAGACTGAGGCATGTCCTGCTGAGAAGGACTTGGGGGTGATGGTGGATCAGGAGGTGGACATGACCCAGCCATGGGCACTCCCAGCCCAGAAAGCCAAAAGTGTCCTGGACTGCATCCAAAGCAGCGTGGGCAGCAGGGCCAGGGAGGGGATTCTGCTCTGCGCTGCTGAGACCCCACCTGGAACACTGCATCCAGCACAGGAGAGACATGGACCTGTTGGGGTGAGTCCAGAGGAGGCCACCAAAATTATTAGAGGGATGGAGCACCTCTCCTAAGAGGAAAAATCTGAGAGAATTTGGTTTGTTCAGCCTGGAGAAGAGATGGCTTTGTTGTGGCCTTCCAGTACCTGAAGGAAGCCCTCAAGGAGATGGAATGAGGCTTTTAAAGAGAGCATAGAGTAACAGGACAAGGGGGAATGGCTTCAAATGGAAAAGAGAGTAAGTATAGATTGGATATAAGGAAGAAATTCTTTACTGTGAGGGTAGTGAGGCCCTGGAACACTTCCCAGAGAAGCTGTAAATGCCCCTTTTGTGGAGGTGTCCAAGGCCAGGTTGGATGGGGCTGTGAGCAAACTGGTGGAAGGTGTCTCTGCCTACAGCCCGACAGATGATCTTCAGTGTCTCTTTCAACCCAAACCATCTGTGATTCTATGCTATGCAAGGGATTGGTAGCTGCATGTTCATATTACTGGAGTTCTGGATCTTGCTTTTTTAAAGAATCTGAATTGTTGGGCTCTGCTAGAATTGTTGAAAGCTTTTAATCAGAGCTAGATATTGAGACAGATAGGAAGTCAGAAGAGACTAGTTTAGCTGTCAATCTCCTGAAAATCATGTTTTGTTTTTGAGTTTGAGCTTGTATGTCTGTGTTTACTTTAATGGGGTGCTAATGTTAAATTTAGTAAAAGTTAGGCAGCTCATCATTCCCGGAGACATCTAAATTTGTGATATGTTGAAGCTGCAAAGCTTTACACTCATTTGGAGCTTTTCATGGCTACTAAACACATTAGATATATTATGAGCATCTGCACTAAAAATATTGCTGGAAGCGAGCAGAAAATATTGATATTTTCTAAAGATGTTACATTGGCATTACTTCTCAGTGGGCACAGAAACAATGGATTATAACATAGTAGGAAGCAGCTATCATTATGATGCTGGGTTTTTTTATAATTCAGATAATTGTTTTTGTCCTTTTAGAATGATTTAAACATCTGAAACAGGAACTGTGGTCATATAAATGCAGATAGAAAAATTCTTTTAACCTACTCACCTCTGACAAGCTTACAAAATAATTGAATCAAATGCTGTTTTCCTGAACAAGGTCAAGAAAGAACATATCTTTACAATGCACTGAGCATACTTTTTTGATTTTTTTTTTCATCAAGAAGGGAAATCTTTTGGTTATACACTAGCTTTCAAATACTATGAAAACTTTCTGCCAAACAAGTCTAAGAAAATCATTGGGTCACCCACACCCTGCTTTATTTACGATCTATAGATCCTCTTTGTGCAGAAATATTTATCTATTCTGTAGTGGAAGAACAATCAAGAAAATAGTAAAAGTTTCAAAATATGTTTCAGGAGTTGATGGTATGGGAAAAAGTAACAAAGGATGAGAATTATGTTTTGGTCCCAGAAGAAGTATATTAATACAAGCAAAAGAAACTAGCACAGTCCTGAGTCTTTCTTAAGGGAGTTTAGCATCAGAAAAACAGAAAAAGAGAAAGCTGCTGTGAATTAATGGCATAGTTTTTACAGAAGTTCAGAGGAGGGAGAAATGAGTGTGAGGAAGGGAGCAGTTGCTGAGGGGCAACCTCACTTCCATTTTTGTACAAAATTTGAAGAGATTCTTGATTTTTTAAGAAAAATACCAATTCAGATAAGAGTGTTATTTTGAACATTTTCTGTAATTTAATTGAAATTGCCACTTCTGCTTCATGACAAAAGCGAGCATATGATAATACTGCTATGATGGCATTACTTTGGTGTTTTGTGCGGAATTCTTATATGAAATCCTTTCCTTTGATATTTTCTTCACATAGTACAGGCTTCAGTGGGTCTGACAGATATGTGTGAGTCAACAACATGATTTGTAGGGGCCTGACTGCCTGAGAGATCTCCAAAATTTCAGTTATGACTTTCAGTCTATCTTTCTGGAATTTGTGGGTAGAGCTCACAAATATTTATTGGGTAAATGTAATGCTTCCAATCAGACTGCGCAGACTGCAGGATTTTTCCCTGTTTTTGAAAGGTTATGCAGCTTACCTCCAGTTTTATTTAGCTGAAAGTAAATCAGGAAAAAAAAATCAACCTTAACCATTTTAAACTAGATGGTCCTTTTAAACTAGATGATCCTTTTCATCTGGAGTAAGTTTATCCTTTAAAGGACTACACAGTGTAGCCCTTATAGTAATACCTCATTTAAAAAAATGTATTGAATGACCACACTTTCAAAAGAAACATTTCAACTGATTGCAGAAATACAGCTGTCCTTGCAAAGTCAGCGTGCTAGGGTGGATCATGCAGATTAGCACAGACATAACAATGTGAGCCTTTCGGGTCAATTTGAGGAAATGTCAAGAGTCAGAGTGGCTGGGTGCACACCTATTCAAGGAGACCACGTAATCATTGAGTCCTGATGATGTAATTTCATCAGCAAGAGAGTATTTAGGCTGCTGTTTCCTCCACACATTTTACCCATTGAATCATAGATGAGCTTCCTTTTGTACATGAGCAAAATGATAATATTTTTCTTTGAACAGAAAATAAACTCTTCTAAGTAGGATTAAATTTTCTGTGCAGTGAAGATTTGCTGATGAGTTGTTTTTTGGTTGAAGAATAAAATGTGGGAAATTCTACCTGGGAACTTCCAGGGGAAAAAAAATCAACAAATAACCATTCGATTTGTGCTTTTGAAAAGCTGCACTGTGCATCACATGATGTCAAGATTTCTCTGGTCTTCCCCTGAAAATTGCAAATCACCTGGCCACTTGAATTGAATTATTATTCTTCAGAATGTAAGCATGAAGAAAAAAAATAGTATGGCTTCTTATGGTTTCTTTCTAGCTTGATTATATCTGAGTCCAGAACGCCTCCTGCCATCCACAAATGAGTAAGCCTGGTAGTCTGTCCTGGTGTGATAATGCACTGACATGGAGAGGTACACGTGGACAATGAGTTAGCTTTGTTAAACCATAGGGTCCATGTCTATTTGGGAAGTTTCTGCTTTTTAGTTTATTTTGAATCTGACCAGATATCTGATTTTCTGTAATAAATGCAGTGCAAGGATCAGAAGGACTTGTAAGGCTAGGAAAGAAATTGGAGAAAACTGCTTCAGTTAGCACTGCTGCTGAAACTTGTGAACCCACAGTGGCAGAAGCACAAATGAATTAACCATAGTGAAGTCCTGTGATAATTTTATATTGTTTCTATTGGCACATGAGGTATCTTTGGAAGAGACAGTTTGAGTATTGCAATGGACATCACTGCGTAGTAGCTGAAAAGTCTCAGCCTTATTGATAGTTTGCATGTAAGGACAGGTAGGGCTTTTTGCAAGGATTTGAGTCCTTTTTAGTATGGAGGTTTATGACTTTCTATCATATCCAGTTCTCCTGCTATGGAGAAACATGGGGCAAGTATGTATACTCTGTGCAAATTAGCTAAACCCACAGCACAGCATTATAGCTCATGGAAAACAAAGTTTCTTTTATTGATAACTCCTGACACATTTTGTATCAAAAACAGTGAATTCAAACATTTACTGAACTAATTTGTGTGGTGCCATGAAAGATGATGATCAGACCACACAAGATTCTCATGAGGTTCTCTGTACATAGAACCATACGTCCCATAATGATGGAATGGATTTTTCTACCAAAAATTGCTGAGTAGCACTCCAGAGACAAAAAGTCTCACTGCTGCCATCAAGCAGAATATGACTGATGGGAATCAAGCTTAGAAACCAAGCCCTTGTATGACTTTAGTAAATCTTATGGTATGTTTATAAAGGTTGTAGTCATGGTGAAACCAAGGAAAGAATTACATATTGCTTGGAAAAAATTAGTAGGAAATTCTGTTTCTTTGCAATCTCTAAAATCAAGTCTCCACCCTTCTGCTTTGGTTTAAAGTTTGTATAGGAGCAGGACTGAAACTGAGTTATCTTTCCTGTAGAAAAAGATAAGCCTGAAATGCAGGAAAAAAAGACAGAGATGATTTGCCTAACTAATAATGAGATATCAAATATTAATTAATGTTTTATTCTAAATTATTTCTGTGCTACTCTTATGCTTATATTTCTAAAAGTTTGACTCCTAAAGTACAATGAAGTAATTTAATTTTTGTCTTCTCATCCAAAATATTATTTTGTTTTCAATGTTTAATAATAGGACATCCTCTGCTGAAAGTTGAAATTATGTGTTATTACTGTATGTGAACCTCTTGAGCTGGTAGAATTGTATGCAAGTGGTTAGAACTTACTTCTAGGAGGGTAAAAAAGTCCAGTAGTACCCTCATCTAAAGAGATATTTTTAAAAAGAAAAATCTTTTGTTAATATTAGAGAAGGAACTGAACATTCGTGACTTACAAATTCTGAAGAACTCAACAGGGTAAAATTAGATGGAATGGCAATAATAGAGGAATGAAAGGTATATAATGAACTTTTGTGTAATGGCATTACTGAAATCTCTTCGGATATCCAAATTAACATTCACAGTGCAATGCTATAAGTGTGCATTTATGAAGATACTTTTAGTTTTGGGAAGAAAATAATTATTTGTCTTGAGAATTCTGGCTAATCATTTATTTAAATGCCATATATTTCAAGAGAAGAATAGGTCTCAACTGTGCCTTACTGAATTGAAGTGGACTTGGCATGTCATCACATGACTCCAGCAAAAACCTGATATTTGACTCTTTTTTTCTTTTAACTTCAATGGATAAACAAAAATAAATCCTAGAAAAATATGTTCAGACACAAAATCTGGTCTAATTTTCCATAAAAAATGAGGGAGCAAGAGGCAGCCAGTAATGTACCTGTTTTACTCATTTGTGGTCATGTAAAGAAGCTTGCTCAAACATTACCAGAAATATCCCTTTGGGATATTGGAGAAGTCTGCCTCTTAGTCTCACAGGAGCAAGGGTCCCTTATTGGTGTTTCCAGGCAGTTTAAGTGATCTGTAGATTACTTATGGCTGTGAGAAAAAACAAAAAAAAAAGTGTTTAAAACCTATGCCTATTGCTTTTACGACTTGGATTTAGAGGGAGATGAAAGCATGTCCGTGGCAGTGTGCTTGCTTATTCAGTGCTACTGACCCTGAGCTGGCACAGTTCTCATCCACTGCTCTGGAGCTGTGAGAGTGCAGCCAGTAAATTCAGTAGGATCACAGTTTGCCCTTGACAATAAGGAATTTGACAGGAGGGTTCTGCTAAAAGCAGAAAACAGTGAGAGGTGCTGTCACTACCACTCCTTTTACCAACTGAATTTACAGCCACGTGTCTGATGGCAAATGCCAGACAGTGTTGTGATCTGCATGATGAGCCCTGACAGGTCTCTCCGCTGACCTTTCTTGCATCTATTTTCAGAGACTGCTTTTAAAACTAGATATTTAAGTGGTTTGGTGCTTATCTCACAGATACCGAGGCTTTCAAAGACATTGAAAGGGTTTTGTGTTTGAATTTAATGGGTTTAGGAGTTTATGACAAGTCTCTAAAGTACCTAGGTAAAGCAGTACTTAGTGAAATCCCTTCAGTGGACTGCATGTTGTAGAAGCTTCAGTCCCAGGTGTGTTTTTCAGGCTTTATAATTGTTGTGACACAGCTGGGAACCCGAGAAACTGATCTTGGGAAACAAGCAGGGTGTGTCCTATGTCTAGAAGAAGGACAGAGAGGACAGAGGTGAAAATCTTGCTCCAGGGATTTTTTAGCCTCTTGTGTAGCTGTACAAAGAGAATTTTACTGTGTGCAAAAAATGAGGGAAACTGTCTTTGCGTATTAGTGGTGTGGAACCAGAAGTCAATCCCTCTGCCCAGAAATTTGTTTCTACAAATGGAACAAATTTTTCAGGAGAGAATAAGAAGGATCTGCTCCTCAGTGGCCACTACCCAAACAGTTAAGTCTCTCAGCTGGGACCAGGCATTTTGGGATCAAGTTTGTGTTCTACTTGGAGCATGGCAGGGGCTTCAAGCAGCTCACCAGATGTGGCTCATCAGCATATATACAGACCAGCAGAAATTCAGATCCTCCCTGGATTAAGTGGCAGTTAAGTAGCTGAAGAACGTAAAAGAAGCCAAAATGTAAGTTAAATGTGTAAGTAGGAATGCAGACACCCGTGTATCATGGAAGATCTGAACCTAAACACTTAAACTTCCTGAGTATTAAATATTCTCAGCAGAAATTCATTGCAAACTCTACAGCTACACTTGGATAAATTCATAAACTATGAATGTTTGCTATCCTGGCAAAAAAGCGTGTAACCAAGAACTTGGTGAGACAAGTGAAATTTGTCTTTTATTACCTCCAGTACAAACTGGAGGTAATAAAAGATATGTATTTTATTACCTCCAGTTTATACTTCTGTTTTAAAATCCCAGAGAACTCCTTGTTTTAAAACTATACAGGAAGCCAGACTTTTAACCAAATCATAATCTGGAATCTTTGTCACAGTGTAGATAAGTGGTGTTATTGGAAAGAAAAGCACATTGAAGAATTGTTTCCAGGTTATTATAGAACCTTCTTGCTCAGTTTTTCCATGAAAATGCTGTATCTCTACAGTCATCATCTTCACATGATGATTTTGAGATTTATAGGAAAAACACCATGATAAGTGTTGGATAGAGTCCCAGTTATATGAATATGTAATAAAGTTCTATGAAGTCTGATCCCAAGATTTCCCCCCAAATTATCTTCTATACAGTAGATTTATCTCACTTACTCAAACAGCATTTGCAAGACAAAAAAGTTGGTATCATCGTCTTTGAGGTTTTCATGCTCAAGAAGACAGAAAATAAAGGTAATTTTGATCTGAGGAAAACCTGGACAAAGTTAGTGCTTTCTCAGAAAAAATGACTAAACCTTTTAAAATTTGTGAAATAGCAAATCCATATAAAAATTTGGTTATCTTAGAAACTATTTATACCAAATAAACTTGTGATTTCATCCTAGCCACCCCTTGCTTCCTATAAAAAGTTTATTTGTCAGTGTGTTAGTGATATTTTCAAATGTATTTGTTCTCATTAGATAGTGAATGTGATTGGTTGTTAAACTCCTGCTGCAGACCCTGCTTCCTGTACCCCTTGCTCCTCTATCTCGCCACCAGACACAATTCCTATTCCTCCAACAAGCAAAATTTTGTAGGAGCTTTCCAACTCCTTGCTCTAAACTGCCTTTCAGGCGGTATCTGACAACTTTGATGTTTACTCTTTCAAATGGATACATTTCACACAATAATTTAACTACCTTTGTTTTTGCTAAGTTGCCTTTTCTACTGGAACTGGACAAAGCTAAGCTATCAGTAGTTGGATTGTGCTGGGCTTTGGAGGTACACAGGAGTGTAGTGATGCCACACAAGTTGTTTTTTCTCTGATCTTATGTGTATCTTGCAATATCCAGCTCTAGGGGGAGAGAATAGTTTAATCCACCTTTCTGCTCACCAAAGCAGCTTTACTGATGAGAGGAAAAACAGTGTGTTTATAGTCCTGCCTTATGTTCCATAAGCACCTCTCTAGCTGCTCAGTGGCAGCGGTGCCAAGGGTTTTAGACAGCTTCTGTTCAAACCTTGCAAACACTCATCATGACCAGAAACATGAAACACCTAAAAGTTTGTTCAGTACCAGAAGTACTGAACAGTAACACTTAAAGAGAGATACAGGAGAGCCAGAGAGAGGCTTTATGCAAGGGCATGTAGTGATAGGACAAGGAATAATGGCTTTGAACTGAAAAACTGTTGGCTTATGTTAGATATTAGGAAGAAATTGTTTACTGTGAGAGTGTGAGGTATTGTAACTGGTTTCCCAGAGAAGCTGGGGATGCCCCATCTCTAGAAGTGCTCAAGGGCAACTTGGATGGGGCTTTGAGCAGCCTGGTCTAGTGACAGGTGTCCCTGCCCATAACATTGAGGTTGGAACTAGATGATGTTTAAAATCTCTTCTAACGCAAACCATTCTATGATTCTACGAAATAAAATTGTGCTTCACTGTCTTCTTCAGGGTGCTCAGTTCTGTGCTTTGTGATTTGACAGAGGAAGATCCTGAGGGGAAGAGAAGGGAAAAGTGTTGCCTCTCAGCTTTTTGTCAGTTTTTGTAGTCTGGTTAAACAAACACAGGCACCTTAGCAGAAGTAAATGCTACTAAAGCACATTTTACCAGGCAAGGATTCTGAAAACCTGGGTCTGTCTGTACCCAGTCACCACAGTATATCATTAGGTGATGTTATGTCGCTTTTAAAATGACCAAAAACTTCTGGAAAACATTTTCAAATGCCTGTAGACAGCATGTCCCCAGCATTATCTGTGTGTCTCCTGACAAGGAAAGAGTTCGATCCTAAGGAACAAGTAACACCAATTATTAGGGGAGAAAACTAAGCCAAGAATTTTGAAAGATGTTAAAAAGAAAGGAAGGATGTGGGATTGTGCAGGGTGAGCCAGGACACTGTAACTAACAAGAATAACACTTTTAAATGTGGCATAGGAAAATTAGGCTGATTTATGGGATTTTTTTGCTAATAATGAAGTCTATTAAACTGTAGAAAGTTTTCCAAGAAAAGTGGTAGAATATCCATCCTTTGGGATATATAAAAAGAGCCTGAACAAAGCTCTCAAACCATAAAATAAGCAGGACTCTGGCACTGACCTTCAAGAAGGAAAAGATGAAGAAATGTCTTTTTCAATAACTAATTTTCACAAGTCTATGAGAACATAAAACTAAACAGTTAAAAAATAAGTGAGGCAGAAATATTGCTGTAAACATGAGAGATTTTTCTGAAAACACTAATTGATTGTCAATAAATCAGTTCCCTGGTGAGAAGAGAAAACTTGAAAAAATATTTCTGCACCACAACGTTGTCCCCAACTGAAAACAAATAGAACTTATTTTTAGCAGTGTATTCATCGACTCTTAATTGAGTGCATATTTTTTTCCTTTGCCCTATGAAATGATGCTTTTTGTTTCCTAATGGTAACCAAAGGAAAAGGTGATCTCTTAAAAATTAACTTTATGAGCAGAAAAAGGGACTTTTGGAATACAAATATAAAGGTGTTTGTCTCTCTTCTAACAGATGTGGAAAGCCCTCATGAAGTTTAGCAGTATTTGAACTGCTTAAAAGTCTAAGCATCACTTAAGAGTCTAGACATCACACGACAGCCACTGTGTAAAAGAATGAGATCAGAGCAAGTCTTAAACTTACCAAAAGCTGTGTCTAGTGACAGTGATCTCATTTTTTTTCCCACAAGAAAAATTAAATGAAGGAAAATCTGGCCTGAGAAAACATCATCAAAATAAATACATCGTTAACCCTTTTAGTGTGTGGGGAATGGGTGATGAGGGTGAGTATGAATATTAGGAAAATTATGGTTAGTACAAGTGTTTTGGGAATCTAAAGTCTCTTTAAATTTTTTTTTTACAATGGGATTAAAGGTATAGTAACATTTTATTGATTTGGCATAAAAGGCCTTCAGAGACTTGGATTTTAAATTTCTACCACAATTAGATGGTACTGCCTTTTGTTCCTTTCCTGGGCTTTGTGTTAAATAGAGTGCAGCGTCTCCAAGGATTTGGCCCTGAATCTCCTCTGCAAAAGTGAGAAGACCACCAAGGTTTTCCCAAAGCCCCATGAGGTAGTGGTCCCAGCATGCCACCATTTATTAAATATTTTAATTTTTTGCCATATGTATTGAGATAATTTTGGCCACACTTAATATATTTCAGTTAAATTAGAAAGTGCTCTTGCTGAAGGGTGTGAGCAAATTCTCCCTAAGGCTATAAGCATCTCGTTTCCCATGATTTCAAATAAAGAAAAATCAGCTAAATACGTAAGTCAAGAATTAAAAAGAAAGTCATGCTCTTTGTCACATCTGCCAGCCTGCTATTGAAAGAGTCTCCATGAGCTTTCACCTCTCCAGCCTAGTGGGGAATAGAATTTTCAAGAAATTGAAATTGTTAGTTTAATAATATTCAAAGGTTTTAAGACCCTTTTTATTATGAGGTAAAGGATATTGACTTTTCTCATGATTTCCAATTTCAGCATTCTATTATTAATTAAAACATCGTGTTCCACTGGCTTTTCTTTCCTTTTCCACTTCCCTTTGTTCTTTACTTTTCAGCTGGCCATGAGTTTTATACATTTCAGAGCTGAAAACCATAGGGATTTTTTTCTCATTCTTGCCATGACAAGGAACCAGTTTTATCCCAAAGAGAAATACAATGGTTAAAAAATAATTAGACTAGTCTACACTAGACTAGAATAGGATAGAATAGCTCCAGTGGGGAAGGACTGATGAGGTCTGTCTTTATGGCTAGGCACTGACCTGAGCTGGCCTCACACCAGAGCACATCTCTCCAAACTCTCTGTTCTCACTCTTCTTCTCAATCACACTCCGAAAGAGTCCTCTACTTATGACCACTGTGGGTAGGACCCAAATGATGATTAAAAGGGAGACTTTAGTTGGATTGATGGCAAAGACAGGAAAATGTTTTGACACTAAAAACTATTAACTGTTTGGTTGCCTTAGGAGGTTGTGAAGGTTTCACCTTCAATGACAGGTTTTGGTGGTACAACTGCACACGTAATGGCTGATCTTGCTTTAGGATAAGAAGCAAGTTAGGTGATCTCTTAAGGCCCTGTCTTGTTTTTGAATAAACCTCTGGGCATAATTTCTTTAGCTGCCTAGAAAGGAGCTGCTGACTGGGTTAGCTGCCCAGGGCTGGGTGATGTGAATATTCTCCATGCAGGTCTAGCACTTCAGTAGATTCTGTTCCTACAGTGTGCCATGAAATTTCAAGGACATCTGCTGAATGCAAAGTGAGAAGATGCTGAATGCATCTTCTCATTCATGTCTAGAGGCCCTTTCTCACAGACTAGAGCAGCCTTCTACTTCTCCCAGTTACTCCATTCACTTAACTTGCATCTGTCTGTACTCCTGTTTCCAGAAGTTCACTGTCAGTTCAGTACACTGAGTGGAGCAGCTCTGGAAATTAATCAGGCTTGATAGTGATTGCCTAAAAGTCCCAATCTCAGCAGAAGGTAGAAAGGGCTGCCAAAATCACGAGCACATTTACATTATTGAGGTGTAAGCTGCAATAAAGAACTGGATTCTTTCTTTGCATCTGCTACAAAGGGTAGTGAAGTTTTCATTTATCCCCAGTCTTTTGCATATAGTTACTGCACATGCATGACTCATTTTGTCCATGCCAGACAGAAGAGCATAAGTTCTGATTTGCAGAAAAGTTGAATCCTCATATGCGTCATTGGAACCTTTGATCCCTGTGCTTTCAACATGTAAAGACTTATGCAGTACTTGATATACTGAAAAACTGGCCAGTAAAGTCCTAATTTTGACACCAAAAACTGATGGCTTGTTTTCTTTTACATCTATGACTCAGTTGTATGGAAGTAAATTCTCTCCTAGCAATTTAAGGAGCAGATACCAGTGATAAGAACTGCAGATAAGCTCATGATAAAGAAATGTAACCTTTAAAATTCAACATTACTGAGAACATAAACTATAAATTTAGTAATCAAAGGTATTTCTTTTTACAAGAAAAGGAGTTCTGGCAACTTTGTGCTGATTTTAGTTAGTTTATAGTCCCCGCTTCCTTCTTATCTGAACTACCATTTATACTGACTAGAAATAGAAGTGCTGTTTTGTTTTTGTGGGGTTTTTTTGTTTGTTTGTTTGTTTGTTTTGTGAAAAGGTTTTATTTTAACAAGTGTTTTGAGGGGATATTTTTTGGGTAAAAGACTTTTGCTGTGTATTTTTGTGATCATGCCCACACATGCACATTTATTTATAAAATCTTGATTTAACTCCCTGTTTCCTTCTGCTACGTTTTCATCTGTAACCATGGCAGCAGTTGTGTAAGAGATGGTGGTTATCACCAGCAGTGCTGTTATCTTTTAGTCTTCAGAATCAGCCCTTTTTTTTATGTGAATTTTGGCTCCATTAGTACCAAGAAATCTGTATCTTGTCACATTTCTTGGCTGATGTGCTCCTTACTGTGACCTCTCACTTTGAGATGTGCCAGTGACATTGAGTTCCAGTGCAAAGTGTACTATAAAGTTGTGGGATCACCACAATGTGACACCACAGCAGGGCTCTTTTAAGCTGAGAAGATTTTCTTAACTGATGAGTTAACAAGATGATAGACCAAAAATACCCTGGGACAGATTCAGTTCCATATGCTGGCCTCTCTGTGCCTCAGGAATTCAGTTATATCTGGCCAAATGAAAATTTCCCAGCAGAAGAGAGTGTTTAGTAGACATTAGATTGGCATGGTCCTGAATCTTACCAGTCTCAGCCTATAAAACAAAAAAGCCAGAGGTTGGAGGGCATGGGACCTGAGTGCTACTATGCTCCAGAAAAATTCCATCTGGCTGCCTTGAGACCATTGTCATCTTGTGTAAGTTGGACCAGCCTGAGAGCTGCTCTAACACATTCTGTCTCTGTGGCCAGTGCTGGCAGAGAATCAAAGAGTCGTAACCAAATATTTCTGATTGCTCCCTCTCTCTCCTCCACTGATCAGCTCTAGGCCATAGCTATGATTTGCCTCTGTGTGATCAAGAGTTGCTTTCCAGACAGTTGTAGCAATATTCAGCACAGTGGGTGCAAATCAGAAGTGGAGCTGAGTAGGACAAAGGCTTTTTCATCTTGTGAAAAGTATTTTCATCAAAAATGCTTATACCCCAAGGAAAATCCGGGAATTTTTAAAATGGTTCATGGACAGTAACATAACTGACAGTGTAGACTAGACCTGAACTTAGGGCACTCAGATGTAGAAACTTAGGTTTACATGTTTCTTTTCTTTGCTTCTCTGAAGTTAGGTGTGTTCCTGCTTTCTTTATCTATACTTGGAATATTGTTCAACAGGTGAGAATCTTTCTTTCACTGGAAAAGAGTTCAAATTATGATGCTTCTGCTGAAAACTTAGATTTAAGTAAAGTAGCATGTTTCAATGTGTTCAAATAAAAATTGTAAAACAAAAATATCCTGACTTGCTTTAATTTGAAGTTTATCCCCATTTATCCCATGGTTCTTGCCAAATTGATTTTACTTCAGCTGCACAAGGAAGTGTACAGATGCTGACTTCTCTAAGTGATGAAGGGATGCTACTTATTTTTTATTTTTGTGCATTGAGTACTGAAGGAATCAGGTTAATCCTTTGAACTAAGAAAGCACACAATCGGTGGATGTTTGCAGCACTGGAAGAATGTGAGGAACAAATTTCATAAGCTTCCACTTTTATTGAGAGGAGAGACTGATAATCTAAATTTTTACCTTTCTTTCACTGATTCCCTCTATCCAGATGACTCAATTCCTTCTTGTCTTCCCTGTCACTTCTTAGTATGTTGATGGAGATGCTTTGGCTTTGTTTTGCTTCAAAGTGTATTTTGGTCCCTGGTTCTGTGCAAAAAGAACTTGATTGGTAATTTTGGTTACTTTAACACCCCATGGTTCTTTTATTACTATGTATAGCTCACATTTTAGAGCAGGCAAAAGCCTTGGAAATGGAGGAACATAAGCATTTTGCACCCTACTGCTTTTACAGTCTCTTACCATAGTAAGCATCACAACTGACTTCACAGAACCAATAAGTCCACCATTCCAACTGAGCTGGAAGGTTTCTGTGTCCAATTACAAAGCAACCAGACATGTCCTGAAGAAGATCTGTGGTGAGAAGGAACCAGTTTTCTCTGCTGTAGTGACCCAAAGGAATGTATTACATATTTTTTCCTTCCCTCACAGTATGTGGGAGGTCTACCTGTGCTGTTCAACCCAAAACTGAAAAATTAATATAACATCTTCCTGCATCAGGCACTTCTGGTTTTATAACACATTCAACACCTAACCTAAGGCTCTGTACTTCTGCATCCTCAGTTGGCATTGCAACTGCAGCTTTACGTCTTTATCAGAAATCTAGCAAATTTTATTGGGAGTCCTTTTCAACCAATCGTGATATGGGCTCAACTTTACAGTTTATTTTTTCAGACATTTAAAATCTGAATAAGCAGTGAAAGGAATAGTGCAAAGAGCTTATAGAGATTATAACATCACAAGGAATAGTGTAAAGAGCTATAGATTATAACATCACAAGACAACAGTAGATGGGAAATAGATACTTTAAACTAGAATTTTGTCCTAAATAGAACTGTGCAGAAAAATTAATGCAGAGTGCAAAACCAGAAAAAAATCTGTTTTCCTGATGAAATTTTGTATTATGTTTCATGCAGCTGAGAAACATCTGTTCAGCTGTTTGTTTCAAGAGAGGAAAATCATGCTGTTGTATTAAGCAAAAAGAACCTAGAAGCTTTCATTTGGTCATTCAGAAAGTGCTTGTATTATTAGAACTATGAAATCACATCAGGATAATACCATATACCTATGTGAAGTCTTAGGTGAAGTCTGAATGCCAAAATCCAAATTTCTGTCTTGTAAATTGAAAATTGAATTGACTTTAATTGTCTACATTCCCAAAACTACACCAATCCTGACAGCCTGCTTGACGCCTAACTTACATCTGTGCCTTTCTTGGGGGGGAAGAATGAATATTGCAACATCTTTGTTAATAAATACTGTGTTGGGAATGTTCCTGGACATAATAACTTGGTCATCTAACTGTTAAATTGTTAGAAGGGTTCCTAGTATGATTTTGACCTGGACCAGCTAGCACTATCCCAAACAATTGCTGAGTACAGTAAGGATTTCCAGAGGCCAAAGGTCATTCAGAGATCACAGGCAATTTGGCTGCTGCTAGCATGTTTTGAAAGATGAGAATTTAGGAGTATGGATGCTGCTCCATGCCAGTTGGACTCAGTGACAGAACACAGTCTCACACTCTGTTGATTTACTAGTATCTATGTAGCCAATGTGTTTTCTCTGTCTCCCAGAGAGGCTTAGTTTAGTAGGTGCTGTTGAGAAAATGAAACACTTTCCAAAATTGGGATTCTCAGAAAATGAAGTTATCATTGACACTTTATGCCCATCCAAAATGCTCAATTTTTCCCTCTCTTTCCCTCTCCTCTACCTTATCCTGGTGTAAAATACTCAGTTGCCTCCTGACTGAGTTCCTAAGGGAATACCAGTCTGCATTCCCAAAATCTAACAGCCAAGGCAACCTTCAAAACAGCCTTTGGGGAAGAAATTGAGATGCTGAAGCGGAGGCAGTCACCATCAAGTTTTGGTTTTTTAGAGCAGCATTCCAGTGCAGAGAATTTTTTCCATCTAAAGAGAACATATAGGCACACAGGCAGAAGATTGACACACAGCATAGCAAAGGGAAAAAAAACAACAGTATGTGATGGGAACACTGGTGTTCCTGGCCTCGCCTGCAAATTTATCTCTCTATTTTTGCAGTCATGGGGATGTAAGACAGAAGCACATGTCTTATTCCCCTAAAAGAAACTTTGAACATGTAGGAGTTTCTCTTACCTTTACTACATTTGTAGCTCTGGCTATGAGTTAGATGTGAAGCTGTGTTCATCTTTATTTTATTGAAGAAAAATCAGTAAGAAGAAAGTGGGATATAGTTAAGAGTCCAAACCCTCTTTGCAGGCCCTATGGTGCTTCTAGAGAAGAGCCATTCAGCTTTGTCCTATTTACAATAAGCTTTGGTAGATCCAGTATCACTCCTAAACTTTTAGAAGATTTTAAAAGCAGGTTTTTAATATTTTTTATTTTAAAAGCAGAATTAAGTCTTCACATAACTTAATTAGGCTGTATTTTCACATGCAATCAAGAATTTGTTATTTGCATGTGTCTTTATTGAATAAATTTCAATAGTTCTGAGACTGCACATCCTCTGTTTTCTTCTTCTGGAGAGATGCTAAGCACCCAAAATATTGAAAGTTTAAAGAGAAAATGCCCACAGCAGCTCAAGTGCACAGTTTAACATACCCAGACCTTTCACCTTTAAATACTTTATGTATAATTTTAATGTTATCTTGCTTAACAGGATGCTGGTTTCTCCTATACAGCAAAAGCCTGGAGAGAACTCAGCCTGTATCATGTGTTATTCTTTCCAGTAGACTTTTAGCTCATACTGCTTGACTGCAAGCAAAAAACACAACCTAATTAGTACAGAAAAAACTAAACTAATTAGAAACTGTGTTTCTTTAAATAAAATTTGTTATGCCAGCTGTACATCATGCCTTACTCTTCACAACATGATAGCTTTATGTGCACTATCTGTGTCTTTGTATTTGACCCAGAGGAGGGTGGTTGCTTAGCTGCAGCCTTGGGGCCCCCAGGATGGGCCAAAACAGACAATAAATAAACATGCATCTCTGTCTCCTTGGTCACTTGAATGACTTTGCATCACTGGACCTTTGGTTTGAGAAGGAAAACAAATTCTGAAATGGTGTCTCCTGGATTTCTTCACCCAGCTCTGACTTCAAATAGTAATAAATTAATGTATTTACTGTATCACTGAGGCCCCTTTTTAATAAGTGTTTACTCTGTGTTTCCAAGAAAAAAAAGTTGTACAAGTGGTTACTATGACAACCACTGGCTCTGAAAAAGCATTTAGCTTTACAATGTTTTGATTCTCATTTTAATCATCCTTCCAGATTTTCTTCAAATACTAATTTAATTTTGTGTGTTTTGAGGGCTTTTCTTCTGAAAGAAATGCTTCAGTTTGAAACACAGCACTTTGTACATCTGTGGTGATGGTCATGTTGCAGGTGGTGACAGGTGTATTACCATCTCTGGGTACACAGCTTGTGCCTCCCTCTGGCCAGATTAGATGCAGAGGATGTGAAAATTGCTGGGATTAAAGAAGAAAAGGAATGGCATGTCTGTAGCAGGCATCCATTGCATATTTTTTTTATTCTGATGGTAGACTGTAGAGCTTTTGAAAATCCTCTTTTCAGTAGAATATATTTCTTTTAATCTCAGTTCTGTGCTAGCTTCCAATGTTTCACAGATATGACCTCACAAACACTTATCTCTTAGCCATGAAACAAAAGAAAGTCAGAAAATCTGATGGTGAGGTAATATATTGCTGTTTTTAAAGGCATGCTAGGATTCCAATATTCAGTTCTTAAGCCAGAACCCGCATTTAGGGCTAAGTGGTTTTATTCTCGCTGTGACCAGCAGCTTTCATCATGGTGGTGTCCTTGCTTTGGGTCAACAGCTGGAGTGCTGCAGGTTCCCCCTGTGATCTCTTGTCTTCCAGGAGATGCTTTGGGTTTACACTTCTCATCAGCACTTGGTGTGGGCCCCTGTTACTGTTTATAGCCATGTTTTACTGCTGACTAGGTTTGAGTCACTACTGAGATACTACTTCTGACTGAGAGGTAGATCATTCTTCTGAAGGGTGCACTTCCCTCTGCCCTTGTACATATGCTTTCTTGGATGTTTTCACTGTCCTGTCCTGTTTTCATCTGCAGCTAAAGTCCCAGAAATCGGGAAACAGGGAGCCAGCATGAGTTTGTTCTCTCCTTCTATCTCTGCACTGGGTAACTAAAGAAAACCAAACCCCTGTCCCTCTGAAGCAGCTCAGTGAAGATCCATAGAATATATGTGAGTGTGTTTAAAAAGAAATTTAATTCTTTCATTCTTTATAAGACTTATCAAAAGCTTTTTTCCAGAGGATTCCCACTCCAGTAAGTGAGTTTCCATACCTCATAATGAGCATTCAAGAGCCAACTCTTAGCACAAGAAAACCTTCTCTGAAGTCATTGCTGAACGAAGATCTGCAATCAGACATTTATCAAGTGTCCCTCACTGACAACACCTTGATTCAGCAGTCGTGAACCCAAACCCTTCCACAGCCAAGGACTTCCTTAAAGGGAATCCAGGCTGGTAGCAATAAAAAAGTGAGGTGAGATTCAGGCAGTCACATACCACCTAAGTGAGGCCTCTTATCAGTGCTCTAGAGGAACATATTCACATCAGGTTTTCTGTGTGTATTTACTCAAAAATTCACTACAGCGTCTGCTCAGATATTTTTTTTACACTGTAAACACACCAACATCATAGCTACTGAAACTAAAAGGTAAAAAACAAATGAGATTTTTATTAAGTGACAATGTTTTCATAATTGAGCATAATAAAGAAATACTGTCAACACCATAGCTTTGAAAGAGTAAAAAATCACATTTATCTCTCCTATTCAGAGCAATATATGGATGAATATTACAGTAAAAATTACTTACTGAAGGCCTGTCTGATGAAGATTGCTGATTTTCAGATTTTGGGATTACGATGCCACCAGAAAAGAAAGAGTATAAAAGAAAAAAGGTACCAAAGAAAAAAAAAATAATCACTGTTTTCAAAAGTATCTTGTCCAAAATGTGACTAAAATTATAGCATCTTTGGGCAAAAATATATTGTGTACCTATGTGTGTGTGTACACAATATGTATATATAATAATTGTAAGCCATGAATAAAATTCTTGGAGCCCAGCACCCTCACCCACACCTGACTCACATTTCACTGTGAAGCTCTTCTTCCCACATCCATCATGGTGTCTGGCTCTGTTCCAAACTCAGGGAGAAAGACACTCTGCCATGGCTTCATGGGGAGCTGGGGACCCAACTCTCTCAGCCTTCATGCGTTGGAGACTTTCTTAATGAAGCTACCCAAGCAGTAACAGCCTGAGTTAAAATAAATGGGTAATGAAATTAAAGTCATTGTGAAGAAAGTGACTGGTGGGATTTATGTGTCAGAAGGGAAATCAGTTATGTTCTCAGTTTACAGGGAGAAAGAGGACAGCAAGAAAGTACAGCTCATCACCTTTGGAAATTATTTTCTCTCCTTATCCCTGACAGTGAGACTCTGATTCACTGCCAAGAGCACTTTGAGCCCCGCTGTGCCCCAATGAATCTGCTCAATCCAGTTTCACCCCCCACTCCCACTGGTTTTTATTTTAGAAAAGTCCTCTGCACACGCATGTTTGCAAAATACTGCACGGACTCAGTGTTTTCCTTGGGAAGGGCTCTTCTGTGGTGAGGACCATCTAATAGTAATTGGCAGTAATTGGCTTAAACCTGGACACCATCTTGTTTGCACCATGAATTCTGGCTTGTGCTCCCTCACTTAGGTTAAATTTTGGGTTTTTCTGAGTCATGCAAACAGCTGTCATTTGCTAGAAAAAAACTTATTATGATCAGATGTTCATAATTCCCCCATCACAATGTAATTAAAATCCTTAATTGTTCATAATGAACAAAATGAATGGGCTTAGTGCCCTGATCTTCTTTTCCCCTCCCTCAGCTTTTCCTTACAGTAAGTTGAGAATGCCACCAGTACCTCAGTAGTGTGTTGGGTTTGGATGTCTCTATGCAAAGCTTGTTAAAATGACCTGCAAAAGCTTGTCTTTCTTTTGCACTGAGACACTTGCATGAGTTGCTTTAAAGCTGCTTGATCTTCAGGCATTTGTTACTATTGATTTAGGGTGAATATGCTGATTTATTTATATGTATGCTTATAATAATAAAAAAGGAATACCATATGCCAAGTCTCCAAAATTGTGTATTTGGGTAATAGTGTTTATTTCATTAATTAGTAGACATTTATCAGCATTTATTGGAATTTTTTTCTATAAATACATTGCATTTTTAAGATGTAGACCTTCTACTTTAGAAAGAAAGAAAAGAAAGATTGTTATTAGAATAGCCTTTTAAAATTATGTTTCCCAAAGGAAAATGAATTAAGGATCCTGGAAAATGTTTCAGTCCCTTTCTTGTACGATAATCTAATCCTGAAGGATGCTCTTTGATTCCCTTCTATAATACTTTGTTTTTTTCCTTCTTGTTATTTTATTGTACTTATTCCCACAGCCAGCTTCAAATGACCTCAAGAACACAGGGCAGCTAAAAGATTGCTTAAACTTCTTAATACTTTTAATCCTTACTTGTTATAATTTGATTACTGAGACAGATTTTCTCTCTGGGCCTCATATTAAATCACTTTCAAGTTGAAACAAACCAGAAATCCTTTCAACTTAACAGAGCTTGTATTCAATATGAGCTAGTCAGATGTAGCACAGAGACTGTAAGATGTTGCATCACATGCTTCCTGGATTTTAATGCAAGGAAAGCAAACTTAATAATGTGACTTATGATTTTACCTTCGTAAAGTATCTATTTATCAAGAACAAACGTGAATAAGTATAATTTTGGAAGTGCATGTAAATGCATGTGTGTAAATGTGTATGTGTCTGTACACAGGCAGATACAGATTTCTGTGCCATATATATAACTTTGCTGATACTATAATCTCTTCAGTTGTAAGACTTTATTTATTGTGGTAAGAATGAATTCCTAATAAGATTTTCTTTCATGCAACTGATTTCTTTCCTCATCAATTATATAAAAAAGAAGGTTTTTTTTTCTTTCCAGGACAGTGGTTAAGTTCATAGTATCATTAAAAAATCATAAATTCTTAATTTTCTCAGGAAAGATATGGTAAAACTAGAGGGATTGAAATTCAACAGTAAATAGGAATGGTATGGTAGAATTATTACTCCTTCACAAAGGAACTTTGGTGGATTTGCCATCAACTTTCATTCTGAAGCTTTTGTTTGAAAATATTTCTGAGAATGTGAGTTTCCCCTGCTCAGCCTCCCTGGTTGATTAAGGACAACATGCAAGCACCCTTTACGTAGCTCCGTGATACCCAGAGGCAATGGGTTCACAAGGTTCAGGTCAAGTGCTGATCTTAATCAAAATTGCATTCTGCTAAGGAAAGGCTGAGGAAAAGAGGCATCCAGAAAGGGGAGAATTCAATGAAAACTTTGGGGATTCATTTACTAGAGCACTTTGGGGAAGTGGGATGTCAGGAGTTGAAATTTCCAGCAGTAGCCTGTAGGTGAATTGTTTTAAGGAGATTAATAAGGCACTCAGTTAACAATCACCTGAAGATAAGCATTAATTGTATGCTCGGGCCCCTCACCACAGCCTCCCTTGCCCACCTCTGACCTCCTCTGCTACCACCCCCTCCTTCTGTGTAGGCTCTGGGGGCAGGGGATCACCAGCAGCCTAGGCCTGTGGTGCTGATAACCACAGACTCTGAATATTGTCCCACCTATTGAAAATCCAGTTTTAAAAACCCATCAACTCTAGCAAGAACTGTGTATTTCCAATAAGCTACTGGAGGCTGAATATCTATCTCCCCCTCCTGCTGAGGGCACTGACACCAGAGGCTGGTGCTGCAGGGGTGTTCAGGAGGGTGGTGCTGAAGGAACTTTGATGGAACTTTGATGGATTTGCCATCAAGTTTCACTCTGAAGCTTTTGTATGGAAATGCTGTGGTGAACTCTCCTGGTCCTCTCTGACCTCAGGCTGCAGCTGGCGTGGCTCGCTCTGCCTCTGGAGACCGGCTGTGCTGGGGCGCTCTGTCGCAGTGGAGATCTCTCTGAGCTGAGCTGCTTCCAGAATTGAGGCCGTATTCACAAGTGAAGTCTACAGCTGCGAGAGAAATGCAAATCCCTGCAGCCCTATACTCTCATCTTGGCAGAAGAAAAGCCCTTTCACCTTTAAAATAAATTACAAGAAATGGGCTCAGATTAAATCCCTCGATCCAAACCCACTGAACTCTCAGAATGATTGAATCCAGACTCAGGCTTTGCTGGTTGGGCCCCTCACTGATATCTGTACATCACTTATAAACACACACAGGTGCTCTGTGAAAAATGAGGGAACCTGAGGTCTGTTAGCAAATACACTGGTACACCTTTTAAGGGATTGCCATCCACTCACGAGTTTCATCAAGGCACCAGTAAGAAAAGTCCCTTCTCAAATGCTGTCTGTGTGATTCTTATGTCTCTGTAACTTAAAGGAGTCCAAGGAGATCCCTTTGAAAATCTGAAGCACAAAAATTGTTTCCAGGCTCAAAAATTCTATGCCAAGTTCCTTCTGCAGTCTAAAATTTGGGAGAAAAAAAGAATTTTAATGAAAGCAATAACCAACCATTAAGTTTAATGGTATTGGTAGGTGTTGCCATCATTTACCTATTGGGATTGAATTAGGAATATTTAAAGGAATTAATGACTGCAGACTCTAGGTAATAGACTCAGAAATTTAATTAATATTTGTTGATCGGGTTCTGCCGTTTCCTCATTGGCAAAGGTATGGTGAAAGTCAGTGGATTTTTTCTGGGTTGAAGGCAGTTAACAGTGCTTGTTAGTAATAAAAAATAAATCTAGATTTCTATATATCTAAAAAATGCTTGGGTTTCTTGGGGTTTTTTGTTGGGGTTTTGGTTTTTTTTGTTGTTGTTTTGGTTTTTTTTCCAAATTGCACTAGCTAATTATTTTGTTCTTAAATATGAATGTACTTCCCCTTGTTTTGTGAAGCCAGTGTACTCTCACTTGGATTACTAAAATTTGATTAGAGACTGGTTTTTGTTCCTCTTCTGCACATGCCAAAGAGCATGACAAATGTTTCCATGCAGGAACCTTCTTTGGTCTCATCACCCACAAGCAGCAGCCCACAGCCGCAGTATTTCTGGGAAGTACCTGAGTCAGACAGGCAGACTGAGAGCTGTCATCCTTAGCAGGAGGGCTGTGTTTGTGTGCCTGCTTCAGCTCCTTGGGAATTCCACCTGGGAGCACTGATCACTCTCTCTGTGCTCTGAGTGATGCCAAACCATGGATGGGCTGCTGGCACTCAGTGCCAGTGCCCTGCACCCAGCTAAGAAACAGAGCTGATTTGCTCAGAGGTAGCTCCCACCATACCAGTCTCGTGCCTAAAGTTATGAAGAAGTAACAAGTAAGTGCCTAAAGACAGCTGGGATGAAACAAGGCTGAGGAAAGCTCATCCAGCTGCAGCACCTACCGTGGTACTTGAATTCTGACCATGCCTTCTGGGTCAGGCTGTGTGCAGTGGATGCCCTATATCTTTTGGTTATAATTTTTTCTACTCCAATGGCTCAGAATTAGCTCTTACCACACTGCAAACATATGTTTTGCACATTGAAGGATATTCAGGGCCTGGGATGTCTAAAGCCTTCCTCTTACAAATTTGTGTGAACGGGCAACCATTTTACATTTGTGCCTTCTGGCAGTCAAGTAATATGAGCACAACTATGCAGGCCATTGGAATCAGTTTTTCATTTGAGGGAGAAGCCTGATCTCCTTCCAATTAATACTTAATTTCATAGATATTAAACAGTAATTTTCCTATGGCTCCAGATTTGTGACTCTCCCAAATGTGTATCTTAACGGAGCCATAGAGCTGGCTAGTTGCACTTCTTACTCTGTCACCAGCTCTATATGAAAGCATTTTCTCCAGTCTTTGAACTGAATTTGTTTTTCTTTCCTTTCCCCTTCCCACTGTTTTGCCATCTTTCTAAAACATGCACCAGAGCACTGTGCATTGCTCTGAAATGAATAGGATGTGCTATATGAGGGATGAACTAATTTCCATAATCCCATGGATTCTCCCACAGGGCACTGGTTCCCTCTTTATATACAAAAGGATTTCATTTGCTCTTTTATCACAGGCTGTGTACAAAGTTCAGTCTCAGCTCTCCACCTGCGTATCCATCAGTACTTTTCAGTCACTTTTTTCTGGGATGCTCTTTGCCATTTGTAGGTCTGACTTATGGCTGATGTTTTTAGAAGTTGAAGTCTTCTTGTTATCATAATCCAAATGTACAGCTGCTTTTATCTGTACCTGAATTATTTGTTGACTACCATCTGAACTACTGATGTTCCTTGGAACCACACTAAGAATGACATAATTAAATTATGGCACCCTGTTGGAAACTACATTTTGGAATATTTCAGCTCTCTGATGACATATTTTGCACATGCTATTGTATTGATTTTGAGATTTTTTCTACAGAAGCAGCTAAAAAGTAAGGGGTTTATATTAAGTTACTCTTCTCAGATCACAGAATATTCTGCGTCAAAAAGAATCCACAAGAATCCTCAGGTCCAGCCCTTAAGAGAATGGTCCATATCGGGATTGAGCCCATAACCTTGGTGTTATTAGCACTGTGCTTTAACCAGCTGAGCTCAGTCAGGTTATTGGAAAATTAGTGAATCCTTTAAGTCAGCATGATCAATTGATTGGTGGACATTTATTCATGATTTAGTTAAAGTATTATTTGTTGCTTCTTAGGTAGATTCCTGGCCATTATAAATGAAAATGTCCCAATAGCTTGTTCAGTCAAGTCCACTGACTCATTAAGAACATGTGTTAGTCTGATACTAAAGACTATTGCCTACAAACAATTTATTGTAGAGAATTGCTTTGGAAACAAATCCATGTGGTATAAAGACTAGGACATTGCTGCCAACCTTTGTCCTTTTACATGCCTTGTGATAAAATTATGAGCTTTTTAAGATGTACCAGCTTTTTTTTAAAGATGTACTTGATCTTTATGCCAGATACAACCTTTGCTTTCACTGACTTCTACAAAAAACTTGTCTCCTAAGTGTACAAAAAGAGAATTTATGGGCTAGATAAAGTAACAGCTTCATTTCACCATGTGTTTTTATTAGACAAGGCTAATAAAATCTGCAGTGGATTTTGTGTATACTTGTAGAAATCTGTAAATGCCACCCAAAATTATGAATCGGAGGTGATTAGAGTTAATGGGCTACTCCAAAAGAAACTTGAAACTAGAAGGTCTGTTTACATGTGATTTAAATTATTTTGAAACCTTAGTTTTAGAGAGAGAAAGAGCATGCAAAGGAGAGAGGAAGGCGGAGATTTCTGGATGTACTGTGTTAAGAGAGTACAGGAGGGTGACTGAACCTTACAACAATTTCTGGTATTACCTGTATTAATTCAGAAAAGGTCAGGAAATTATCAAAGAGTTTCTGATTTGCTTACAATTTTTTTTGTTTACTCATATATTTCTTCTTTTCCCCACTTTTGAAACCAACCTATGCCCCTGTTCTGGCACTGCATGCTATGCCAGAATAACTTTCCAGTTTTTAACATTGTTCTGTGGGGAATGAGCAATTCTTTTATTGATTGGGAAATCCATATGTGACTCACCAGTCTTGCGGTTCTGGTGAAAATAAAAAAAATCTGGAAATCAAGATTTTGTGGAGGGAGAAAAAATGTATTTTCTGAGCAGCTACAGTCTAAAAGCAAAACACCAGGGAACTGAACAATGAAAATATTGCATTAATTGAATCTAAACCAAATATTTACACACATAAATGCAAACTGATGGTAGCAGGTTATCATGACTTTAAGCTATCCTAGAATTTCAAAATTTTGTTCTTAACCAGAGAAATAAAATGGAGTTATAAAATCAACAGTACAACTTTTTAAAAACCTGGCATGAAAATCTATCTAGATACAGTGTGACTGACAGAAAACATACTGAGTTGCAGTTTGCTTTTAACATTCATGTGGCTGCCAGAGTACTATACTCAGAGATATTTAGGCCAGAAGGGACATTAGATCATCTAGCCTGACCTTCTGTGTATCACAGCCCATTGCATGTTACCTAACTGCTCCTGTATTGAGTCCATCTAATCTGGCTTCAGCTGCCATCACTGGTTCTTGTTAAAGCTTTCTCTACCAGTTTACAAAGAAAGTCTTTTAATGATAATTTTTTTTAAATTTCTTAGCAATGATTTTTAAGCTATAGAACTTTTACCATGCATTTTTTGTTATTGTGAAGGTTTATTTCCTTATAATGGTCACAAGGTGAATAAATAATGGTATAAAAGACCAGGACCCTGAGCAAAAAATCATATAAAAGGCCATACTTTGTCGGACCAAGGACTGATCTAACCCAATGTGTTGTTTCCAACTGTGACCTGAAGCAAATGTCCCCAAAAGAGTGAGGGCATTCAAGCATATTTGCTATTTTTCCTGAATGTTTTCCCAGATTCCTACTAGTTTCAGTCAGGAGATTTCTCGACTTAGTTGTTTGGTTTTTTTCTCTTTATTCTAAAAAGACCACTCTTCTGAGTCCAGTCCCAAGATAACTTTAAACAAGAGGCTCCATAGTTCTTTGTGCATCAAGACTCCTTCTTTTGCTAAATTTTAAGCTGGCTCCTATCAGCTGCACTGGACGATACTCAGTAGAAGAGATGGAAATGTGCAGATCCTGCTTCAGTCAGGAATCTGGTGGACCTTGACCATAACACCCTTCTATTCACCTCTTTTCCAGGCTGCAGAATCAACTCTGTTCAGCCTTTTCCCCTCCTAGGAGCCATTTCATACCTTTGGTCACCTCTGTCACCCGCCTCTGAACCTTTGCCATTTCTGCTCTGTGCTTTCTGAAACAACAACTGCAGACAGTATTCAAGAAACACAAGTTTATACAGCTGCATAGCTGCGTTTGCTCTCTACTCTTTCCCTAATAATTCCTAACTTTCCATTTGCTTTTTTGATTGCTAGGAAGGAGTTGTTTTTATAGAACATAATCCCAGGGTCTTTCTCATGAGTGGTAACAGTCAGCTCAAAGCCCATTATTTTATATATGAGGTTAAGATTACTTTTCCCATATCACTTTACACATATATCCATGAATTTATTCTGCTGTTTTATTGTTTGCTCAGTCTCACAAGATCCTTCTGCATTATCTCAGCCTGACCATACAAATATTTCCATACACGTTTCACTTCCCACACAGCGTGGAGTCACACTGACACGAAGGGAGCAGCCCTCGTATGCGAAGGTAAGCACTTTCAGAGCTGCACACATCTGACCAGCCTGAACTATGGCTAGAAAAAAACATCAGGGTTTAAAGAAGCTGCCAGCTCACGATGCAGCCTCCAAAAGTAATTTAACCCAACCTGCCAGTGACAACATAAGCATAGGTAAATTTATTGTGCCTTGAGGTCTACAGTGCACAGAGTGTTTGGACTATATGAAGAAAGACCCAGGCTGCTCACAGTGCTACATGATAGAAGGACAAGAGACCACACATACAAATTAAAATAAGAGAAGTGCAGGCTGGATAGAGGGAGAAACTCTCTCCCCTTAGGCCAGTGGGCAGAGGTTCAGGCTATCCAGGGAGTCTGTGCAGCTCCAGTCTGGGGGGTTCCAGCCCTGAGGTAGCACAGCCCTGAACAGCCCTGTCTGACCTTGGTGCCGAGAACATCTGACCTCCCAAGCTCCTTTCCAGCTTGAGCTCTCCTGTGACCCTTGGATGCTAAATGTATACTAGTACAGGTTATGGTTAATTTGAAATCTTCTTTTGGAGGTAAAGCTAAATACAAGGGTGGTTTTTTCCTTTTTTTTTTTTTCCTTTCTTTTTAATAGACAGATATTGAAAGAAGTGATTATCAGCATTTCTCCAAATGGTCTGGAATAAAGGGATCACTGTTTAGACTTGATTTAGACTCATGACGACTGAAGCAGAGGCCATCGTTTGAGAATAGCATTATGAAACATAAATAAATTCACTTCTTTTTCAAAATTGCTCTGTATCTGGCCCATTTTGATCCCAGGTGGACAAAGCAGTTTGTTCCTCTTGGTACCTGACTGTATAGAAATACCCTATATCAGCCTAATATTTGAAAAAAGGTAATTTCAAATTCTATCTCCCATAGAATCTTATGGGAGTTCCTTAATTTTCCTTTCTCAAAAGTGGTCAATCTGGATAAAAATATTTACCAGACTTCAAAGTGATATGTGTTTGCTGAAAGAAGAGACAGATATTTTTCTCCCAAATTTATGAGCATATTTCTCTGCTGCTAGTGAGGTATTACTGTGACCAGAGAAGGGTGTACATGTGCACAGATCACATAACAAAACTTACTTTTAATCCCAAATAGCTTTGAAATGAATATCAGATGGAAAATGCAGAGCCAGGAAGGCAATCTCTTTGTACATTGTCTCACTTAGCTACTTTCTCAACCTACATGGGACAGTCCTAACCTACTTTACATTGATTAGAAAAGTCTGAATAATTACCTGCACTAGATACAGCTTTCCTCAGTGCAGACCTTTGTATCTTTTATAAATTCAGAGCTTGACTTCAATTATTTCTGCCCCTGGACTCCTCACCCAAGCACCTCTGGATCTGAGGATAGAAGAGAGATGGGTAATGTGGGCATCTTCCATAACCAGGCAAGGGTGTTCAAACACAAATCCCTGAGTAGAGTGCTTCACACAGTCCTCAGTGGTATACTGAGGTAAAAAGGCATTGCTGAACTGCGGGCAAAAGCTGTCAGGGACAGTGCCTGCCTTGCCAGTGGCTGGTCAGCCCAACAGTTTGGGTCCTCTCATGGGAAAGGAGAGAATGTTGGGAATGCTTTAACCTTTCTTCCTTGGATGGTGAAAGATGGTCATGAACAGAGAGCGAAAAGGAGGCTTGTGTGGAACCATAAAAGGTTTCATTGCTGTGGGGCTTTGTAGTCTCATGGAAAAGGCTTTGAGGCTATCTTGGTAAACTGCTTTCCTGTGAAACTGCAGCAGGTGCCTCAGCAGAAGTTCCCTTTACCCACGTCAGACAGAAAGCCACCAAGCAAAGGAGAACTGAGCAGGATCTTCCATCCCATCCCACTGGACGTGGATCTGAGCCCCCTGCTCACCAACACTGCATCACAGGCTGTGATGGAAATGAAAGGGAAGAGGAGAGAGGAGAGCAGGCACACCTGGGATGAGCCCAGCACTCAGCCCAGGGACTTGGGGAACAGATTAAAAGACTTCAGTGAAGGTAGTGGTGGTATGAGTATTTTATTTATTGGCAATGTAAATCCTTGCTCTGCATTTCCAGCTTGATGCCATGCTAATTTCCACCTCCAGGAAAGAAGGACATAATTTTTGTAGGACATTTTTATATATTGATTCAAAGCTTGCAAATATGGAAGCACTTACTCACAAATGTAGATGCACAGGCAGGTGCCCAATTTTCATAGAAATACAGAACTGTTTGGGTTGGAAGCGACATTAAAGGTGACCTGTTTCTAAACCCCCTTCCAGGGACAGGGGAACATTCCACCAGGTTACTCGAAGCCCATCCAACCTGGCCATGAAACACTTCCAGGGATGGGCATCTGCAACTTTTGCCCAGATTCCTCTGGGAAGCATATTGATCTTAAGAAGTTCATTATTGTTAAGTGAAATATTTAACAATTTAAACCTGGGGTGTTTTTTTCCCCTCCTCTCTTTCTTTCTTTCTTTCTTTCTTTTTCTGTCAGAAGGAATACACCTGTAGAAATAATACAGCTATTGAAAGAATAAAACCTATTTCTGCCCTAAACACCCCCCAAAAATATTTGTTGTCGTATGTACAACCAAAGTTTGCTGATGAGATTTTAATTCAGACCCTAGTTTAGGAAGCAGTCTGGCCCCATTTCTAGTTATTTCTTATACATAAACCTAAACAATCTGGTTTCTATTGTATGCCAAAATGTAGTGGTTCATTTTCAATTTTATATCTTCTCATCTGCAGAAATATTACACTTTAAATTGCATAAAGCAGATAAATACAAGTCTTTTGGTTCACAAAAAGAAAGCCTTAAGAAATGTTACTTCTGACTGCAAAAAAATTATTATTGCACATTTGAATAGAGAAAAAAACCCCAGAGCTGTCCAGTTCATTTTTCTGTCATTACTAAATTTTAAAAGAAATTTTGCTTTTGAAGTTGCTTGTTTGAAAAAGTTGTCAAGAAAACAGATCTTATGCTGGAGCAACAATAAATATAGGTAAAGCATATTTTGAATTTGCTTTGTGAACTTTAAACCAGAAAAGTAGTTACATGTAACCACTCAGAGAAAAAAAGCATATCATCTGGTATTTTAACTTTCAACCGCAATTAAGGTAAAATAGGATGACAAAATCATGCTTTGGAATGATGAATATATTATGTAAAATAAGAATCTCTTCACCATCATCTGATTATGAATAGAAAAAAACCAGGTCTATCGGATGACAAGTCCAAGGAAATCCAAGCTGCTTGGAAATGAAGTTTGTGTGAAGAAGAAAGAATTTGGCCATTTTTCTGTGTGCACAACTGATGTTCCAGTCTAGTCAGTCTGGAATACATTTAGTTGGATGTGCATGTGCATCTCTGCAGTGTGCACATAATGAATGCAATGCCTCCTGTATCACCTGAAGTGCATGAGTTTGCACAGTGTGCATGCCACATATGGCTGCAGTTCCATCTGAAATTCTCACCTCTGGGAACCCCAAGAACAGAAAGGAAGAAAGTTTTTACACTGACGTTTTTTGTTAGTGAGAACATACAAGCAAGGTATAATTTCTTTCTTTAGGGACTGCATTTTGTAGTTAGCACTTCAGTGAAACTTTCTCTCATAACCTGTTGATGCTCACGAAACCACTTTTTTTTTTTTTGCAGGTGGACTCACATCAGTCCTTTAGGATTTGATTCTGTGTATCTGAACCAAGTAAAACTCTAACATTAAACTGTTGAGTTATAAAAATCTGCATATCTGTCATCAGTTAATTTTTGCATCGTTTATTCTCCTAATGAGCATGAGATATGCTGAAGCTGCTTTTCAGTTATTGTTTAGTTTAGCTTGTGCTTCACACAACTGGGAGCACTGGAGCTACTTTTTCTAGTTAAATGTTAATACTGAACAATCAAACATACTTTGCAATAGAGAAACAAATTATTTCCATATGCAAAGAAAATCCCTAAACAAATCCATCAAATATGTTGTCTCAACTATTTCTCTTCCAGCACTGAGAGAATACTGGCACACAGTTAGTATACAGCATCTGGTTAGTTGAGAATACATCAATATCTCTAAAGTTTTAAAAATTTTTATTTGAAAAGCAAGTCTTTCCCACAAAGTATGAAACCATCCCTCTAGAACTTTTGACTGTGATACTGATCCCCCAGACTTTTAGTATGCTTCACAGGCATTTTAGGTAGGTTTACAGAAGGTAGCTAATATAATCTTTCAGAACTAGAAAAAAATGGATATTTTTGTTAATTTGCTCTTTGGAAATTATAAGTGCCATATTAAATATTTGTATTTCTTGTCATATACGTATAGTTTATGGTCACGGGTCTAGAGAAAATGGCATGTTCTTTGCTAAACAGACTATTTTTTATAATTTATAAGTGTTCCCATTCTAGCTCTAAATAGGAGCTCTTGGCATTGCTGAAGCCAATACTGAAATTCCCATAAACTTCAGCAGAAGTTGGCCTCTATTTCACCATAAGAATTTAAGATTGGATTCCAAATGGAATCTAGCTCTATGTCCAAAATTCAGATCCTCAAAATCTCTGTTCAGATGCCACTCTAGGCACCTCCATTTCTGCTGTAACACCTCTCCATCTGTCTATAAAAGTCTCCAGCTGTTACCTTTGCCTGGAGTTCACTAAACCATTTGGTGACTGTTTTAGACCTGCCTCTCAGAAAGAATTACACATAAGAGTTCACCAAACTCCTTTACCCACACCACTCAGACTGGCAGCAACTTCAGGGAAGGCCTGAACTTTGATAGACTGGATTGTGGATGTGAGGGTAATGTGATAATCTGCTGCTCCACTTCCCTTTGCTGCTATTTCTCTCACTTTCTAGAGATGTTGTAGCTCTAATCTTAGGGCCATCTGATCATGCCTTTGTGGGGTCTGACTGATGAGAGGACAGAGAAACAGAGGAAGAGGACATGGAAACCTGGCGTTGGAAGGACACCTGGCTTCTGGTTACTCCCTTTGCTCTGCTGCGTGTGTTTTATTCAGGGAGGTTTAACCTAAGACTGTGCACACTGTCCTTGGAGCAGGGACATAAATATTTTCCTGAGACTCTGATGAGTTCTTGCTAGACTCCAGAATTGCACTAACAGCAACTCTATCTCTCTTGCCAAATTTTTATTTAATTATTCCCTGTAAAGTGAAACAGCTTCCTGTCTCTGAGTACCCAGAAGCTTGGCAGTTAATAGTTCAGGCATTTTTGCAGATGGAGTGGGAGTTCAAAGCACCTAATGGATGGAAGAGAAATGAGCTTTTGGCTCCCAGCCTAAGTGTACCTGTGGTGCTACTGGGAGAAAGTGGCTTCTGCAATGCTCAGGGGTGCCTGGATCTCCCCCTTGTCCCACAGCAATGCTGCAGGGCCCAAGGGGCTTCTCCCCATCACCCCAGCACCCTGCCCTGCACGGGGCACCCCTTGAGGAATGACAGCTGTGTAGTGAATTAACAGTGGGAAATTGTGGAGGAAACGTGTTTGTGGAGAAACGGCACTGTGTGCTAGGAGGTGTGGGGGGAAATCCTGCTGGAAGAGATGGTCGGTGTGCCAGCTAATGCTTACCAGACTGTTAATTCTTTTTATTTCTGACCTTGCTAAGATCCCAAGGCACCCAAAAGACAAAGTTTGGAAACTATGCTGTAAGCTGGTACCTTTAAAGAGCAAGCAAACAATGAACCCATGGTCTAATTACACCAGGAATTTTCCAGACTTTTCAGCTGTTATGTAAAACATTTTGCCTCTCTAATAATTATTATAAACTTCTTAACTAGACTGATTTTCCCAGGAACAATAAAGTTTAGTCTAAATTTATTTGTTATTCAAAGGAAAGCAGCTCAGGGACTTGCTGTTCAAAGGGAAATTTGTAGTGCTGTTTAATACAAAGCTAAAATTAAAAAGAAAGAAAAGAAGTCTGTGTTTTACATTAAACCAAACCTTTTTGATAAGAATGCTGGCCTGGAGCAATTTAAGCCATGAAAAATGAACTCCCTGAGCACTCCTGTCAGAGTCTAGTGATGGAAGGATCCCTGTAAATTCTTAATCTGCCTTTCTTCGTGGCAGGACAATATAGTTCTATAGAAAGGAAGGTCAAGGAACTGAACCCCCACAGTAGGTAACCAAAAAAGCAATCAAGCTAAACTAGCAGGGAGTGGATTCCAGCTGAACTCTGTAGTGCGGAGCTTTTCTCTTCCACCACAGGTACCTTATAGAAGGGAGGATTCCTGGGACTAGTGGTTTAATTTCTCTGGCTACCATGCTAATCACATACGTCCCATAATTACTGTCTTTCTTTCTTTTCCCCAGACTGTCATTCTTCTGTCTCTCAGCTCCATCCAGCAGGCAGACAATGTGGACACAAAGGCTGTGCAAGCTGGCGAGGCACCTGATGGAACTCTGAAGCTCCATGACACACTACCCTGTGCCCCACTCTTTCAAATATTTAATTTGCATTCTTTCCCAGCAATAGCCAAATGCTCAGGGGCTGCTTTCCATTTTCACCTCATTAGATTATATGTCTGAACATAAAAATGACTGAGAGCTGTGAACCAAATCAAGCTCTTGCAATGTGTGCTGCAAACATGCCAATCATAGTGATGACACAAGGAGAGGATTTGGCAAAAGTCATGCATGGCATTAATGTTAATTCAGTATTTGCAGGTTAGACCAATGTCAGCTTTATAGCAAACTCATTATCTTGTTTAAGGAACAATGATGGGTTTCCCAGAAGGCAGAAAAAATTATCCTATAGCAGACTGTGAAGAAAAGGGGTCTCTGACCAGAGGAAACAACACAACACCAGTCACAGGAAATTGGCAAGGGACAGTGTCTTCCTCCATCCCAGTCAAATGCATGGGCCACCTTCTGTGGCTACATAAGACAGAGGAAAAGGATACAAATCAGACTAAACCCTAAAAGTTGGAAAAGCTCTCCAAGAGGCTTTCAGATGGCTTCAGAGAGTCACTGCCTCATGGATACACTTTGCTGACAGGGTAGGGACATGCGAGATATTTGTTATGGCCATGAGTGGGAATGCTGTCCTCACTCTGTGACCATTCCCAGCTACCCACCTTCCCAGGGATTCACTTTGCACCAGCAGCAAATGGGCTGAGGGCCCATGGCCACTTCCACACAGGCCACAGCCTGCAAATAAAGAAAACAGGGAGGGCTCTGCATCTGAGAAGAGTCATCCATGTCAGTGTGCAGGGTCTAGTTCTAAGTTTAGAGAAATATATTTCAGAGATGGCTTTACAGAGTGGGGTGTCCCACGTAGGGTCCCCATGGTAAGCACTCCTATAACCTGAGGTTTCTTTTTTTCAGTTTTTAAACTGAAGCAGGAAATGCAGAAGCTTTGTTAATGTGTGTGATACCTGTACCGCAATTCCTTTTGCAATCAACCATCTTTATAAGAAGGTAAGAGAATAGAAAGTACACACAATTATGTAATCAGGTTAAAACTGTGGCAGTGGGTTTTCACCTTTTTCTCTTCCCCCCCTTTCAATTGTATAATTGCTTTTAATAAAACTCCAATATCAATTGTTGTGTGACATAGTGTTTGGAGAGGTGTATCTCATATAATAAAAGAAAATGAGAAAATAAAAAGGAAAAATTCT